>NC_092827.1:65113430-65416460 GCF_039878825.1 Excalfactoria chinensis | reverse complement strand
CAAATCTAGTCCTTTCATTTGATTTAAAACTGCGGACATTCTTGATAAATGTATGGCAGGTGCGCCCACTGATTTCCTGATGCTTTCTGTGGTTGGGAGGGTTGCAGCCTCATGGCAGCAGCCTGCCTCCACCTTTTGTGTTTATGGATTAAGGAGAGGAATGAAACAGAAGGGTGATGATCAACAAAAAGTGAACAGTAATTGCAATACAGATCCCCTGAATTTTTTTAGGATAATTAAGTCAGGGGAGAATATTTGGAAATACTTCATTGAATGTCAAAATGAAATTCAGTAACAGCATCAAGCACAAACGTTCCTGATTCTGTCACGCTTTGGGCTACCTGCAGGGCTGAAGCGCAAAGTGTCTCCCTTGCCTGGGAGGAGATAAATTAGACCCCCACCCTTTACTAGGATAAAGATCACGAAGAAGGCCTCAAATTGAAATTAATTGGATTTCCTTTCCTCAAGAAGGCAAGAGAAGCCACACACTGGATCAAACCTATGGCTACAACCCAATGCATTGCCTTGGATAGGAGTCAGGGGTGGGTACCCAGGGAGAATGCAAGAGGAGGGCCTGCATGCAGTGGTATTTCCCTGGAACAATTTTCCAGCTTCCAGCAATTTCTGGCTCAGGGTTTCTGTGAAAAAGATGAGGTGTGTTTGCATTTAATAGCCCTCAGTGGAAAATCCATGGAAGAAAAATAACTTCTTAAGCCCCCTTCCCCCTTTCAAGGCATGCCATTACCCAAAGAGTTGGAAGTGAACTTTTGTTGCATACTTTTGTTCTCACAGCAGCTCAACATTTGCAATTCTTGGCAGGGGCCATTCACTTATCGGTGATTCAGCCTTCAGTAATCAGCACAATGGTGACACTGTACAGGGGCAGCTCAGGGCCAAACCTGCAAATCCTACCAGCACCTCCCCTCCTTGTCCATCTTTCTGGTTACGAGGTGGGAGGAATGATGTGAAGCCTTTCCCTGACATTTAAATACACGAGCTGATGAGTTATTTCTGAACCATACCCAAAATAAAAAGCATGGTGAGAAGGCACTCGTTTCTTCCTACTAATCAGCTGTAGCAACTTTTTATCTCCCAGCCTTTTCTAAGTTTCCCTATTAATATTAACTCCTCTGCTCTTAGCATTTAGATTAATCATCTGTTTCGCAGTTAACATTTTATTACTACATTTAGCTTATGCTTTTTTGTTGTTGTTGTTGTTTTGTTTTGTTGTCTTAAATCACTTGTTGTTAAACAGAAGTTTACTTACACGTAAAAGGCCAAAATCAGTTATGTTGGATTCCTGTAGGCCATGGCTTCAGGAGTCCAGAAATAAAACTTTGGGCATCACACACTGTGTCAAAAACCTCACAGCCACGGGACATTAGTGTATTTATCAGTCTGCTGATTCAGTTGTGCTAATGGCAGATAACATTTTCCCAGCAGGTCTGAAGTGCCTATTGTCTGTAGGCCTTTGACAGGACCTCCCACAGTCGGTTCTGACCTACCCCCCAAGGTCATGGTCTCTGGATATTGCCATGCTGCTCTGTAAGCAGGTTTGGCCCTCTTCTGTTTGCACGCTCACCAGACTGAAACTGAGATCAGACTTATCCTTGTCTGCAGCCAACGTGTCTCAGTTTCCAGTCATGGCTGTGCCCGAATTCATGAATGCACAGTACAGACAGCATGGCTCCACTGCTCCGTCTGCGTCTTCAGAGAAAGAAATCACCTTCCACATGTCTTAAATGAATCCTGATGGACTTAAGCACAGCTACCAGCTTCAGCTGAGCCAAGAGTTTTGTCCATGCACTTGGCTGTCACAAACAGAGAAAGACAAGGGTTAGTCATCTGGCTTTTCTCAGTGGCCCAATCTCGGAGATGCTCACATGAGCAAGGCCTGACACACAGCCCACTTATGCTCATTCCCTGCAGGCAATGTATATGGAGAAACTTCTGGATAGCATAAAGCAGTTCTGAAAGTGTTTTTCTGGCTGCCCAGTTTTCACACTAAAGCAAAGCAGCAGCAAGTAGCAGTGAGAGGTGGATGACTCTTTCCTTAATATTTTGGCTGGCTCTATTCCTCAGCAGCCAAAGTGCCAGAAAATTTAGGTTAATCAGCAGGAACTGAGTGAATCAGCTCTGCTAGATGTAGGGATGCAGAAAGGTATAGATTTATCCTGCTACTTGGCATGATTTGGAAATACCTTGGTAGACATGGTGCCAAACTTCTCCCAAAGAACTTTTGCAGGGATCAATGGAACCATGTGAGCTGGCCTTAAAACTGGAAGGCTGATCTCTGGAGGTGCCACCTCCAAAGGTCTCCTCAGTGCAGCTGGGACAATGTTACTCAGCCACACAAAAGGCAACCAAAAAGTGGGCAACTACCGTACCAGGATGGCCAGGTCACGATTGTGGTGCAAACAGGCACAGACTCCCTAAAGCAGCAGGATAGAAATGTTCTTGAAGGCTTGTTTCTGACCTGTATTAATCTTGTACTGCCAGATGGTCTGGTGGATATAGGGCTGGTGTTAATGAATGTTGAATCACAGATTCATTGAACAATACCTGGGTCAGACTCTGCACTCCAAACACATGTACTGAGGCTGCTGCTGAGTATACCTTCCTACGCTGCTCAATGAGATGATGTGGTAAGATAGAAAGCACTTTATTATTCATACCGTCTCAGGCAAGAAAGGGGCTGCAGGTAAGGAAGATAAGAAGAGTCAGAGTGGTAATTAGAGCTAATATTAGTCTGGCTGACCTGCCTTGACATTAAAATGCCTTGGAGAATTTGCTCTGCCCTTAAAAAGTGAACACTGCTTTTCTGCATAGCCTGATTAAAAAAGTGCCGAATTGCATGCATAAGCCATTAGAAACCTGTAAAGATACCTTACCAGGTCCATGCTCAAACTAGAAACAGCAGAACCGTGTTGGTGGGACATCACCACTGCCTTTCGGGAGCAGCACAGGGAGAAAAGTACTTTTTGTACTACTAGGAGGTGGGCTGCTAATTAAACTAACAGAAAAAAAGGTAGCTAACATTAGTTTAATTTCCATCTTAGGCAACAAAGCAAACTGTTCTTCCAAGTCAGTACTAAAGAGTACAGCTCTTCTGCAGCTTTTGTCTGGGTGCGGTATGTGGCGTAAGCCCATGACGCAAGTGCAGGAATTTAAGCAGCTCTGACTCTGCTCTGTTTGCAGCCCAGCGAGCTTTTCTCCAGGCTAGTGGGCTATTTGGTAAGTGACAGCATTTAGAGATCAGCTTGTTAATCATAGTGTTTAAATTCAGCTGGCTCAGCGTGATGTACATCTCGGTCATTAGGCTCACTGGTACAAAATGCTCAGTGTAACTGGTGTTGGGACACAGGAAGCACCAAACTGCTCCAGACTCCAAGGTGTTCAGATGAGTACAAACTGAGACAAGCCATTAAAGGGGAAAAAATACCGACAGGAGTGAATTTAAAGTGCTTTTTCGCCATTAATTAGTCACCATCTGACAGTGGAAAATACATTAATATTCAAAATATATGTTATTATTAAAAAAAAAAAAAGAGAGAGAGTTAAAGCCCATGCTGAAACAGAACTCCTAATGCTGCCATAGCCCTGGCAGACAAAACACGTTTGGCTGAAACACAGCAACCTCCCAGGTAGGAGACATATTCCTTGTCTACACTGGAAACTTTGGTACAGATGTCTTGGCAAACCCTCCTGGTTCTTGCAACTTTCCAGTATTCTTACAGATGAAAAATCAGTGCATGTCACAGCATTTAGAAAACTAATTAGAAATGATAATAATCCAGGAGACCTACACTGAGATTAGAATATCTCATGGAGCCATTTTTGTCCTTGAAAGGTGAATGCTGTGGTTGTTTTTTTTTCACTGTTTAACCTAGGGACATGTAGCCAAGAAGTCCTCTTTCATGGCTCTTAATGAAACAAGCAACATCAAGATGAGCATTCCCCTCAGCAAAGTGCCGTGGGGCTCCAGCTCACAGAGCTACAGCAGCTATCGCTGTGGGTTTCCCACACACTGATGGCAAAACCTAGTACCTAGTAATGGACCAAGGCCCAGACATTCCTAACGTTTCCCAAGTGAAATGATGGCTTTCCAGTCTTTCAGATATCTGTGCTGCAAGGATGTTCTTGGCAGAGGCTATGTTATAATCAAAGATGGTGAACTTGGCCACCTATGTATTCTACCTGAGCCCATAACGTTCCCTTTGTCACTTTGCCAGCAATTTCAAAGACAACAGATAGATAGTTGCCAAAACACTCCTCCCAGGTGCTACTGCTGTGGCAATGCAGTTACTGTACAGTAGTGCAGCCTCTTCAGCCCTGCAAAGCATGACCCTCACCTGGATATCGGTCATGTGGGAATGGCACCCTGGGGATTGCTACTGATATGTGCTGCCCTGGATGCTATGGGGTGGTAGAGTAAGGGGAGGTGTGGATCTGATGGCCCTGAGCTGAATCAGAGAATCATAGAATCACAGAATGGGTCGGGTTGGAAGGGACCTTAAAGATCATCTTCTTCTCCCATGGGCAGGGCTGCCACCCACCAGCTCAGGCTGCCCAGGGCCCCATCCAGCCTGGCCTTGAATGCCTCCAGGGATGGGGCAACCACAGCTCCCATGTGCAGCCTGTGCCAGCGCCTCACCACCCTCTGAGAGAACTTCCTCCTAAATTTCCTCCTGCAAATTGGCTTTGAAACAGTGAACTTCAGTGCTTTAGTGGGTGGGATTCCACCAGCAGCCTGAAACAGTGTGCTGCTACCAAGTTCACTGGGCATCACTGCTCCTTGGTTGTTGAGGCCCTTTTTCAGTAAGGTATTATTAATCTTACAGTTAACACAAGCAGCTGCTGATTGTTAAGCTGGAGTTATGCATGTGTTTATAGCTTTATTTTGCTGAACGGGACTCTTGATGCATTGTGGGGAAAACATTAAGGCAACTGGCTGAAGGGCTTGGAAAAATCATTATTGCATCTGACCAGACTGAAAAATGCAAAAAAAAATAATAATAATTAAAAAAAATTGCTTACTTTCTCCTTATTTTTTTTTTTTTATGGTTAATTACCAGATTCTACTATGTGATAACTTACAGTTGAGCAATAAAATCTAGCACTGACCCTTTGTTCCCATTGATTAAACACTACGCTGTAGCAGCATATGTGGTTTAAAATAGGTACATTCATTAGAACTGGGAAGAAACTGTACTTTCAGAGGAAGTATCTGGTATACTGGTTTGGGGGTGGTGGTGGTGGAACAGCGCTTAATAGTGCTGCTATCTAACCTGCTCATCACACAGCAATCCAACAGCAATTAACCACTATCCTCTGGCAGGCAGTAGGAACTGATGAACTTGCTGAGCCAGTCCCTGGGCACCCAGAGGATGAAGGCAGGCAGTCATAAAGAGTGCTGGGAAACTGCCTCTGCCTTCCCTGCCTGAGAGCCACAGCTTGCCCAGAAGGCAGAGGAAAGAACTCTTCTCAAGGGGGATTCCTGCCTGTGCCAATGAGAAGCCCTAGAGTAAAAACCCAGTGTCTTAGAGGCCCCAAAAAAGCTGAGCCTCTTCTCCTTTATCTACTGTATTATCAGCTAAATTTCTGCTCCCTCGTCCCAGTTTTATCCATTTCCAAGATACTCATTCCACATTTACCATTATTGGACTAGCTTCAAGCCCACTGGATTCTTTGCAGAGGGAGCAAGCAGGGATGGGTTCATTTTCTCTGGCTGAGCTTTGTGCTCAGTCAGAGATGCCATTGGCATGAGAAACCAGAAAAACAAAACAAAACAAATCCAAAAAACCTAATATCAAGATAGCTGCTAGTTGCAAGACATAACATTCTCACTTATAAAAGGCAGGAGACACACCTATAAGAGCTGATTTAGAGAGAACAATAATAATTCAACTTGTGACCTATACTCCCTGCGTGAAGGACAAAAGCAGGCTGTATGCTTACGGGAACAGTGGTTCTGAAACCCAGCTATTACTGTTGTTTTTCCAGAACAGAGTCTACAGAGGAAGATCAACAAGGCAATGGTAATTCTAAAGCAGCTCAAGAATGGTGATGAATTAAGCTCAGCAAACTGTTCCTTCACAGAATCATAGAATGGCATATGTTGGAAGCGTCCTTGAAGATCAACTAATTCCAGTGCTTCAGACTTCCCAGGGTCACATCCAACTTGTCTTTGAAAGCCTCCAGGGATGGGGGCACACACAGCTTCTCTGGGCGACCTGCTCCTTAGCAATTCAAAGCCTGATCCCAGTTTGTGCTCCAGGGGCACACTGTAGCCTTGTCCCATGCCTCAAGTCCCTTGGTGCCTCTGGGCACCTGTGGCCAAGCAAGGGCAAATCCCTCGCCACTAGTCACCTCTGTGTCCCTCACATGGCCAGGCAAAAGGCTGGCTTCATGTTTCCCATTGGTTTTGAGGAATGGCAAGGCTTGAAAAGACTGGCCAAACTCTTGAACTCAGGCGTACATAGATGACTTCTCTGAAGACATTTGAAGGAGGTTTGCTGTCTGCAACTTTATCATCCGGTCAGAGGGCAAATGTGTTCAGTTCATAGGAGATATGACTTAGTCTCCCAAGAGCAGAAGGATGCTCTCTCCTCTGAGAAAAATGAAGTCCTGCTGAGACATCAGACTAGTAGAAATCCTGGGGTTAACCATGTCATCTGGGTTCTCCATTGCTGCTCACATCCACACTCTTGTTACAGCAGGTGATGCAAACAGTGACTGCTTTCAGAGATTAGATCAAGTGATGGCTTGGATTTTGAGTGCAGCTTCACTGGAGGGGAATGCCGAATTATCCCTACTGTAAAAATATGTTCATTGTCAAGTACTGGTATTTGTCATCTCCTGCCTGCACAAGTTTTGTTTCTATTGTAAATTTAACTGAGAGGCTTTTACTACAGTAGCCTTTATAATTAAAATGGCAACATGCCTCATAACTATCTCATTTTTGCTCACCCATAACTCACTGGGGAAAATACATTCCTGTCCTAAAAGCTGAGTATGAAAATTTATAGGTGTAAGGAAGGTTTGGGAGGTAATACTACAAGAATATCATTAAACTTCTTTCTGAGTTACAAGGACAAGGAATGTACAAAGCACATTTTACTTCTATCAGGAGACGTGGGTCTTTTGTAAGGTTGGGTGGTATGGTTTGGATTTGGAAGCCCTAGTCATGCCAGTGATTTGGCAGGGATGAGTCTGTGCTTTGGTCTTTCTGGAGCGTTAAGGATCACACTAGGGTGCTGGAACAGTTACCAAAGCAGGGTCTGGTTTGGCGTAGCCATTACTGAGCAGTAGGAACAAGCCATCCCCATTCTTTTGCTTGTGAATGCAGCAGCTGCTCAAGGACTTTAGAGGCAAAGCCTCACTGAAACGCAGACCTATGGCATCAGAGAAAGACTTCTCTGGAAATAAGAACAAGCTTGGAAGACGACATCCAAAATCCCAAAGTTATGAGGAATTATGTTTCTCACTGACAAAGAAAACTTTAACTAAACTCCATGTATGCAGCTTTCTGCTGCCTCACGCAGTTGAGCAAATATGCAATTATGTTCTGCCAATAAGGCTGCGTAGTTATGCACCTCTGAAATTGCCAAAGAGTTCAATTAGCTAACCCCATCATAATACACTTAGCACTGTTTGTTTTGCTTTTATCTTCTTAACTGAAAGGGCGGAGGAAATTAAGCAAACATTTCTGTTTATTAGCAGTTACTGTCTTCACTTCGCAGATCTCAGGAAATGAGAGCTCTGTGATAACTGGCAACATCAATTGCTGATTTACCAGGAATCCCCTGCGGTGCACGATTGCATGAGCCAGCAGAGGATGAGGGACTGCACAGCCATCTTCAATTGCCCCCAGCTACATTGAGGCTGCATTGGGCAGTATGAATGGAATGCCAGTCATGCCTATGATTTAGTCACGTTATTCACCAGTGGCCCCTATTTCTCCAGGTAAAGAATCCACAATGGAAATAATGGTACAAAATACATGTGCAGAGTCAATTAGATTTCTCAGACCTGTAGGGCTTAGTGCACACTGGTGTATGTTAACTCTGTAGAGTCCAAGACGAACTAAACTTGTAACGCGTGCTGTACAGAAAACCGCAGTAAATCAGTGTCTGTGATGCATATGACTTACTGAGAACCAGGTTAACAGGGCAGCACAAGCACAGAAGGTTCACCATGAGCATGGGCACTGTAAGAGTCCATGCATGTGTATATGTGTGTATAATGACTTCGGAGTCAGTGTGAAGCTGTCTGATATTTCTGACATCTGCAGATTTTGGAAGAAGACCAAATTCCAATTCCCTCCTCTTCTGAATAAAAGTTGTAGGCTGAAAAGAGAAAGTGCTCACATAAACCCAGAATTACAGGTCCCCAAATTCAAAGTATTTAACTGTCCTGAAGCTGCTTGTATGGCAGGGGGGACATTTTAGTCTTGACTCAGCAGCTCCTATGGAATATGGAGCACAGTATTTGCTCATTAAAAAATATTGTGCAGGCTACGGGTGCTTCTCTCACACCTGTGCTGCTCTCCTTAAATTAAGTTGTTGGTGATGGACGTGTAATTGTGTGTGCAGATGTGTATCTGGCGGGATCTATGAAGTGTTTGTTTGGGAACAAAAGGAGCAGCACCCAGCCCACTTGCAGCTGACTTGTCTCTGAAGGGCGAGCTTGGGAAAGCAGCACTAGGGACATGTCTCAGCCTTGACAGTGATGGAGATAGCTGCCCTACCTGCTGTGTATTCAGCAACCTTTGGGGTTCGCAGGGCTGTGGCAGTCAGGGGAGATTTTAAGAGATGCATTTTGGCTTGTCAAGTGAGCATACCTGATGTGGGAATCCCTGACAGAGAGGGAGCACACAGCCCTGCTGTGTCCCCAGGGCAAAGGTTGCTACAGCTCCCTTCCCTCCAGCACAAAGCCCTGCTCCCAGAGCCTCTCACCCTGCCCACCCAAGCTGCTCACTGCCACCCTCCTCCTTGCCCCCCTGCTCAGCAGTTCCCGAAGCTGTGCTTGGTCAGGGTGCTGGAGGTGACAGCCAGCTCTCTTCCCCATGCTCCTCTCCATCACTGTCTTCAGCAAAGTGGAGAATGGGATGCTTATCGGCCAGTGAGGACATCTTGGAAGGAAGGAGAGAGATAGCCCAGGGCTACAAGAAAATAATCTGTAGTGCCTATGGAATTAATCAGTTGTTTCAAGACTAATATTGAAATCTAATCCCATTGTTCTTGCCATCGTGCTCATCAGATGAGAATATGCAATCTCTCAATGCATGGAATGCCTTTGTGAGAGGTAGATTATGTCCTATCTGTAGGCTCCCTTTCTGCTTCCCCTTTCTTTCCCCTGTAAAACAGATCAGAAATATACTTAATTTATGAGCTGTGACTAGGCGGTAATTCAGTCAATATGTTTCTCGAAGACACAAATGTATAACAGATTCCAGGCATGTCTGCAAAACCCAATTGTTTTTAGTCAAGGTACCATCATTTTTGATTACTATGCTCACTCCAAATTAGATATTCATACTTTTTCATCTTATTATTTTTTATCCTACTGCCCTGTAATGATTTACAGCAGGGAAAACCTACTCTCGTTTGAAATATCCACTGCCATTGATGAATTCTGCATGAGGCGCCTGATTAAATGTTATTTAATTTTTTTAATGATGTCCATAAGTGTACATGAGTGGTCTCCAGGCAATATAAATCTCCATGCATCAACACAGAGCAATAAGCAGTTCAGAGACCTGATGTAATAACCAGTTCAGATAGGCTCGTTCCAGTTTAACATTTATGGTTCCCAAAGAACAAAAACAAGATTACCGTGCCTGCAAGAGGAAATCTTTTCTTATTTGATTTGTACGACAAGCATCACCTGGCAACTCGATTGTAGCCTTGCTTCTCATCTGAGTACATCTGTGCTGATCTCTCCTTTTGTAAAAAACATTATGCCTTTTGCCTTGATATTGATCTGCTTCCCAGGGATTAGCATAAAATTGTACAGCCCTCTTAGAGCTTCATCATATCTCCATTGCAAAACCCATACAAGCCCTTTTCTATTATGACAAAAGAGTCTTTATCGCATCCTTAATCTGTCAGCATTCTGTAGGAATGAAAGATGTAGATATAATTACAGAGTTTGAAATTCATGTTCCAGGCTGGTCCAGCTGCCAGGAAAAAGGAATACAAAGAGGATAGATCCATGCATCGCACTTGCCTCAGTATTGTATTGGTAGGGCCAACTGGATCAGTGTAGAACGTCAAGCTTTGTGTGCTTTTACAATAACCATAGAAGAGGTTGCAGAGTCTGTTTCTCGTCTTCATGCCATCGTGTCCCTTTACTCAGGTGTCTCCTCCAGCTTGCTGCGTCCAGCAGCCATTGCTCTCAACTGGAGAAGACAAAGGCAGTGGGATGGGCTGCTGGTGACATCATTTAACTGCCTCAGTGTAACAGCTGTGCTCGGGATGGACACTGGACAGGCCTCACAGCCCTCCTTGCAGTCTTGACTGGAGAATGATCACCTTTATGTTTGCACTGCTGAGGCTTTATATCTGACAGTTCCTGAAGTAAAAGTGATGTTTAACCACAAGTGTCTCATGAAATAGAGGCTGGGACACTGCCCCTCCAGACACGCTTTAGTGAATGTACATCAGAATACATCAAACCACCAATTTACTTGGCTGGACTTTAATGGATTTACTTCCAGCGAACTGGAGATTGAGTCTTACAGAAGACAGAAACTACTCAGGTTAAAATCACATACATGATTACATCCCAGATCACATTATACAGATGGCATGACCTTCCCCTTCTTTAATCAGTGAACAGTTTGCTTTTGCTGCTCACAAGGATCTTTCTCTTTTCAGAGGAAAGAAATTAAAAAAGAAAGAAGAGGTTGTTTGCAGCACTGCAGACCAGCCCTCAGTGTGTGCAATCGCCCTTTCCTCTGGTCAGGACTTCCCAAGACCTTAGGGCTGACGTGCTGAGATCACCTGGTGTCACAGTGGCTCTGGTCCTCATCCAGTGACACTTCAGGAGAGGTGAGAAAGCCGTCTGCAGAGCGAGAAACTCTGGATAAAAATAGCAAAGTCCCTCTGATCCCCAGCTTCCAGCAGGCGATAATGCTGACTAACATGCCAGCCTTGCCCTGGTGGGCTCAGCAGAAGCTGGCAGGGAGGTGGTTAAATGATAATGTTCAGAAATACCCAGCAATTAGCTGAGTGAGCAAGAAGAGCTGTACATGGAAGGACAAAGCCCAGGGAGAGATCACCCCTCAACAGCCTTTCAGGCTCTGTCTTTTCAAGCAGAGAAGTCTTCCCAAGGAGAGCTTCCTCCATAGGCCTTCACCTCTTTCCTTGGTGCAAGGCTATGTTAGCAGCAGGTGTTCAGTACTCAAAGCCCTGCAAGGGCAGTGGTCCTTCCCAGCAGGTGGCTCAAGGTGCCTCCATATGTGGGTTGCCACCACCATCCTCTGTCCCTAGACTCCCAGTGCCTCTGCTGCTTGTTTCCCATTGCCGCACCAGGCATGCCTGCTCCCTGCTCTGTGTAGGTCCTCTGCCAAGACCTCTGACACAAACAGCACTGGTATGTGACAACATGTCACTTAAGCATTCAGTCAGTTCTTCTTCCAACTCAAGCTAGCCAAAGAATAATAAATGACACAAAATGCTGGCTTCCCAAACTACTTTGGCTACTCTAGCCCTTTATTTCTGGATCTAATCAGTATTCCAATCTAATATGCACACCGTCTTGCATTTCCACATTCTTGTAGCTGTTCCAAGTATCTTGCACTACATATCTGGAAGGCATTCTGCTTGTCCTGTGGTGGGATTGTGACACCTGTCCTGGGGTGGCTGCTGCACCCTGCCAGCAACAGGAAAGTCTGGGCTGGGGGAGAGCAAAGCAACGTGCTGGTGTCAGAGATGAATTTTGCCTCAGGGTAGAAAACTGGGGGGAAATAATAAGCACTAAACCAGAACATAGGCTATGTTAGAATGACATGGGCAGAGAGAGGCTGGGGACAGGATGGTACTGAAGACTGCTAGGGAGCTGCTCATTGCTCCCAGCTTCACTTGCCAGTGCTCCAACTTTGTGTTTTCATTTCCTTTTGTAATCTCACAAGGGGTCAGAAGCTAAAGAACAGTGAAAAACTGGCCTGCAAACACAGCCTGCCTGGCTGTAATGATTGAGGGTACAATGCTGCAAGTTCTCCCCCATCTGCATCCACCTCCAGTGGACAACCCAGCTATGCTGTGCTGTGCCATGCCGAGCTTTGCCATGCTGAGCCATGCTGCATGGTGTGTGGGCCTGCCTCTGGAGCGGGGAGGGCACAGTTGCCTTGCAACTAGTCCTGCCAAGGAAGAAAAGAGAGGCACAGGCCTAATCCCTACTCATTTGCACCAAAGTCCTGCAGGAAGAGGAAAAGGAAACAGGAAAACACATTCAGTAAATCTGACCAGAGTCGCCATAATTCCAGTTGGGAAATACCCTGTGTGCTGTCTCAGGGGATTCATTTCTAAAGGAAAGGCTGGTGAATCACCATGGCTAGAAGCAACCTGCTTGTTCTGCCTGGTGGCAGGGGAACATCTCAGCAAGCACATCTCAGGGGACTGAATGGAGCCATCCTTCTGTGTGTTCGGCAGTTATGATGTCTGACTCAGATGACCAGAATGAACATATTAACCTTTCTTTAAAGCCCGGAAAGCTTTGGAAAAGCTAGTTAGGCATGCAAAGAGTGTGCATTTACATGTATGTCTGAGCCGCACACCCATTGCACTGAGGTGGATAGAGTGCTGCTGAGATGTGATGCAAAAAATCCCTGGACACAACTGCAGAACTGAGGTCTTTGCATTCTAAATACTTTTTTCCACTTTCTTTTTCCTGCCATTCTGTCAGCTGTCAGTAAGTTGCATCAGGAAATGGCTCCAGGCACCACTCCAGCAAAGCAGCCCTTTCCCTCTTGGCAAGCTTGGAACTGTCTTGGGGGTACAGCCCTTTGCTCCCAGGGGGGTCATTGTGCCCACTCACAATGCACAGTGCAGTATGTGGTGGCACAAAGGGTCTGAGGAGATCACTGCTCTCGGATATGATCCTGCCATGCTGGGCACGTCCCTGGAAGCCTATCTGCAGTGCCAGGGACAGGGCTTTGTGCAGAAGAAAATATAACTAGAGCAGCTGAAGGGGGGACAGGGAGAAGCCTCCATCTGCTTAATGTAAGGTTGCATTTAACTTCTTGGCAAGGAAACCCACAGAGAAGAGGAATATTTTTGGAGTCCCATCTTCTCCTGGAAGATCTGAAGTTGATATGGCTACCACCTCTTTCTGTCTTGGAACACAAGTGAGAGAAGGAAGGTATCTGAGTTGCAGGTCTAAGTGCTGCAACTCATGCTTATCACCATCCCAGGATGCAGCTAATTTGGACAATAAATTCAGACTTGGTGCAAACCTTCCTGCATTTCTTTGAATGCAAAACAAAGCCTATTATCCTGAACAGGGCTGTCCTCTAATGTTCAAGGGCTGCTGTGCAGCTGCATTTGTTACTGCATATGAGGTATGTTCAGATTTCAGAGCAGTTGTAATAATGCAAAATAGACAATTAATAATGAACAATGTCTCCATAATCTGTGGATCTTCCCTCCTTCCCCATGTGTTTTCATTTTAGTAATAAACTCACACACACACACAAACACACAACCATCCCCCCCCAAAAAAAATACAACAAAACCCCCCAGATTTTCCCCTCTATCTTCTAAAACTATTACACTAACACTTCATTTCTGTTCATTCCTTCTTTTTTTTCTCCAGGCTATAGCTATACATGCAGACTACAAACGACAACAGGCAGGGGCCTCATCCCCATAATATTGGAAAAATATTTGCAACGGAATAAAGGTGTTCTTACAGAACAAATGCTGTAGTAATTAAGTATTCACTGCATTTTAGCATTTGGTGTAGATGGAGTGTAGATATATTAGTTGGTCCCCGGAGAAAAAGATGAGCACCAGCCAGCTGTGCAACTCAGCATGCACTGCTGGGAGAAGAGGGTGTTAAAGCGGTTGCAAGGGAGAGCAATGATGCAAGCTCTGCTCTTCTGTGGGAGGCCACTGGCCCATGTGCATGGGCAGCTTTAGGGCCAGAGGAGTTCACCTGTGGTCTACTTAGATATAACCCTTCCACTACAGATATAATCATTATTTGACATTGCCACCCATTCACTGCAGAGCCACCAGAAGACAGAAAAGTGCCCTGCATGCAGCCATGGCCTGCAATGTCTTCAGCTCGTGGGACTAAATCTTCCTGCACATGTCCATCAGAAGCCACATGTGCCCTTCTGGCCATGTCAGGAAGTAGCAGCTGGGAGAGGAAAGGGCAAAGATGTTTTTTTTGTGGGCCAACAAGAGCCTCAAGAGCTAGTCACAACACCCTTCCATCATTTTTATTTAGCACTCAGCAAATGGAGAGCCATTTATTGTCCATTGAATAGTTTGTAGAGCTCTGCTTTTGCTGAGTTGTATGTGGAACTGAGCCAAAAAGGAGAAGAAATAATTAACAGTCTGCCCTGTCCATATGTTTAAAATACACTGCAAAATGAAAACAGTCCTGTGGAGAGCTCTTTGCATTAAAGCTTTTTCATCATGCAGAGTTGGAATATTTTCTCTGTTCCTTAGGGGAAGACTTAGGACAATATTTGAGAAACCAGAGTTAATAATAATTTCAAGAATCTTTCTTTCAAATTGTTTCAATTCATTATTCAAACATTGTATGCCTGTGTAAAAATAGAATTAAGTTATAGCGCATTTTGAAATTATTTCAGATGTTCAGAATTCATTAGAATACTAAGGAAGAACCAAAATGAGTCTGGAGTCTGATGGTACAAACTGGAAAACAGAATGGTTCGTGCTTATAGCCAGTTTTGGACTGAAATGTTATGGTCTAGACCGATTCATTTAAAATGGATCTGACATCACCTGATCCAGACCTACTTAAAGCAACTTACTGGGTCTGAAATTCTTAGGAAAGAAATGGTAGGAGTTAATAATAGGAGTTCCTTGTATGACAGGGGAGGAATTCATGTCAATCCTTATTGACATGAAATGAAGTATACCCACGTGAATGCTGCCCATTCCTGTTTAAACAAATAATTTCAGAGAATCTCCTCAGCAATCAACATAATAGCTCCTCCACTCCTATCAGCACCTGTTGGCCTCATCATCAAGCTCATTGCAATTGCTTTCTGGTGAATCACCAGTGCAAAGCAAACAAGATCCCAGCAGAACCAGCCTAAAAATGATCTTCATCTCAATGAGCAGTTGTGATTGACCATACAACTAGTTCCCCAAGTCAGACTCCAGTTGTTGTGACAATGGTCATCCTGTGTCTTCTAGCTTACCCTTAGGGGCCAATTACCCTTGGTCTATCTGCTGCCCATCAGCTTTTTGCCAAAGCTGGGAAAAGATTTGTGTAATAAAAGCAAGACTGATAAAGCTGTTTGGCTGTTTTGTTGTTGTTTTTTTTCACATGAAGGATCTTCCAAAAAGCCAAACTCTCCCTCTTGACTATCAGTTGCTTCTCCAAGACTTTTCTGGCATCAACAGTCTATGAAAGTTAAGCAGGCATTACCAGTCTGGTCTAAGACAGAGTCCAAGGCCAGCCATCCAACAAAGGCCTGGTTGTATACTGTTGATAATCTTTGGACTCCTCTTCAAGTATATTGGCAAAGCCAGGTGGAGATTTCACTGGGACAATCCAGCAAGCACCTGCAGACTTTTACTCTGATTGTTAATTCATCTCTCACTTTGCATTGCCAATATACTCCATGCCATTGGGGTTGTCTGGACAGGGATCAAATATCCGTCATAGAATCCCAAAGAGTTGCTTGTGCAGGCACATGGGCTGCCCTTAAGGGGAAGCCACACAGAAATGTCAAGTCTTCTCTTCCACCAGCACAGAGGAGATAAATGCTCTTAAATACTCTTTCACACTCTCCCAGCCCAGCCTCTGTGCCCCATCTCACTGCCCCAGGGCTTCACTCCCAGCTGCAAATGCCTGAATATAGTGACATAACACAGATTTCACCTTTCTTTTATTTCCCTGGTAACTGGAAGGTCAAAACAAATTGAACTGAAGAACCACGTGGGGAATTCAGTAATCAAAAGCTTGTGAATGAGTGTAAAGCTAATCACAAAAATAAATAGTTAACCAGTAACAACACTGCATTAAGGTAAGAGCCATCTATGCTACATACTATAACAGCAGCTGAGAGAGCTGAAACCACTGAGAAACCATATGACAGTGTTAGAACCTAGGAGAAAATCCATGTGCTAGTGACCTGAGGCATAGGGGCAGGTGAAACAGTGGTACAGGAGGCTGGAAGTCCATCCTGTGGACAACCACTCTGTACTAGAAGTAAAGCTGTTTGCCTCAGGAACCAGAATACTGAACATCACTCTTCACAAAAAAAAGAAGGAGGTGGTGGAGAAGTAAGAATGCTCACTGTCAACTCAGTAATGTCATCTAAATCATTCTGTCCCGATCTCCTCCAGAGGGGAAAAGCTGGCAGGCATCTCCCTGACAGCTTAGTGGGAAGGTCCTGCAGAACGAGTTGCGCCTCTTCTTCCTTCCCATGGAGAGCAGGGTCAAGTAGAGAATAACTCTTTGGGCATCCCAAGTATTTTCCCAGCAGCCCTACTGCTGCTGAAGGCAATAGGCAATCACGCCTTTAAGCTTCATACCCACTGACACACTAGATGAGAGTGCTGAGGGTCATAGAATCATAGAATGGCCCAGGTTGGAAGGGACCTTTATGATCATACAGTTCCAGCCTCCCTGATGTGGGCAGGGTTGCCACCCACTAGATCAGGCTGCCCAGGATCCCATCAAGCCTGGCCTTGAACATCCCCAGGGATGGGGCATCCACCGCCTTTCTGTGCAACTTATTTCTGTGCCTCACCATCCTGTAAGTGAAGAATTTCTTCCTAACATCTACCCTAAACACCCTCTCTTTCAGGTCAAACCCTTCACCCTTGTCCAGTCATTCTCTACCTGAATAAAAGTTGGTTCCCCTCTGCTTGTAAGCTCATTTCAAGTATTGGATCACAACAAGGACTCTCTGGAGACTTCTGTGGTTCGAACTAAACAATCCCAACTCCTTCAGCCTTTCATAGTAGTAGAGGTGCTCCAGCTCTCTGATCATGGCCCTCCTCTGTATCCACTCCAACAGTTTCACATCCTTCTTCTACTGCGGGCCCCAAACTTGGATACAGTACTCCAGATGGGGCCTCACATGGGCAGAATAGAGGGGAACAGTCACTTCCCTTTTCTTGCTGGCCACCTTTCTTGTGATGCAGCCCAGGATACTGTTGGCCTTCTGGGCTACAAGAGCACAATACTGGCTCATGTCCAGAATTTTGTCCATCAGTATCCCCAAGGATCACACCAGTGCAGCCAAGCACTAGCATCTGTCCAAACAGCCCTCTGCAGACTTAAAGCCATTGTATGAGGTGAGTGTAGCTTGGACAAGAGCAGCTGTTAGGCTGCAGGTAGCTACCAGATAGTGTGTGACGGGTCTGGAAGAGTTCCACAGCCTAAACAAGCAGTACCTAGGCTTTAAACAAAATCGTAAAGTCTCTATGTGGGTAATTATCTGCATCTAGCATTTACTTTTGAGTATTTAGTCACAGAAGGATTTTTAGTGATGGAGAAATCAGCCTCAAGGTAAGCAAAGGAAAGATATACAAGCAAGGAATTAAAGTTACATCAACCTTCTTTTAAAAAGGAAACATGACTTTCTGAAGCAGTTGGTAGAACAGTTAAGCCATACCTAAACCATAGGCCTCAAAGCTAGAAGAAGCACCTCCATTATGTCCTGAGATACCTTCCTCAGGGGGAAGCAGATGTCAACAATTGTTCGCAATAAAACTGACACAGTGAAAAAAGAAACCTTAGTTATTGCCAGAACTCCTAATCTTTTCTTTATGCTAAATCAGTCCCATCCTGCTGAGGTCATTGGGTTGAAACAGTACTGTCCTTTACATAATCATGTTTCTGTAGCCCTTGGTTGCTGCATTTTCTACTGGTCCTTCAGGGGACCCAAATCCAAAAGAGAAAGGGTAGAAGGGTGCCTTGTCTAACCTTTTTAATTTGAATCTATTATACTCAGTACTTTATCACTGCATAGCTAGGGGGAAGGGAAGAGAGCTGAGCCTTCAGCTGAGGGATTTCAGTAACCTTGGTGTTTAAACACACAGACAGTGCACAGCAAGTGTCTGCTTTACCTCTAATGTACTTTTTCCTATAACACTAAATGAACTCATTTTCTTAAAACTGAGATCTTTCCAATGCCAGGTTGCTTTTTAGATACAAACTCAACATTATGAATCATGTCACATCGCATCTTAATCTTGCAGGTCATAAAAATAGAAACCATCAACAGCTGAATGTTTTCTGGATGCTTAAACAGATACATTTCCTGAGCCCAAATAGTAGCTGTGTTATTAATAAGTAAAGCAATACAGTCCAAACATTGCCAAACCCATATCAGCTCATATACGTTAGTAAGCTTTGGAAGGAAATAACACAGGTTGCTTGTCTACTTTGTGTAGCAAATGAGATTTTAAAAGCAAGGAATGCATCTTCTAGTAATATGGAGATAAAAAATGTTAAGAAACAGTTGATTAGTAGGAGAATCGTGTTTTCTGAAGTAGTTTTTGTTTACAATAGTAAAGTCCACCCTAAAAATGGTACAATTTACTCTATAACTTTCACACAGTCAGTTCTCAGAGTGACTTGACTTTTGAACAGGGTGATACTTGTAACATTGGCCACATTAAAATTACTGTCTGTTGGATAGGAAAAGCCAGTAAGCTTTCCATGTTGGAAATGAATTATTTTCTACTAGTTTGAAAATCTTCTGAGCTTACAAATGCAGGAGTTCTGACCACTAACTAGGCTCTTATTTGAACCATAAAATCACAGCACAGCCCCCCAGTTCAGTAAATGCTTAAGCACCAAATCTTCAGTGCCAAATAAACAAGTGTATCATACTGTTATGCCATTTAGGCTGCTATACAAACTGAAATAAAGCACATCTAGCTTAATATGTGCATTAAACATTCTGTGTAAGCATACAAAATTACAATCTTAGTGCTCTGTAATGAAATCATGCTGCTAGCAACAAGCTCAGCATAAATCTTCTTGCCTTTGCAAAGAGACAGCGACAGACTCCTCTGAAATCTGCTCCATAAAAGCAATAAAATTGTGAGGTGGGAGAAAAAGCAAATCTGGAAGGTCAGTCTTCAGTAGAAAAACACTGTCATGATTTTAGAAGTCAGGTTTCTACATATCTTCCCATCACGGGACTCTTCCCTGTAGCTTCTCTTCTTTCAACACGCACCTCTAGCTGTTGACTGGAAGATCCTGCAATACTTTGCATCATTACATGTTATGACTTAATTGCCATCAATTGGTATGTGTAAATCCATGGATTTTGCTGATCACTTGAAGTTTTCATTCAAGATACTAATTACAACCAGATAGCATTTAGAATGCCCCAAATATCTGATCTTGGATTTCTTTCATAAACCAGATGATGGATGTTCTGTAGTGTTTATAAATTGTGTACATCAAGAAACCCACAGAAGACTTGTGTAGGTCCTCTAAAAACACATGCTAAAATGCCTTGGTGATGTCTGCTTCTTGGAGGAAAAAAAAAAGAGAGAGAAGAGAAGAGAAGAGAAGAGAAGAGAAGAGAAGAGAAGAGAAGAGAAGAGAAGAGAAGAGAAGAGAAGAGAAGAGAAGAGAAGAGAAGAGAAGAGAAGAGAAGAGAAGAGAAGAGAAGAGAAGAGAAGAGAAGAGAAGAGAAGAAGAACTCAGAGTAAGCACAGTGCTTCATGAAGTCTGCGTGCACCTTGTGCTTCAGTCGCCCCAAGCAAGCTTCTCCTTCATCTTCTTTCCCCATCTGCTGTTGCAGGTGGCTGAGCCCTGTGAGCTGTCATGGCCTTCAAGCAGTGTCTCCTTCTAACTCCAGGGAATAGAAGGCCCCCAGCTTGTGCTGATAGACTCTTGATCTTTGATGCCTATTGGCAAGGGTGGCTGGGGAGCCACAAAGCTCACTGTGTGTCCCTGCTGGGCATGCAGCCTCTCCCTGGGGTTAATGAGTCCGCATGTTCTCTCATCTATTGTTGGTTTAAAAAACAAAGGCAGTGAAGTGGTGTTTTAGTTGGGAGGGATGATATCCTAAGGAAGCATGCATGAAGTAATAGCCCGTTATTGCTTTTGCATTAAGGTCGAGAAGTAGGAGGAATGAGGCAGGTAGAAAGGCTGGAAAAGCAGACCTAGAGCAATGTGGAGTGGACAAACTGGATCTGCTGTGCTAGGCACTGATAACAAGGATGCTGCTCTTTCATTTGCAGGCACCGTGCTTTTCTGATTAGCACAGTCACAGGTGAACAGTTGGTGGGGAAGCCTGACGTGAAGCTAAAAGCAACAAAGAGTTAAAGCTGCTGGCTGTTTGCAGGATTGCTTGGAGCCTCGTTAGTTTAATTTTGTCTGGAGTTCAGTTCTTAGTTCAGAGCTTAGAGCTTTTGGAAAACTATTCCACATTTTTAGGTCAGAAACATGCTATTCTCATGATATTATTGAGTATATTTGGAGCATATTATTCAGCCCACGGTTCCTCCCATAATTTCTGTTTTTCGTACTCTTGCATGCAACTCCCTGCCTGTGGAATATCAATGTTGCAATAACCCTAAGGAGAAAACCTTAATTTAAAAACAAAAACACGGAGGTAGTTTCACAGAGATCCTTAACTATGTTTTTCTGCCAATGGCTAGCTGAAGCAAGTGAAATGAAGTGCTGCATTGCTGAGCTGAACTCAGATAACACTGCAAATAAATGTTACGTTCAGTTAAAAAGAAGAAAAAGAGCAAGTCTGGGGCACTAGAAAACATTTGTCATTGCAGATAGAATGTGTCCCAGCTAATCTAGCCCAAATAAAAAGAGAATAATTGAGCTGTCATTTTGGCATTCAAAGGCTCCCAATTTGTTTTAACCTGAATTGTAGCTAAGTTGAGTTTTTGAAAGCAAAGAGATTAGCTTCATCAGCTTCCTCTATTTCTTTTTCATTCAGTTGTGAGCCCAAGGGGTGTGGGATTCAGCTACCTAGAGAGCAAAGAAAATCACTCTTAGCTGTGACTAGCAGTCACTACCATGCAATGATATGACATCCGTGACTTGGTGCAGGCCTCTGGAGAGCAGATTTTAGCTCTGGGAGAGATGCTTTGTGTTTTTCACTCCACAACCCCAGCACTACTCAGTCACATAAGAGCTGTTGAAGCCTACCTGAGCACATCTAAGGGACCAAGTGCTTAGAGTTATCCAAAGACCTACAGCAGATCCCAGTGGCTGTAGGACAAGAAAGTCAGTGACACCTCAAGCTTGGGCCATGTATCTCCAGCCTGGACAGACTGGATTCAGAGATGGAGTATAAGTGATTCTCTGTATTCAGGCCCCCTTCCTTCCCTCCTTCCTTAAATCCAGAATGCGTGCTTACAAGGTGGGTCAGCACCTCCATGCTTTCCTCACCTGCTGTGACTCAGCAGGAGGCTGAGGTATTGCCTGCTTGGAAAGCATGCCAAGAGCAGCAACAAGCTTTTCAAGCTCTCTTCATCAGTGCCAGAAGAACACAGCTGTATTTCAAACCATACTGCTTTATACATCTTGTCTCTCTCTGACCACCACAACACACCCTCTCATAAACTGCCTTTATCATTGCTACAATCCCATTAAGTAGGGAAAAAAAGAGGGAACAGGAGCTCAATCCAGGTTGTTTAATGCAAGGGGACTGAATTTGCACCTAGCAACATTGGTTCCAAGCAAAAAGGATGCATAATTGATTTCATTGCCTCCCCTTCTGTCTGTCTTTCTGTCATCTATTCCATCCAGAACAACATTTTAGCCTACTGGATGATTTTAAACCCTGCTGAAATCAGTAATGATCTCAAAGTTGTTCCTAAAAGAATCATAAGGATCAGCAGCTGGGGAGATATAGGACAAAACAAAGCTTTGTTAGTTCTGCCGATTACAGAATGGCTTGAAATAGTGCAAATGTGTTTAATTCCTTAGTGCCTCTGCCCTACAGATTTGCATTTAAAAGAGGAAGGGGAGCTTGTGGATTCAAACACGTAATCAGGTCCCCCTGATTTTATTATTCTAAATATGAAATTAGGTAAGAACACAGGGATACAGCCACAGAAGCAACTAAGGTTTAAATATGAAAGCTGGAGAATTTGGTTGCTTCTTAAAATGCATCACTGGAAAACCTAGGTTTTATTCAAAAGAGAAGCAGGGAATCGTATCCAAGGAAGCCTTTAAGTGGCTCACTGACACATGGGATTAACATGAAGAGTTATCACACAATGCTCAGTGCATGGAGATTAATTGCTGATGGCCAGATGGGAGCGGTAGGGGTAAATACTGCCTATTGTTGAGAAAGAGAGTGAGGGCTGAGCATACAAAGCTGCAGTGACCAGGACAAGAGCGTTAGTGCTCCTGGGGATTTGGTCTTGACAGGGCAGGTGCAGGTGGGTCCTAGGGAGACCTGCCTGGGGCTGGACCGCTACACTCTGCAAGGAGCCAGCATGTGAGTGCTCCATCTTCTGTTGAAGGATGGGGGGTAACAGCTAAGTCCCTGCCACCCCTGGTGCCATGATGCCCAGCACCACCCCTCTGCACCATGAGGCTGGACAACATCCCTGCATTTCTATAGGGGTTCTGAGGGGAAGGCTGCAATTCCCTCTCTCTTTCTGGGGGCAGCCAATGTAACACTACATTACAGGTCACCATGCCCTGTTTAAACAGGAAAGCTTTTTCATGAGAAAAACCTTCTGTGTTCATATGCGTCAAGAAATCATTGCCCACTTATTTGTTGAATATGTCTAAGATGTCTGCTTCTGTGGATCCTGTCCTTCAAATATCACCATCTAGTGCAACATCCGATCCTGATCTTTAAAACCAAATTGGAGAAATGGCTGCTAACAGGATTCATTTGTGAAATTATGAATCAGTGTCTCCCAAAGAATTTAGAGATGTTTTCCACTGCAATTTCCGCATTTGAATTGATTT
This sequence comes from Excalfactoria chinensis, assembly GCF_039878825.1. Classification (NCBI taxonomy): domain Eukaryota; kingdom Metazoa; phylum Chordata; class Aves; order Galliformes; family Phasianidae; genus Excalfactoria; species Excalfactoria chinensis. The sequence goes on along the minus strand of NC_092827.1, from coordinate 65,393,327 downwards.
ACCATCACAAAAGGTATGCAGACTCTGGTCCAAGACATGCAGTATCATTTTTCTTCTACGGTGGTACATTGCCAGTTGATTTAGAAAACAAAAGTTAGTTAGCACAAGTACTATTCTCCTGTTTATTGGCATTTCAAGAAGGACACGTCAAGGTATGGAGCTTTGGAGCAGCCACAATGTTGGGCAGTGCTTGGTATAGACCTTGAAAATAAATGGTGAAGAAATAGCTGACTTTCTGGAACAAGCAGGAGTTGTCAGTGGTACTGACATTTGTACTTCACCTATTCTAAGGCACTGTTGGTCTTAAGCCCCTCCAACACCCAACTGAAATAGCCACATTATCCCTCTCTCATGCATCCTAAGTCTCATTTCCTCAGATAATGTGAAACAGGAGAAGCTATACCCCAGTGAGGAACGTCTCTGCATTCCCAGCGTCATGTTTTGATTATAAATGTATTTATCAGTCTTTTCACCAATGAAAAACAGCATTCATTTGTCTGGGGAATAGGTACACAGATTATCTTCCTCAAACTAATAGACGAAGCTCCAAAGCACTAGTTCCTCTAGATATGCCTGGACTAGTGTCCACATTTAATTAAACAAAGATCTTTAATTCAAACCAAATGTGCTTTGTTGTAAGCTATGCCACAGTCACTAACCCACTGAGGCTTGAGGGACCTGTCTGACTTTTCAGCTTGGCTAAAGCATGCAAGCTCCTATAGCCAGAGGCACACAGAAGACTGAGGCTTCTGGTACTGTGTCTGTCTGCCTTTGACTGGGAAGATCAGAACCACCAGCTGTTACTAACAGGGACTGTCTTCAGAGATGCTTGAGTGAGGCATGAACTTTTACCCCCAGGTTCACGATGTCTTAGCAGTTGTGCCTCAGAGTACAAATTAAACTTTCCAAAGCAGGAACACTGCAGACCACACTCCAGGAATCTGCAAATATACAGAAGGATGAAGAAGCCCATTTGTCTCAGAGAGTTGTGAATGTAGATACAAAGAACTATTGCTTTGGGTTCCATCATTGTTACATAGACAATGGCAACCAAAGCCTGCTAAAAAGAGGGGACTTGAGCTGCTAGTCCACATTTCTAGCATGGTAGAATGCGCGAAGTAGGATCTAATTCAGAAAGAAGATGAAAGAAGAAATATCCACAAAGAACAACCTCAGGAACCCAAAAGACACGTAAGTTCTGCTCATATGAATTGAACCTGAACCTGATGGACTGAGCAGGAATCATAGAAAGCTCTAAATAATACCTAGTCTGGAATTTTCCATTTTGACTAATGAAAACTAAGATAGTTTTGTAATTGTTGCTCAGAATTGTGGAAGCCCCATTAACAAAACCAAGCTTAGGTAGGCTGCCTGCTAGTTCACAGGGCAGGTTGATGGAGAAGCTGTGCTTCTGTAGTACCTGTTTTCCCAGTGACCCCACCACAGAAATGCTTGACTCGGGACTGTCAGGCTCACAGCTGCACTTCAGGGAGCCTGCAAACTTGCAGAGCCAGCTCAGGTCAGAGGTTTCAGAGTTTCAAGTTCCCAGGCATGCAGGAACTGGGCACAAGTGGTTCTTCAGGTTTTTGAATAAAAAAAACAACAACACAACATGCAAAATCCAGGAGAAACATTTAGTTCATGCTGAAAAATCTGAAATCCCAGAGCTTATTTTGTGTGGGAAACTCTGGAGTTTACTGCCCTTCATCCACGTTTAGAAATGTCGGAGTTTTCCTTGAATGGAATTCTGACAAGTTCTAATTTATCACCCTTGCTCTGAGAGGAGCCAAGTTCCTGAGGCACAGCAGATAATATTATTGCAATTATCTGCATGACGTTCTGCCACTGATATCTGTTGTTGCTGTGTGGTGTGCAGTGGGGGGGAAGGAGAGTTATTTTGTGGGCAAACTCTGATTTTTATCCTTCCTCTTTTTTCCAACCTCCTGCATAATCTTAGCAAGATAAATTTCACTGAAATCCAAGCCCACGCTTCTTTGGAAACTCACTGTAGAGCACATAAGGAATGAAGAAACTGAATATAAGCAGCCAGTCGGTCTATTCTCTTTCATTTTGCTTTTGGCTGTTAAACTTCTGCAGAGGCAAGTGTCACATTGCTTCCAATATACACCTCTGATTTCCGCTCTGTGCTTAAGTGTATTCCCACAGTCATCAGGGAAAGAAATAAATCTTACTGTATATATTAACATATGCCTCCCTTTTCTGTACCTAGATCCTTACTGCTGGAATGAAATCTATGTGGAAGACACGTATTAGAATTTAAGTTGTGAAGGAAGAGACAGAAAGATGTTTAAATACATATATATTTTTTTCTTGCCAAACAATTTATATGCTCATTCTTACATAATAGCATCATTCATCAGAATGTAAAAATCACCCTGTAACAAAATATTTTGTTATCTTTTACTGTACTAAAAAGAACTAAGAGACAATTAGACCAGAGCAACACAATAGCCAAGGTCAATTTAAACCAGATTAAAGGTGACTGTGTTTGAAGCTGAATGACTATTTGTGGTGCCCTATTACTGCTCATCCACAATTTACTTTTCAAAGAGAGAATCCTGTAGGAAGCCTAGCTAGCTATTCATTAGGTCACCAAACTCTCTCTAGCTCCATTTTGAAGTCTAAATTTAGATGATGGGAGCACTATGCCAGGCAATTCAGCTAAAGCTAGCACAAACACTAACTGTTCTGGGTAATAGTTTCCAGGAAAGCTGTTGACCAGGTACATACATTTGAAGTTCAGTCGCAGGTATAGAAGGGATTTAAGTTCATTCTATTAAAAAAAAAAAGAAAGTACATGTCTCACTGCATTCCCCAGCTTGTCAAATAGGAGCGGGTTTGTCCCTTCTTATTGCTTTATACAATACAGCTTTTGGGAAGGAGGCTATGTCTTGCTGCCTTTTATTTAAAAGGGCTGAAGAGCAAAGACCAAAAATGTGACACACCATGGTTTGTCATGGGACCGCTGCTCCCCATTGCTTGTGGGCTAGACAATAGCAGACTGGTGTGCTGAGCACAAAGGGGGGCTATAGAAGCCTACTGCAAAGATTAGAGACGTAAAAGTCAAATGCTTGAGTGTCACCTGAGTGTCTTTGTCAGACTATTGTGCAGTGTGATATGCTGAAAGCAACAATGGATGAAGAAAGTGAGCCTTCTGGTGATTACCAGCTGAGGGGAAGATTGAATGATTAAAACTTCTTGGTGTGGTGCCCAAAGCCAGTGCAAAATGCTGCAAAGAGCCTAACAAATACCAGTGCCATACATAGGTAACCACACATATGTTGGTGATGGGATGAAACTGTCCACCTGGACAAATGTATCTGGAGCAAATCTGAGAGAGTACAAAGCCCCAAGCAGGAAATTCATATTGCATCAAAGCAAGAGAACTCCAGTGAGGCCATGTTAACAAAGATGAAAGAAGGTCAAAACAAAATCTGGCTGTGTCAGAAGAGGTGCAGTGTTTAGGATGCTCACCTTAGATGTGGGAAAGCCAAGCTCCAGCTCTGAGCTGAATCATGTAAGCAGATGGTTCACGTGTGCACCTCCAGCATCCCCAGCTAAAGACCCAGCCAGCAGGCTCCTCCTGCCTCATCCTGGCAAGGGTGAGAGCTTTTCACTTCATCCCCAGCAGAAGCAGAGCACACTTCTGAGTTGCTGCACTTCTGTCCAAACAGTGAAGTGTTTCTTCCTTGGCTCTTGCACAGTGCGCAGTGACTCCCGGCAAGCCCCTTGCTTGTGCAGAGTCCACAGAGTGCCTTACATTTCTTCTCCCAGCAGAGAGGAGAGCGTGAGTGCAGCTTATATGCCAAGGGACCGAAAGCAAGCAGAGAATCAGGGCAGAAGCAGAAAGACTGCTGTTCTGGGGAAACACTCACTGGCTGCTTGGAAAGTGTGTGGGGCTCCGCAGTGAGCTGCCAGAGCAGAGGAAAAGCCTCAGGCAGAAAAAGTTAAGGAAGAAAGAAACACTTAGGCTGTTCCTATTAACCTTCACAAGGGGAGCAAAATTTACAAGTCACTGAGTTGACATTAAGGAGTTAATTAAGTAGCCTGTTTTCTCTCTGCTCAAGCATACACCTTTAAAGCATATGTATTTGCACAAGTTCTTTCCATAGTTTTGAGTCCTCTAGAGCAGAGAATACAAGAAGATACAAGTGGAGCCAGACACTGCGGTGTGCAAGGGCTTCTAACTGGACACAGCCCACAGGCTGCTTGCTGGGAATGTGATGTGCCAGCAATGGATGGAGCCTTTATTTCGTGGGGACATTCCTCACACTGAGCACACAGTGAAATGACACCTGGGAATGTTAACATTGCTGCTTCCACTGGAAGAAAGTGACAGCAAACCCAAGGGTTTCCATGAAGCCAGAGTAAGCTCCCCAAAGCAGATGGGGACAAAGCTGGTTCCCATCTTCTTTCTGGTGCATCCAAAAAGCCTGTGCTGTGGCTCCATGCCACAGGAATGAGGAAAGGCTCATTCCCTGCCCATATTGTGCTCATTTTCCTTGGGTTCTGCATGTCAGGAAGCAGGCAATGTTTGGCCTAGGGTACAGATGGCTGGAGAAACACAGTGATGACTTCACAAGAAATACCGGGCAAACAGGGGAATGACTCCCTTGCTTGCCTGCTGTATGGGAAGATGAGGGGCTTTTAGTTGACTGCGTATTTACAGAAACAATCTCAGGTTGTTCTGACCTAAAAAGCTATGAAATAAAATGTCACACATTTACGTGGTTGCAGGACTTGGGTTAACTAGGACAAAAGTGCATGACCCTCCTACATGAAATGGCAAGGGTGGAACAGGAAAGCTGATACTCCATCAGGAATAGCACAGATAAACATTTATTTCAAAACAAACAGGTAACTTTCCAGCCTCTGAACTCAGTATATTGCTTTCCCTTCCTGCAGAGGATGACAGGATAAGGGATTATTCTTAGAAACATATCTCAGAGTAAAAATAATCACAACCCCTACGCCAAACCTAAAGAAAAAGCTTGTCTAATATTTTTTAAACAGTTTTGTTTTCAAAATTCATCACAGCTATTCCAGGAATGTGTCAGTAAGTTGCTTTACAACCCTTAACACCAGGGAAGGGTAATATCTGTCATACAGCCTGTGAAAAATCCTCGTAAGTCAAGGCAGATGGTTACTCTGCTATCACTGTGAGTTTCACCCATGACCTGCAGGACTACACTGCAAGTACATGGCTTGTTACTTATACAGCAAAGGAATAATGCACCCATGGGAGACATGGGCAGGGAGTCTAGTTTGACACTGGCAGTGCCTGCATTTCCTGCACCACACTGATGCAGGAAACTCTTCCTGGCTCTTACCTCCTGCTCAAGGAGAGCACTGTGACCGGCAGGGAAGGAAGAGGTAGTGCACACATGCTAGTTATTGACCTGGGCCACCCATCACCTCCATTATCAGTGTAATTTGTTCTCTGCCAAGAAGGTGTCCATCTCATGACACAGGTGACTGAAGAAGGAGCTCCCATAACAAAACAGGACTGTTTTGCTGTCTGCTTGCTCCTCCTCATGTGCCCACATAAATTGCCCATAGGGAAAACTTCATAACCATCTCAGTTAGAGGTTAACTTATGTTTTTGTTAGGCTGGCTCCACATGAAAAAAATCTCTTCTCCTAGAGATTGCTGAGTAGATTACTTGAGCAAGCAGGTTCAAGTGAAGTTCAGATTAGCATCTAGACTAAGTTAACAAGCCTCTTTGGTTGGCTGTTATTAATTCTTAAGTTGTGAGACCACATCAATTTCTATAAGTGCAACTGAATATGTAACCTGTAAGTAGACACACACAGGATTTTGCCAGTAAGAGTTTACTGGGACTCTGTCCAGCCCTGGTTTACTAGGAAGACCTTTTATTCTTCACTGTTTTGTTTTGTTTTGTTTTCAGGTCAATGTTTCTGCACTTCATTCGCAGAGTCATAGAATCATAGAATCATAGAACCACAGAATCATAGAATGGCTTGGGTTGGAAGAGTCCTCAGGGATCATCAAGCTTCAAACCCCCAGCTGCAGGCAGTGCTGCTGACCTCCACATTTAATACTAGACCAGAGGTAGCCATATACAGATAGTTTCTATCAAGTTTACTTTGATCCTAGAGATACTCAGTTGGACAGAAACACAAGGAATTTAAGGGACATGATTACTAGAATTCCTTATACCTGCCAATCTGGCTACATTGTGGAAAACCCATTACATGAGTTGGAGAAACCCTGAGGAAAGACAAAGAATTTAAGTATTACCTATCTTATTAATCTGCCTAGAAGTATTATTCAAAAGAGGAGGTCAAGTATAATTGCAATTGTTTTACAGTCTCTGCAGTTAAATATCTTCAATTAAATCTCTATGACTACATAGCGTCATAATAATACTTTATACCTCTAGTACATTTAGTCAAAAGACATCATCATTTTTATAAAGCTTTTTCTAAAGATTAAAAACTGCTTTTCATGCAGCCCTATGAGAAAGGGTCTGACTTCAGAATACGTAGTCAGGAGAGCATAAGCAAAGCATTCAACTCCTCTTCCTCCAGTTTGAAGTACAAGGAAAAACCCTGAAGGAACATTGCTGCAGGAGCTCTTCTCAAGCAGCTGTTTCAGCAGCCTCCACAGCCAATGCTTCATGTCTCAGCTCCTTTATGTGCTGCAGAGAAAATATTCTCTGAAAATGTTGATGTATTCATGATTGGCACTAAGCGTCAGGAGTAGTACTTTAGTGTATAAGAGAACATACACATGCAGTATATTTTCTTCTGATAAATATATTATGCCTGTGTGGCAGCAAACGTCCTACAAATCACAATGTGCCAACTGCTTTAATGAGTCACATCATTGTTAAGATTAGTCTTTAAATGCAGCATGAGATATGCCCCAAGCTGATTACCACAGACCCAGGCGTGTTGTACAAGCCTCATACGAGATACCTCATTTACAGATAATGCAACTAACAGATGAAGAATTTGCTTCTAAGTCGACTCAGGCTCCAGCTGTGAGCTGCTGTGACCTCTTCTCCAGCCTCTGGAGGACATGCCCTGCTCAGCTGGATAATTGGTCTTCTCTTTGCAGCAGGGGGCAAGTTTCAGAGCTGGTTTTGATCTTTGCTTTTCTCATCATGTTGTTCCCCATCCTCCAACTCCTCACTTCACCTGAGGCTGTACTGGGGCTCGTTATTCAGACCCCAGAAACAACCAGAGGGAGCACAGAAGAGCTTGTGGTCTCAGAGAAACCACAAAACAATTCTGCTATGACGGCTGACGCTGCAGCTCCCACACCTCCGCGGTGGTAAGAGAGCATGTCAGCCTGCTGCTTTTGTGTGGGCAGTGATGGGATTACCTGGAGATTACACACACAGTACAGATAAAGCAACTTCTTGTTCTGTGGCTCCATTTTAAACTCTTATTTCTTTCCACCTGGAGGGCTTCTGCCAATCTCCTCCTCCATCCTCCAAAGGCAATTGAGAGTACAGAAACAGTGAAGGATAAATCAGCCTAACATGGTATGCTCAGCCTTATGTGTGCCCAGCCCAACACAAGCCCACGGTCCAGAAAGCTGGACATCTTCAGGTACGACTCACCCCTTAAACTACCTACAACTGCAACAGGGCTCTACAAAGCACCAAACACAGCAAATAAGGTGGGTCCTCCCTGTTGTTTGAGTTTCGGATGTCATGAGTGACAGGAGGTGTAGTACTAGAGAGAGCAGATCCAGCTCGGTGTGTAAACTCAGTCAAAAGCCCACAGAGCAGCAGAAGGCAGGTGAAAGGCATGGCCTTATATCTTCAGGATCATCTAGGGGCCTACAGGAAAGATGGGGAAGGACTTTTTAGAAAGGCATGTAGTGACAGGATGAGGGGAAATGGTTTTAAACTGGAAGAAGGTAGATTTATGCTAAATTTAGAATTTCTAGGAAGAAATTCTTTACTATGAGGGTGGTGAGACACTGGAACAGGTTGCTCAGAGATGTTGTGGATACCCCCTCCCTGGAGGTATTCAAGGCCAGGCTGGATGGTGTTTTGAGAAACCTGGTCTAGTGGGAGGTTTTCTCTGCCTATAGCAGGGTGTTTAGAACTGTGTGATCTTAAAGGACCCTTCCAACTCAAACAATTCTATGACTATATGATTGCTTCAACCATGCAGCTATGACTTTCCTGGGCCCTGGGTGCAAGCCTGGCAGCTGTGTCAGGAATAGAGAAGTCCACCAGCACAGGCTGCCAGACAGCTTGCATGGTGCATCTGGAAATCCCTCAGAGGAGGCCCCTGATGGACAGGGCTGTACTGCAGCTCTCCTTTCTCCTGGGAGCTTGAGCAAAGGAGAGCAGCTGCAGCACCAGCCCCTGTGAATGCCAGATGCATTATTTCACCCTAACAATTTTGGTATCTACCACTCCCTATCTCCAACACCCTCTGAACAAGCAGGATGGCACGCTGTGAACAGACCTGTTTATTAAGCACAAAGGAGCTTCCAGGATTTGCTCTCAGACAGGTCAGGAGGTTTCCTCCAGAAGAGCCAGAAACATGCTGTTCTGGTGAGACTGCACAGAGTTTTCAGCATTTTGTGGTTCAGTCTAAGTGGCATTTTAAGTTTCCAATCCTTTTAAAGTCCTGCACCGGCCCTTTCATTATGTCACTATACCCAACAATCAAATATGCAAGACAAAGGAAAACTCAGCTTTTCTCCTTCCTCTGGTATAGATTCTCAGTACTTCAGAAAAATAGAAACAACACAGTGTATTAAAGCTGTCACCTTCTACTTGTGGATTTTGCTACTGAAAGGCAGCCTGCTCTGTTTACATAAAAACTCATCGTTAATGCAGCCAAACTTCAATTCATCCTGTATCTTACGCAGCAAGTGCAGATATCTAGATAGGGACAAGACAAGCAGAGATATATTCCATGTATATTCTCTCAAGCAGACCTGTGGGTTCTGGAAATCCCAGAAAGTAAATTCTTTGAATTTGAGTTCCTCAATTAATCTTTTTCCCCAGTTTTCTTTCCAGTTGATTTTTGGACTCGCATATTGAATGCTAAAGTCTTACAATATTAGGGAGCACTAAGCACCTTAACACAGGCACCATACGAATCACAACCTCCTCCTGCTTTTCCTTAGCATCCTACAGGCTCCAAAAATATTTTATTGGCGAAGAATAATTTTTTACTTATTTTGCCAGCCACGCATCCACCCCTCTCCAAACACCCATATACTGTGGGATGCTAAAGCCTTTCACTTGTTAGCAAGCTGCCAGGGTGCATGGGTATTCACATAGAATTGTCTCAGACATGGGCACAGTTAAAACCTAGGGAGGTGGGAGGTAGAAAAGGAGCTAATATAGCCAGCAGCCTGAAATTTCATGTATGTTTTGAAAGAGCTGTAATCACTAAAGATAAGAGGATGGGCAGGTGAATGCTGCACCATCTAGCCATCTTTTGTTCTCACTGTGATAAACTGAGACTTCTTTGGATGGTAGAGCTGTGTCTTCATGATTTTACCTCATCCAGATCATGCCTCCATATAAGTGCAAAGAGCAGGAGCAGACAGCAACCTGGATGCTGGGAGCAATGCAGCCACATAAGGGCTTCCTGCCCCACAGACTTCAGCAGTGTGGGTGCAGCATTGCCCATGGTGGCTCTGCTGCTTGTGGATCCAGAGCAACAGTGCACGGTGCAGACATAACTTCCCTCCCCTGCCCTGCCCAGCCGTGCACTCCACCCTGCACCAGACAGAAGTTTCCCATTCCAGCATGCTGCCAGAAACTGTAGCAACACCACCATACTCTATTACCCCTCAAGTCCAATCCCATCAAGAGTCATAGACACTGGGCTTCTTCAGAATGCCTTCCAGCTTTCTCAGTCCCATCGCTTATCAACGCCTTTACACATCACATGGACATTTCCTTCAGCACCAGGTGCCTATCACACATCATCCAGCTAATGTGGCAGAGAATTTACTCTGTTGTTGCTTCAGTGGAAATAAATACACTACTTGCAGAGACAGGCTTTCTGTGTGTGAGTGAGCATGGTTACCAGAGCTGCCAGCCCTTGTGTGTGCTGGACTCTGCTTGAGGCCTATTTCTTTAGCACTTTCCCCAGACTGGAAGTAAAGAAAGCGTTCCAAAAGAAATACTGCTGTGACAGGCAGGAATCCTGCACACTTTATCAAATGTGCTGGGCCCAGCTGGTCTTCCTAGTTGACTATCTCATGGGCTGAGTCAGCCCATCAGCTCCTCGGCACCCCCAGGTGCCAGAGGCCAGGAATGTGTTTCACTGACAGAAAGCATTATATATCCACATATATATGTGAGATTTAAGGCTGAAACTTTGCTCGTTTGAGGAAAGATCATGTTCTTCCTACAGTGAGGCCCCGAAATGTCTACTGAAGCCAGAAGCAAGTGTAACAATTTTGTTGAGGCTGGTCAGCAGATTTACATAAAAGCCACCAGCAGAGCATGCAGCGGCCTTGGATTCACTTCAACTTCATCTGAACTGGTAGAAACTGGAGCATAGGAAGCTCCGCATGAATGTGCGCAATAACTTCTTTACGGTGAGGGTGACAGAGCACTTGTGGAGTCTCCTTCTCTGGAGATATTCAAGACTCACCTGGACTCCTACCTGTGTGACCTGGTGTAGGGAACCTGCTTTGGCAGGGGGGTTGGACTCGATGATCTCTGGAGGTCCCTTCCAACCCCTACGATTCTGCGATTCTGTGAAAAAGACTATACAATCAGAGCCTTTTGTTTTTTTCCTGAGTGTTTCACAGAATCACAGAATTGTAGAGGTTAGAAAGGAACTCTGGAGATCATCTAGTCCAACCCCTGTTAAAGCGGGGTCACTACTGTAGGTTTTCCCCTCTCTTGGTTTTCAAGAGCCATTCTGCAGATTGCCAGTGCCTGTGTTAGAGCATTTGAAGCATATCTTGCAAAGGAACAAGGAACACCCAGGCCCAGCAAAGATGAGCATAACCCAAGCACAGTGATGGTGCAGAAGAGCATCTCACTGGTAAAGAAAGTATCTTCTGCTTTCCAGTGACAGTCACCCAAGGGGGAATCTGAAACAACAGTATTGCATAAGGTAATTGTTCCATAAGTACAGTTCCTTCCATTGGATGTTTACTTGAATAGCTTCCCTTCATCCTAGCAGGGCATGAAGATTGCTTTAAAATGATCTAGATGGAGTAGAGAGAACAAAGGATGAAAGAGAGGCTGGAACAGCTAGAAGGAGGAAGTTTGATGAGGGAAGCAGCTGAGAACAGTCCTGTAGTCCTACAGACCTTGTGCCCTAGTTTATCCATGTACGTGCTAATGAGAGAGAAGGGCATGTTCAAGTGTGAAGCAGACACTATGAATTTAATTCCTCCAGTCTGAGTCAACACCAAAACTCAACAAGGAAAGCACACCAGTGACTTGCTCCTGCTGCCTGGGGTCACCGTGGGACTACACAAACAAAAAGGCAGCCACCATGGTGTGGTGTTACTGCACTGCGTGCAATGTATTGCTAATGCTTATGTCAGCTGAGTCAATGAGACACTGAGTACCTGTTGTGTATAGCAAAGCCACACAAGCCCAATTAAGTCAGTTGTTCTGAAAATTCATGCACTTCTCATCCTGCCACCTCTCAACCTTTCTGCAGCTGCAGGGGCTCCCAGTACTGAAGCATTAACCACCACATATGGAGACCAACTACTTACTGTAATATCTTGTCTCTAACTGCTCTGCAGCTTCAGAGTGGGAATCAACTCAATCACTCCCTTGACTTAATTGCAAGCAAGTTGGATTGGACAGCAGGGTAGAGCTACCATTTACTTGCCCTACTTGAGATCATCACCTCCACCCTCCCCACCACCTACACAAGCACTTTTCTTCAGGAAGTAATTACATTGCCATTTACCTTAACAAAAGTTCTTCTGAATTGGCTTTCAACAAGGCCAGCATCAGCAAGTACATTCATTACAGGCTCAACATGAATACCAACTCCTCCTTCACACGGAGGACTTAAGCCACATTAAGGCCTGATCTGTTTGAAGGTGTGTGCAGCATTCCCTCCACAGGAGTTCCCCAAACAACCTGCTCACGGTACAACTCACATTGATCAAACAGGCTAGCCATTTCCTTTCACTTTCCTGAAACCACATATAGAAAAGGAGTCTCCCTCTCTTAAATATAAAACACCTTACCTTATGGTATGAAGCCTGCTTAGACTCAGTTACACATTTATTTTCAGCCACATGATAGGAACTGCTGCCTTGGCTGTGCTGAGCCAAGGAACAAAACAATCAAAAAGCTGGCACAGCTCAAGGCATGGCCAAGCTGTCTGAAGTCCTGTGTCCCAACAGAAAAAACAAAGATCTTCATAATTTAAGATTTTCTCACATCCTGACGGTATTTTACCCTCATTTTCTTTGTAAATAAAGCTTAGGCTGTGCCTTGTTTTGTTTGTATGTGCATCACCAAAGACTTCTGAAATGGCAGTCCACTTCCTATCACATTTAACAGTAAGAAAAATATTAAAATATTAAACTTCCACAGGTTTAGTGAGGTGCATTAGAAAGAGCATGGCCAGCAGGTCAAGGGAGGTGACCCACCTCCTCTACCCTACTCTAACAAGGCCGCAGTTAGACTACTGTGTCCAGTTCTGGGCCCTCCAGTTCAAAAAAGACAGAGATCTCCCAGAAGGAGTCCAGCAGAGGGTCTAAAGGTGATAAAGGGCCTGGAGCACCTCTTGTACAAGGAGAGACTGAGTAACTTGGGTCTGTCTATTCAGCCCGGGGAAAAGAAGACTGAGAGGGGATCTGATTAATGTTTATAAACATCTAAAGGGAGGTGATAGCAAATGGATGAGGCCAGGCTCTTCTTGGTGGTGTATAATTATACGACGAGATGTAATGGCCTAAAACTTAAACATATGAATTTCCATACAGACATGTGAAATAATTATGGTAAGGGTGATGGAGCACTGGAATAGGTTGCCCAGAGAGGCTGTGGATTCTCCTTCTATGGAGACAGTCAAGCCCCTTCTGGACGCCTACCTGTGCGACCTGTTATAGGATACCCACTTTATCAGGGAGGTTGAACTTGACGATCTCTCATCCAAGCCCTGTGATTCTGTGGTTCTGTACAAACAGTCTGCTGGGGAAAAAAAGAAAAGAATCCTAACTGAATTAAAGCTTCATTGTGTGCTCACTACTTATTTGGTATCAGTGCCAGCACTTTGGAAAGTACCTTTGTGGGTGCTGAAAGTTTTCTTTCAGAAAGCTGTTCATTGGCTTGTGTTGCACACCTGTAAAGGATCAATCCTCCTTCATTGTGGCACTCACTGAAATTATTAGAAACCTTCCCTCTCATCCTAACAGCTTCCATAACTGTAAATTTAGCTATTCTGGTCTTTGCAGGTTCTTTTCTTCCTTGTCCCAGTACCCTCTGTTTTGTCAGCTTTGCAATAAGATGATGCCTGTGCCTGAGTGTGGCATAGAAATAAACCCATTGCTGAATAATGCATGTCTCTAACCCTTACCTTCCCTCTCTTGGCAGGCAAAGGTTGTCACATTTGATTTCACCTTTCTGTTCAGCCAATTGAAAAAAGCTGCTGGCCACCTACACCTTGTGCAGATGTCTTTTTGGAGAGGCTGAAATTGCAAATTCATGCTCCTGATGCCTGCTTTGTCATTATGAATTAGTAGTTTTACATCTTTACGCTTCTGTGAGCAACATAAACAACCAGTCTTTCTTTCTGCACAACACTGATAAGCAGAGAGATGGTCATTTGATTTATGCCCTGATTTTCAAGCAAATGAGTGTGGATGGGTTTGTCTGGTGAAGAGGAGTACTTTTTGCACATCAGCAGAGCAAAGAAGAGACAGTGCCTCAGGCAGCTTCTCAGTGAAATTGGAAAGCAGACTTTGGCCGTGGAAGGGTCCACATTCTGAAGACTTCTGTGAGACCCTAGCCTTCTCTGAGACACAGTTCCCTCTTAAGCCACTAATAATTCTCCCTGAACATAGACTGAATAGAATAAATAAGTTTCAGATCCATCTCCAGAAGGTTCAGGCTCTTGTTTCAGAAATAGATTTGTTCTAATATGTGCAATAAAAGTTGCAGGTGGCTCTTTTGGCTACTTTTCCCTATATTTTTTATTCTTTCCTGGGAGCCTACAAACTGAGATGTGAAGTGACGTCTTTGTAAGCCAGGGACAGGGATGATCCAAAAGGTTGCCTTACAAGTTTTTCCAATCTCCACCCTGCCAGGATAATGCACAGCTCACTGTGCAGCCACCTCTGGGCTAAGAGGGCCATGCAGCCCCCATGCTGATGTGAGAGTTTGGCCTTTCTGCTGTGGCTGCCAAAAGTGACATGAGTTAGTGCTAGGTTTGCTTTCCATTAGCAGCTGTGCTGAGATCATGGGGTTTCTTAAGCTCCTAGTGTCTGACTGAAAACTCTGTTTTCTGAAGGAATCGCACCAGCGACCCAGAGGTGAGAGATGATTTCATCTTTGTTTCCACTCTGTTTGAGCTGGAAAAACAGCTCCATGGCTCAGAGTTCATTCTGTTCCTCAGTATTGTGAGAACAAATCTAGAAGTATGTATGAGTGTGTGTGGTTGCATCTATGTGCAGCAGGACACCTCTGAGAATGTCCACTTGAACACGAAGATCTGGACTACTCAGTAAGAGTGATTTATACATTGGTAATTATGGCACAGCCCAGCTTATTAAGGCTACAGAAGTTCATTATTAAACTTTGAAGTATTCTTAAAATTTTTAAGAGTGGAGTTAAGATGAGGCAGGTTCAATTTCAAATGCTTCATTAATAGTTGTAATCATGGTAAGAGAATTGCAGGGAATCCATGCAATCCACCAGGTTACCTCATATCCTGCGGTAAAGAAGCACTGAGAGTGCACATGACCACTGTACAAGGAGGCGTGACCGAAGCCCCCTGCTCACTAAACACAGGTCTAGGCTAGTTTCATTAAGTGGCTAAATGAAACTTGGAGCCCAGTTATTTATACTGAGGGACACCAGATGGACACAGGATGTCCACTGGATCCTCAGCATGAGCCATTCAGGCCAGGAGATCCACTCACCACCCTGCATTACATGCTAACATACATGAGACATAAATGCTCTGGCAAAGGAATGTCTGAAAAGGCACCAAGCACAGTGCATGTCGTGTGGGGTTTATTTCGATTCATCATTGTGTGCACGCTCATCCTGAAAGAGAAAGGAACTACCCTCACGACTAAAAGGCCAGCCCGTGTACAGTGTGATCTGGGTTCTGACTGTAAGGGCAAAACTCTGAAGTGCCACTTTAACACATTGTTACAACAGAGAGCAAAATGCCAACACAGAACCTTCCTACTGTATTTCTTGGGCTTGAATATTACTGTGTGTTTATAAAACAAATGCATATACCAAGGTAGATTAGAAAAGAGCAAACACTGGGCGTGGTAGTAGATCTCAAAGCTGTCATTGAAGCAGTAAAAATCGGGACTTGGGCACTGCAGGAGGACTGACCTATCACAAATTGCTAGTGGATAAACGTCTTGCCTCAGACAGGATAATATAACTCCAATCGTTAAACCCATTTCACTGCATATTTACCTATGTAAATATAGTTCTTCTCTGCAAGCTCCTAGTTTCTCTGCAGTGGGTTTCTCCAGGCATCATGGTTGGCAGCTCATGGCTAGAGGTCAAGACACACCAGAGCTGTCCTTTCATCAGCTGGCAATAAAAGTGCCTCCTTTGGTCTGGTGCCGCTGCTGAAATGAGTGTGGGAGCCTCCTGAATTAAATACAGGCCCGGGCACACCTAGAAGTAGAGTTCTGTGGGTGCCCAGAAACGAGAGCTCTGCCATCTCCTGCAAGTCCTTCACACCCTGGTGATCCATGTAATGGACTTCTTTGCTTGCTGCTTTCTACAGCACAGATGGCAAAGTGGACTCATTAGTTCTTTCAAATTAAAAGCGTGAACAAATATTTGACATGAACTCTCAATTCCTGTAATGCATGTGAACTTATAGGGAAAATAAACCCAACAAAAAATCCCAGCAAAGGATGTTTCTCTCTCCAGAGGGTACAAATGAGGCCTGTTATCAACCTGATGTCAGAAAAGTTCTGGAGAAGGAGAAGCAGTCTTGAGCCAGGCTCTGCCAACAGAGACATGAGAATGGGAGCAACCTCACTTGGATGCATTGGTTTTGCAGGACTGTGCAGCCAAGCTGGATTCAGTGCCCCTTCACAGTGGGAAGGCCTGTCCCTGTGCACACTGTGTGTGCACTGGGATCACAGTTGCATCATTTCAGGCTCCACAGAGCAGGTGGGATGAGCATGGATCAGTCTGCTTTGACTTCAGTGGGACAGCTGGCTCCTGCACTGCTCCACAGGGTAGGTTTTCCCCATGATTGTGTCCCTGCAGCTCTCCAAACACCTCATGAAAACTGATATGATCTGAGTGCCGACCTGCCCCCAAAGCAATTTGTGAGGTTTGTTTAATTAACCATTCATAACTTCAGCTGAAATGTACAGTTGAAAGATGCAAGATGTAATTACACAGCATTGTTATGGTGATTGTGTGGCTAAATCTGCAAGCATCCAAGAGGGGCAGCTTTCCAGCCATGCACCTGTTTCCCCAAATCTTTCCCTCCACAGAGAATAGGAAAGAGGGCAAAGCTTGTCGTACTCTGACTGATTTCATATGTGCCCAGCAGCACCCTTGGGCACCTCAGGCCCAGACACAGGAGATCATGGTGCCAGGGCAGAGGAAGAGCAGGGTTCTGCAGGACAGCTGTGACTGGGGAAGGGAGGAGGAAGATAGAAGCAAATTGGATGTAGCTTGAAGCACTGTGCAAGGCATCTCTGCAGCAGGGCTGTGTGGGTAATGAGGCCAGTGGAAAGTACGGCCACATCTGGCAGTGCTGGATGTGTCCAGACCATGAAATAAAGCAGAGTTAGTGCAGGAGCTGGCTGTCATGGCTCTAACTGGTGCCAGTACACTGCCAGCAAGCCAAGGAGAGCACAAGCTAGAAGCAATTCACCTGCTTCGGGGACTGAGAAAGCTGCATGAACAATATAGCTCAGCTCCAGCACCTAGAAACAGTCCCTGGGAAGCGTTACTTATTTGTACAGGGAAACACTGAGCTTCTGCAAGCGACCACCTCCCATTTCTTCAAATTAATTGCTTGTGGCTGAAAGCAGAGGAGCAAGGATCTGAGGGTGGCAGCCATGGGTGGTCATTTGGTGGCCCATAGGGCTCAGGAGGGTGGCCCTGCCAGCCACCACTGCTTTCCTGGAGTACGGTCTTTCTGCCAAGCAAGCTGAAGAGTTAATCTGCAGGGAGACCCAGCCCACATTGCATGATACCACCAGGTTCAGATTGAGTAAGTTTAATTAGATGATGAGAACCTCATGGCAGGGCGTGCCCTAGTTTCAGTCAAAGGTGGAACATTATTAAGCACCATTTACATCCACAGAAACACCCACTTTTGAAATCGCTGATGCCAGTAATTCATGCTTTCTGTTTAACTCACTCCATGCAATGGAAAGTCAGCGACAGAACACAGAGCTTCTAATTTGCTCACTGCCAGCAAGGTGATTAATGGAGTTTCAAAACACCCCATCAGCCAATTAGGATGGATACTAACTCTTTAATAGGAATCTGTGTCTGGATTTTTGTTTCTTGGATTTAGTGCTCAGACCAGTTATATCATACAATACTTTTTCTCTGAGAAAAAGAATGAATTGCCCCCAGAATAATAAGCAGGTAGAGCTTTTAGCTTAGACGAGCTTAGACCAGCTGAATGCGCAGGGATGCAGTCAGTGTTGTGGCCCTTACTTATCATCATGCAGTGAGGTGTGATCACTCTGCTTAACAGGATGCCTTTTTGGGGACAGAACTACTGTTGGGTGGATGGAGAAAGGGCTTCAGGCAAAAACCTAAACCTTAATTTAAAAAGCATTCTGGAACACCAAGTCCATAATCTGCACCGTTGCCAAGTGGACACACTTATGAAAAACAAAAAATCAATCTGTATTATTACAGAGTTTTAGTGTTATTTTATGTAAGACATAGTTTGTGTTCCTGTCTTGAATCTGTTGGGGAAGGGTATGGTGAGGTAGCTGCTCGTTGTCAGTTGGTTTGATCGCGTTTAACTCATCCCAGAGTTTAAGTACAGAACACATGGAGGGAATTCTGTATCCCAGACTGAAGAACAGCTGGAAGAACCATTTTCAAGTTTCTTGTATTTGCTCGCATTCTGCCATAAGAATAGACGTGTACCTTGAAAAGGAGGGGACTCTCTCTCCCTTGGATCTATTGCTGTTTGTGGCAGCACAGCGGTTGGCAGTGCAGGAGCCCATCTGGCACCTGATGCTGCAAGCAGCCTTAGCTGCTGCATAGCAAGAGGTGCAAGCTCTCCTGCAGCTGGCACGCACGAGGTGATCATTCTAGCAGAAGAAAAATGTGCAAAAACATTTGAGCAAATTAGTTTTCATTATGGAAAAACAGAGCACTGTGGCTGATGCAAAATGAAATGTCCACATGAGATGGAATCATTTGCCCACCGATTCCAGATGTCTGCCATTGGCTGTAAAGTGGATAGCTTTCAGCCAAGCATGCTGCTGCTGCTCACTTGGGCACCTGTATCAAATTATGCTCCTTCACAGCTCCCAAGGGGAGCTTGATGTCTGTCCTCTGCAATGAAAAGCACTGCCACAGTGGCCATGGGACTGTGCCTGAAACTGGCTGCTTGTGTCTCAGTTTTGGGTAAAGTTTGTGTTGGGGACTGTCTTCATTCTGGTTTTCTACCATATACAGGTAAGTGCCAGGCCACAAGCAGGGCTCCTGAACAGCCTAGAAACAAAAAGAACATCAACAATCATAATAAGCTGCATTGTGAGTAGAGCAGATGAGTGCAGAGCACTTCCACGCTCAACACACCTCATTTATTTAACACAGCATCACTAGCTGCAGCACTGTCCTGCATGATTTTCTGCACTTGTATCATCTCTGTCCCCTTAGATCATACTTCCCGCCTGTGTGCAAGCCAGAGTACAGGGAGTACAAGTGTGATGAGCGTCCCTGCTGGATGTGGCTCAGGAAACCACACACCACAGCACAACTGTATTTCTTCCACACCACATTCTTTTTGAGGGTAGGAGCACAACAAACAGGATTCTTCTCTCTTTCTCCAAGTTTCCTATTTCTTGAGCCCAGGCTCAATGCATTAAAAATATGTGCTAATAAGCAGGAGCGGGGTTGTGGTGCAGCGTCACTATGTGGGCCACAGCCCATCTCCTCCTTCTCCCTGATCTCAATTCAGGGTTCAGGGGCTGCTGGCTGCCAACAGGAGAGGAACACAAAGAGGGAAGAAAGGTGAAATCACAGTCCTAAAGACCTGCCTAGAAAAGGGCTGGGAATGTTCTGTACAGGGAAATCACTTTGGTTTCTGTTCTACAGACTCTAACAAATGCCACCCAATTCCCCATTAATTTGCTGGCCTCAGGACTAGTTCATCTGACTCCATCCAGCACTGAGCTGTCTCACAAATCTGCATTTCCATACAGCAGCTGGCACCCAGATCGATGCTGTGTGCAGGTCAGTGGCAGCAGACACCTGCAGCAGAGCAGTTAATCTGCAGGAGCCTTGTCAGGGCTTCTCCAGAGCTGTTGCAATGTAAAGTACCACAGCTGCAGCTAATGCAAACCTGTTCATCTCACAGACACTGCTTCTCTCAAGCTTCAGCCTCTGCTAATGCCTCAATTAGAGAACCTCAGGGAGCAACCAGTCCTGAGCTGGGGGACTCCCCAGGGCACCACAGTATTCTTCTCCTGAACACGGCAGCCAATGCTTATTCCTTCATTATTTTTTTTCCTCATGCCTCTCCACAGGACTCCTGCTGTCTTCAGTCGTTAGTTGGATGTCAAGGGCACGCAGGTTTGGGCCTGTGAGATGAATCTGTGTCATGCTGCAGGAGAACAGGCTGTGTCGTGCCTGCCTTGCCTTGCAGCCCTCCCACAGTGCTCCAGAGAGCAGTGCCCCACATGTGCAGAGGCAGCAGGTGTGTGGAGAGATAGCCTGCCTGCCCTGAGCTGAGCACCAGCAAGGCTGCCATAGAACACAGAAAGCAGGGCACTTCTCTAAGGGTCTCTGCCCATCGCCTGTCTACCATGAGGCTGCTCTTCACTCCTCGCTTCCCCCAGATCCACTTGCATTGTGACAAGATCGAACTGTGAATAGGGTGCTTGCAAGGGATGTTAAAATGAATATGGAAATAGAATGCAGAACTTTTTTTTCCTGGCAGTACCAAATTCTCAGCTCCAGCTGCAAGTGCAGAGCAGTAATCATTTCAGAGTCTGAAATTCAAGCAGGCAGTGCAGAGCCTAGTGAGAATACATGATACAGCAGGGACCTCATAGCATCTATAATGGCCGAACAGGAGGAGGACATACTGAGCACTACCTGCATGACAAAGGCATCCAGAAAAAATGACAGCGTTCACCTTGGGATCCTCTGGAAGGGATGTCAGCTGCTATTGTAATTGCTGGCCACCTCTCACTCTCCTCCTCATGTAATCAACCCTTCTCTGGGTCAAGAGTTCTGCGTTACTAATGGATCAATCAGTTCAGCTTGGTTGTATGCCATGTCAGCTTTGTTTAGGGCCATGTCAGAAGTCATAAATCACAACCCAAATTCAGTTAGTTAATTCTCCCAGTTAACAACATTTTTCCATCCACCACTGGCCACAGGAACAGCTGAGCCAACTGCACGAAACAGATCAAAATGCTACTCCTTTTCTGTCTGAAAGGATCGGTGATCTTTTATTTTTTTTAGTAAATTTTTTTCTTTGCATCAACAACAGTTGCTTTCTCTGTGGCTATTTGC
Source organism: Excalfactoria chinensis (assembly GCF_039878825.1). NCBI lineage: Eukaryota > Metazoa > Chordata > Aves > Galliformes > Phasianidae > Excalfactoria > Excalfactoria chinensis. The sequence goes on along the minus strand of NC_092827.1, from coordinate 65,372,428 downwards.
ACACACCTTTAAAGCTTGGCCTGGCTCTGCACACTCAGTTAAAACCTGTAGTCTGCCTCTCACTCCCGTTTGTTCTGTTTGCCCTACACACATTCCATGCTCCAGTAGCTTTCAACCCTCTGAAAAAGACAAAACTGCTGCAGGTTACTTTGAAAGTACTGAAGCTGTCATCCACAGGGTCTGGATGTTCCTGATACTCAGAAACTTAATAGGGGAGGATATGTTTCAACAAAAATAGTAACTTTAGCAAGATAGTGCTTTTCCCACAGTTTCACCTTCTGTGTCAGGGAACTGAAACATCTAGCCCTCTGTAGACTGTAAGCAATGGCTGGCTTTGCACTGCTCTTTTGCATGGCCTTCAAAGTCCTGATCCACAACTGTGATAAAAATGAAACAATAATCCAAAGCTTAAGTAACAGGCACATTGCATGCAGGAGCATGAACATGGACGTACCTAATCTGAAAGAAGAGGATGTAACGTTACTGGTAAGAAAGCTGGTGGGATGCATGGTGTTCACCTCTGGGCTGTGCCCTGTGCATCCCCCAGCACCATTATCCTGCTCTGTGGTGCAGTGGTGCTGGTGGGTACAGCTGGGATGAGTAAGGTGTGGACACTGGTGCTGTCCTGCAATGGGACAGGCTGCAGAAGAGAGCTGAATTCTCTCATGGCCAGACAGCAGTTTAAAGGAGAAGCCTTAACCTAATTATCTCCTTACAGAATATTCCTCGAGAATTATTCCTAATATGATTTTGCCTTAAAGCTTCTCCCATGTGTGTTACAACTCAGCTTTATCTCTAATATTGCAACAGTAAAACACTTTGCTACATCTTTTCTGTCCCTCCCTTAGCCAGATAACTTCAGAAAAGGCTTCTTTTGTGTGAAAAAAGCTTTTGAAAACCTGTCTCTGCATTAGATTTGAGTTCAGTCAGTGTCCCCAGGCACTCTTCTTAAGATTGTGGTAATAAGCAACTTGTCACCAATGGGCAAAAATATCTCACTTATAAAAGCATAATGCATTTTTACTATGTCCACTAAAACGCAATAAAGAGACTTCTCCTTAGACACAAGAGTGGTAACTCAATGCTACTGTTATCTTCAGGGTGCAATATTCCCCAGCTAGGTGTATTCCTAAACACGGTGCTTACCACTCACCTTAAAACCCATTGATTGTTTCCTCCAGCCATACTCTTGTTGTGTGTTTGGTGTACATCAAAGCAAATGACGCCCACATGAATTCAAAAGGCCATTAAAATTCGACATAGTTTCCCTTCAAAGGCTGTTTATGGTAACAGAAAGATCCATAAGCTCTTAGAGAAAGACAAGAATAGATTCAGGTAGAATTGTTTTTCAGTCTTCTCTTGTCAATCTCGGGGACCTCCAGGATACTTAAAAAGATACAGAAACTGTGCTTAATGAATCGCTTGAAAAAGCGGTAGGAATGTTGTTTACTATAAACCTTTGAGAGTATTTTCTTTAGTTCTTCTTAGCACTAGCATTATTTTTAGACTCGAGTGAATTTGTTAAGACACAGTTGGCAAAATCAGAAAACAAAGCTGAATGTGTACTGCCTTAGACCAGCTGTAAAGCATAGCTCATCTCAGTGCAGGTGGGGGGGGCATTAAAAGTCCTTGGTGAGGATCTGAGAGCAATGATGTTTATACACTGTGTGGCTCTGCTGGGAACTTGTTCACCGGCTCTGAGCCAGTTCCTGCTCAGCTGCCTTCAGCCATCCTCTCCCCGAGAGGGGTGTTTCACGATTGCGTGTCCTCAGTCCCCATCAGTGTGCACCTGCTGCATCAAAATTAGCTCCAGGAGCCCCCTCAACTTGAAAGGAGGACAGATCCACAGCTTTTGCAGCTCTGCAGTGAGGAAGATGCCGTGCTAAATCAATTTGCTAACAGGTTCTGCTTAAATAACAACAGAGTAATACCATGTTTTTTTACTGCTGACCTTGACATAGAGAACTCCTCATGGCCAGGTTTTTAGCGTGAAATAAGTTGTAAGCAAAACAAAAATAGCAAAGGTTGAAGTTGTCCTTCATTTCTTTATGCCTATCACCTATCAGCCTCTGTAGGAAAGTCTGAGAGACAGGTGTGAGGAAGCTCTAGGGGAACTCGCATTCCTCATGCCACAAACCTTTCAGACCTACACATTCATTTCAGCCCAAACCTCAGGAAAACATCATTAGTCATGCAATTAGCAGCACATCCTCCAGCACATCTGCCACATATACACCACTGATAACCCAGGCTTATCTCTCAGGCCCACCCTCCACAGGGCTTGTTTGCAGTAGGTAAAGTGGTAAATGCTTACAACCAATACTGACCCCAAGCAGAACTGGATAAAACACTTCAGGAAATACTGTGTATTAAAAGGAGTAAATCAATCACAGACACAAAGAAAATAAAATTCTTTTTTTAACTATTTACACATGAATTTAAATGTACTGAAATGTCACACGCATCACCTACCGTTCCCTTCCCATCTGGGAAAGGAAGGAAAGCTGTTCTGTCATCTTTTGAAACAAGGTTTTCTAAATAGGACTGACTCACATTCATTTAGCAAGAATAAAAACTCCTCCTCACAAAATATTTTGTTTTGGGCTGAACAAAGTGTTTCATTGAATCTCAAACATATTTTACACAAAGCTCCTTTCTGTGAGAGATCCAAAACATTTTCATGCTGAGCTGACAGAAAATTACTAATTTTTTTTTGTACAGTTCCAAGAGTCTGGGTTCCATCTAGCAACCAAAAAACACTGAAATAATTACTATTATTGAGATGGCTTAGAACTGCTTCTCATACTTGAAGAAATCCCCTTGTAATAAAATCTGTTGCCAGGCAGAAATTCACCAGGCAGTGTTAGGAGAACTTGGGATGAATTTTGAGTATGGTTGGGTCAGGCTTCAATGTGACAGGCCTGTGGCTGTAATCTATCAGTAACTTCCAGCTTTAAATATATTTCAGTTTGGGTACTGCAGTGTGTTTGGGCCTGTTTTTCAGACAAAGATCTTTGGAGATTACATCACACCGACTGTACTTGATTTGGAAGCCAAAGCTGTTTAGCACTTTTCTCTAGACTGAATTCCCTATCACAGAATCTTAAAGAACTAAATACCTTGAATGATCCTCCCAGAAGTGAGAACTCCATTTGAACAAGACCACTCAGAATGCCGTTTTCAACATTTAGTCCCCCTTTAATAAATAGGTCACATTAAAATATGTATTAATGTCATCTTTAAAACAGCTTCTCCCCAGGTAGCACCAGCAATTCTAGTGACACCTCTAGGAATAAAATCCAAAACCCTCTTTGCAAGATGATGGCTCCACAGACACGTTATGAAAGAAGGTCTGAAAATGGTCCAGAACACTGCCAGTTTTTTCACTGTCAGAGGCTTTCTTCCACCACTGCTCCTGCTGTGCACACTCCTGCTTTCTTAATCCAAACAACCATCCCACACAGAAACCAGCAGAGATTGTCCATGACTCAGGGGGATGTAAAATTAGAGGAAGGGATCCTGGTTTAATCCATGCATTTTCACCAGCTGCAGACATAGAAAAAGCAACGCACGCCTTGCCCTGCTCAGAACAGATCAGCAAATTGCTGATTTTTCAGTGTTATCATTTTAAATGCAAAAACAAAGAGGGGAAACTTAATTCAGCTGACAGCACACGGAAAACATTCAGGGATTTTTGTCAACCATTTAAAAAAATGACTTTCTTTATACTGGAAACATGTTCAGTTTTGTGATGGAACAAAAGCATCATCTTGATCTATTTAATTGTTGTTTGACTTAATCCTTTAAAACCGCGATTGACTTTTAAAAGTAAACTGTATTTTAGAATGAGTATCAAAAATGTTTAATTAACAAAAAATACCAGAAGGAATCGCATCAACTTCTTTCTTCCAATTCTCTGTTTGAAAAGATAACAACTTTTTGTCCCAAATTCACAATACTTACAACATGGTTTTGGATAATTTATGTTTTTATTTTGTTGTTTGAATATATTTCTTCCGATCCTTTTTTGCTAATTTTACTGGATGGTGTCATATGTTTGTTTTCTTTACAACAAAGGTTAGAGACATCCTATGGACCCAAACAATCTATGACCTATCAAGTAGTGACATGCTGAAGAACTTCTTTATGGCACTGACACAGGCTGCCCAGAGAGGTTGTGGAGTCTCCTATAGAGATATTCAAGACATATCTGGACACCTACCTGTGCTACCTATTGTAGGGAACCTGCTTTAGCAGGGGGTTGGACTCAGTGACCTTGAGGTCCCTCCCAACCCCTGTAATTCTGTGATTCTGTGTGAAAATGGCAAGATAACGTCTTTCACTTCACCAAGAAGAGAAATATAAAAGATATTTCATATAGAAGTGACACTCAGGTTTTGGGCAAGGAATCTAACAGCTGAGCAGAACCTCAGTATATGAAGCAATGGAAGATTGAACCTGAGAGATCCATGACAGCAAGGCCACCCAAAATTGCTCAGAGGAGCACTGTAACAGCCACACAGTGTTTTCCCCATCCTTGCCAGCCCTCCTGCTAGAAGTGGTGCAGGCAGTGGTGGGGATGGCAGAGGAGCCTGGCACCACCTGGTGCTGCACCTGTGGTAGGACAGATGCCAACTCTTGCTCCGTCTCTCTTGTCACAGCCCCTCACTGGGGCTCCTCTTTCAGATACACCGGTGTTGGAAACTACAGTTGCATCATGGCCCCCACTTGTAGGATTGCCAAGTCCCTGTCCTGGACACTGTCTTTTCTGCATAAACACAGGAACACACAGCTTATGGGTATGAAGATGTCCAACTGTGGACAATTCAGTTCCAGAGCTCTATGTGTCTCAGCTGACTAGATCACAACACACCATATTCACAGATGTGGGGTTGTGACTGCCTGTCCGTGATGACCATTTCCAGATATTTACAGGGGCTGAACACATTCAGAAAGTCAAACAAGCTTTAAAAAAATGGCCATGATCTATCTTTTTATACACTTTTTTTTGCAAAATAAGATGAGATGTCTCAGATATGAAATGGAGTTGATTACATGCTACAACAGCTGATATGACAGCACATAAGGGATTTTAGAAATTCAGGCTGTGGTCTAAAGCCATTCAGTAAACAACAGAAAGGTCCATGGGACGCAAAAAGAAGGCCTTCCAAGTTTGTTGCTCAGCACAATGCAGTAATTCATGTGCAGCTAAGATGTGCAGCACACGTTTCTAATTCACTTAGATGTCAATCAGGGATAATTGCTGCAGTCAATGAAGTTATACCAGTGTAACAGATACAGAAGAGGCTGTATGTTGCTGAGGTTATTCTAGCTGAAGAGAGAGAAGCCTCATATTACTGACTGTATTGCAGATCCCCTATGTTTTTATAAACACAGGCTATGTAGAATAATCACACTATTTGGAGTCATTTTTCATTGCTCTATTCCTTTTTACGAAACAAAATCTTCCACTCTATGCATGAAACTTCCCTTCAGTTTTCACAGACAGTGGTTCCACCCTTGAGAAAGCAGCTGTCTCTGAGTGTATTAACAACCTGATGTCACCTGAATTCAAATTTACTAGTTTAATTTGGAAGGGGCTAGAAGAAATAAAATCTTTGCTCTCTTGAATGGAACCGTTGGTCCTCGGGGAAAAACATCCTCCTTCCAGAACTAAAATGTTTTCCTGCAGTTTGTTGTCTCCATGATCTCTGTCTCCCTATGGTCTTGGCTTCACAAACAACATGCAATTACGCATCTTTTAAGGGATCTGACAAGACTTGTTTAAAATGAACCATTGTTAATATTTGTCAGGATGCATGCAAGCTATGGTCTCACTGACATAAATAACAAACAACAAAATATAAGACTGAGTGTATTATAGGCCTCACAGCCCTGTGAAAGGATATTATCCATCAGTATACCTCAGTGAGTCCTTTTAGGTGGGGTTCCGCATGACAAAGTGGATGTTGGATTCATCTGGGATGACAGATTCTGTGCTGGGAAGCAGCTGAGTCTGAAGATTTGAGGAATTATACGGAGGCAGCATGAACTACTCTAACATCTAAGGAAAAACATTGGCAAAAACTAGCTTTTCCTCTCAAGCTCACAGAACATCCCTAGTGTTAAATTTCTTCTCTTTTCCTCCTGGATGTCAGAATGGATTAGCATTCTTTGCACAGGCTTTAGGTATCTTACAGAGCAGATCTACTAGCACTTCAAAAACATTGTCATGAAGCACTGGACAGTAGCCCATTCTCATAGAATATATTTCCTTTGGCCACACCACAGTTATATATTGTCAAGAGTCCTATTATCAGTCAATAACTGCACCTCTTCTTACTTCCTCAGTGCACCTTATCACAAGCCAAGCGCTGACATCCTTGTATGGACATAACTCAAGCTGCAAGGAATGATGAGATTAACTGCCAAAGCTCTGCAGATGAAGGCGTCTGGGGACTCAGTTTTTGGCTGCGTTCAGAGTCATTTCAGATGATGTGAATTAAATTCAGTGACTTCTTTGATAAAAACCTCCTCATAGAAAATATGGCCATTTTTCAGTACATTGTATGTCTCCCTAATTACTGAACTATTGATTATATCAAGCAACCATACTGCACCCACAGGTAGAGGCCGTGATCCAGCAGATAGAATAAACAACTTGCAAGTTAACATCAAATTATTTCCTGTACATTTCCTAGGAGTCAATAACACATCTGTGAAGTAGGGACATACATAAACAAACTCCTTATAATTATTGGGCCATACAGAGCAGAGCCCTCACGAATTAAAGTCAAAACAGGAAAATACTGCAAAGTGTGCTGCTATTTTGCATTTTGAATCTATGCAGCATTCTGATCCACTTTTGTGCTCTCATCTGTGCAGCACTTTCAATGTCAGGGTACTAAACCTTTTCTACTTCAGAAATCAGAGCTAGCAGCTGTAACAAATAATACCCTGCATAGAAACCTCTCTTGGTAAGCATGAAAAACCAGTGATGGTTTTTTATCTCCCTTCCATAAGCACTGAAGGGAGAAGTTATAACGCCATTATAGCAACAGCAGAGGAGAAGTTATAATGCTATTCTGCATGCTTTCTCATGGCATGCTTTTGCATTTCTGTGGCCACAGTCCCATCCACATGGAATCTTACTCTGAGCGCTGCAAGCACTGGTCCTGCTCTTGGGGCATTTGTGAGATGCATCATCTGGATTTCCATTTTAGAAACATAACCACCAGTGCCAGGCACTTTACGTATATTTGTATATTGCTACATAATGCTTATTTCACTTGAAAATATGCTTTGATATAAAATGACTAAGTGATATTACAAAACACTATTTTCTCACGCTTTCATTGGCTAGCCAGCAGTCTATTTTCTCACACTGCAGAGTACTTAATATGCTTCGCCCTGTGCCTTATCAGGTTTCTCTTTTCATTCAGCTGAGGACTTACTTTGCATTCTCTGTTTGTTCTTGTGCCTCATCCACTTCCAACTTAATTGACTAGAAAAGCTCCCGGTAACATCAATGTCATCCAGATCAGACTCTTTCTTCTCTTCTTCCCCTAAAATACAAAGAGATGCTGTATTTGTTTGGTAATTTTGCTGTGGCTCTTGTAGAATTGTAACATATGGCTTGTGCGGGTAGAGCATGTAACCAGCACTGATTTGATCTGCAAGTGGGTCATGTCCCCACCTACCTCACGAGCAGGATCACCATCAGCAGTCACATACCTGGATCATAAGAAGCTCATTTCCTAAAGAGCCATGGTAAGCATAGAACACACCTATTCAATACATATATACACTTTTTAATGTTGGAGATTATGAGAATTATTCAAAGGCAGAGTTAATCTGTGCCCTCTTCCCTCATCACGAAGGAGGAAATGTTTTTAATGACTAGTTGGTTTAGCAGTGGGAGGATGCATACATGTCGTACTGAATGAAGCTAGGTATCAACCAAGCCCAAATTTTTAAGATCGGGATACAATCATCTGGGAACACCCAAAAAGGTGTCAGTACTGCCAAACCTTCAATGGGAACACTGAGGCTCAGGGTGCATAAGGTGAGCTGTGGTACTGACCTGTCCCCAGCCAGTTTCCCACTCAATTTTACATTTGGCTCAATTGCAGATAGCTTTTTTTTGTTGGTTTGTTTTTTCTCCTCCTTGCATGAATAGCTTCCCCTCTCAGTGTCTACACTGTATGCTCCATCTAGTATCCTCCCTATTACTTTGCTGGAATCTGCCAGGCTTCCTTAGCCCACCAGCCTCAAAATAATTCTTATTTGCATCAAATTGCATGAGATTGCCCAGGCTCTGGGCTGTCAAACTTGGCTGGGGCCAAAACACACCTTCCAGAAGGGCAATGGCTTTCACTGCCTCTCTTGATGGTTAATTACCCTAGCTGCTAAAAATATATACTTTGGACTCAGCTTCCAGACATTGGTTTTGTTTTACTGCTCTCTGCCAAAATAAAGGCAATTTAAATGCCTGAAAAAGGAGGAAATATTTGATAATCAAATAGCCCTTGCAGCTAAGACTCCAAATAATTTCTGACTCTCTTTTGTCATGTTCTCCAAAGTTTTAATGCCACATCTGTCAAAAAATGTTGACACAATACCTGAATATTGCTATATGACTCAGCTTCATGTAATATGTATCTGTTGTCTGTTCTTTTTTCCTTCGGACTGTTTATTGCTTTTTCTTTTTCTTCTTCTTTTCCACACTATCACTAGCAATTATACCATCCCTATCTAGCAAATGGCCTAAATCTTGTCTATACGTGTCCTGTTTCTAATATAGTTCTGGTTCTTCAGATTACTCCTTGCAAGGTGCTTTAAGTAGCTAATTGTTTTTATTCCTCGTTACCTGTTTTCCAAGTGTGATATATTGCTTTGTTATTCCTAATTGCATTTACTTTGCAGATGAGCCAGAACTGTCCAGTAACCAAAGCTCCCCTATCTCTAGGGTGTGAAACAGTAGCATTCTGGCCAGCTCATTAGTTCTCTCAAAGGACTCTCTAAGTTTCTCTAGTTATACCTTTCCTCTCACTTAATTTCACTGGCAATTTTGTTTAACTTTGGAAAATTAGACCTTTCTGAAGAACCTAACTGCAACTATATTTCATCTGCCCACAGCCAGCGCAATTGGGTCATGGCTGCGGATCCCTAAGCAACCAGCACTCCTGGACAAGCAGTGAATTCATCTTTGCGCATCCCCATGAGATCTGGACAAGTGCAATAATTTTCTTCTGAGAGCTGTGGAAATTATCGCCTGTAACTTTGAGAAAATACTAACAGTGTTTCAGTCTTGGTTGTGCTGAAGGTAGCAGCTGCCTTGGCATGAGACAGTGCTTGTCTTCTGATTATTAATACCTCCCTGTTGGTGCACACAGGAAAATCATACGGGAGCTGTTGCCTGTCATTACAAAAGTGATGCACCACGTGTTTGGTGGAAAGCAGCACCTAGCCTGCCAGCTAGGACCCAGCCTATTGAGATGCTCGGTGTCTGACATGTTCATCCTTCCAGCTACTGATGGGCAGCTGGACATATGCCTTGGCTGTGAGCTGGTGCAGAGCTAGGCCCACTGCCTACTGAAGTCACTTGAAGCTGAGCCACTGTTTCTGATGTCATCTGCTTCAGCAAGGTCACCGTGACAGCATGGCATAAGAGGCTGTGCCAACACAAGCTGTCCCTGCTTAAGGAATTCAGTTTTCCCAGTTCACCACATCCCCCCTGGGAACCAGCCTACCTTCAGAACAGCCACCACTACCCTCATCATAGGCTGGCACAAAGCACAGCATGGGTAGGACTAGTGTCCCCTGAGGACCTCCAATGCACACCAAACAAAACAATTTTTCTAGGAGGAGAATGGGAGGTTTGGTCCTCAACAGAATAAGGCAAAACATTTTTTATTTTTTATTATTATTATTATTTTTAATCCTGCTATCAATGAAATAATTCCTGTGGGTATTTCTATTCACTCTTTCTTCCCTCTCCATATCATCATCGAGTTGCTATTTCTTTTTAATGCATCTGCACAGCTAACCACCAGCTTTTTACACCCACATTTTATCACCACCCTTTTCACACATGTCCCAGCACTGAATTACTTGAGTTCAGCAGAAAGTTGGCTCAGTCCTTCTGAAGAACAACATGCCTTTCAACCTGTTCAGCAGGAAGCCTACCTCCACTCCTTAGTCCATTCCAGAGGGGAGAACGGCAGTGAATAATTCATTAAAACATTCCTTCTTCTTCCACCAACACACCAATTCACAAGAGAGAAATATCTCCTTCTACCTGTCTGTATGTGCTTGTTCCTCATCTCAGAAAGTCTAATCAGCTGTGGCCATCGAAGGCCCAGGCCTTTTTCTATTGCAGAGGAAGTTTGGGCATCCTGCTGAGAGTAGGGATTGAGTGCATGCATCTGCATTCTAACTCCTGTGAGGGAGGGTGATCCTCAGTCTGCTCCTGTCAGCAATTGCTCCCTAAACAAGGATGAAGGCGAAGGCCTACAAACGCATGGAGGAAGCTGTGTTTAGGCACTGATTGTTGTAATGTGTGCTTACATGTGTTCACATTTGGCACGAAAACAAATGTCTGTCTACTATTAAATAGAAGGGCCAAAGATCTGTGGGTTGGATGAGGCTGTTGGGAAGTGCATTCAGAGCAGAATCCTTGCCGCTACGATTTCTGGAGGTTCCTGAACTACTGGAGGCTTTGTACGTGAACCTGGGCAAGGACTTGAATCCCTGTTGCACTTGGTCCCCCTGTCCTAAAACCCTGCCTCTCAGGAGTCAGGGAGATCTGGTGTTGGTAAGCTTCTGTGGGATCTTCTGAAAGATGCACGTAAACATTTCAGTGTTGCAAGGGTGCAAATGAGTAAGAAAGTAAGCCATGTGAAATGCTTATACGTAGATGCATTTTGTGAAATATCCACCTGAGAATACAGTGCATGAGGCCAACGCATTTGAGCCAAGGTGAAAGTGTCTGATGAATAATCTCTTATTACACAGGAAGAGAAGCAAGAAGCTGTCTGGGCTGATCTTTTATTTTTATTATTGTTATTATTATTATTATTATTTACCTTCAAAGCCTTTTCAAGAAAGGCTAGGGGTACTCTGAGACCTGCAATAAGCTTGACTCAAATACATGTCCTTTTCTGTTAGTGTCACAAACCATAGGGATGCTCACAGAAAGAATGTAAGAACAGAGCAGGTATGCAGAATTAGATTTATTATTATTTTTCCTCATCTCTAGTGACACGCACCTTCACAACTTATGAGTGACTGGTGGTTTCCTTGCAACTCATCACCTGCCACGAGTTGCCTCTTCTTACTGTTTTATTTGGCACAAAAGTTTGCTTGTCCTGGACATAATGAAGTGATGAGTAAAACAGATGATCCATTCATGTGACCTGAGCTACCACCAGGTGATTCTACCTGACATCCCAGAGCTCTTGTATTGCAAGATGTAATGAACAACATCACCCATTCACCTTTTCTATGCTTCTGATTGTTTTGCATACTTCTGTAACATTCCTCTGAAGCTGTCCTTCCAGGCTAACAGTCCTCTTATATTTAACATCCTCCATACATTGGGTCATTTCAGTTCTTGTGACTGCAGTCTTCTCTGTTCTGTCATGGTTTAGAGGCTGACAGGACCAACAGATCTGCACACAGTATAAAAAATGTAATCGTACCCTGGATGTATTCATGGGAGTAATAAGGGATCATGAGTTCTTATCTCCTTCCTCTTAGTTGCTTACGCTCTATTTGCTTTCTTGACCTCTCTAAATATTGAGCTGATATTTCAGTAGCGCTCTCTCTTCTATCACTGAGGTCTCACTCTTGAAAGGTAAAAATAACTGAGTCAGTTTTTGGGCACACAGAACTAAGATTGTGACCTGTTCCTTTATGCACTAATTTACATTCATTTAGACTGAATGTGGCAACTGTGTGTATTTCAGCACAGCAAAGGAAAAAGGAAAGAAAACACGGATGCAGTGCCCATATGCAGAAACACACTTAGATGATGGCACTGTCAGTGCTCTCTGGAAGCCAAGCAGAAGCCAGATGAGAATGCCTGGACACTGAGTTTGCCCCAGACGTCATAACTAGAAGTCTGGGCATACCTCTGAGCACAGTGCCAGACTCTGAAGCCCCACAAACCTTTTTCCCTCTTTAGCCCTCTGGAAGTAGGTCCCTGCCCAGAACCAGAGTACCACCAAAGCAGACAGCTTGGTGGCCAGGAGGTGTACAACCAATAGGAAATACCAAGAAATTGACTGCTTCTTAAATTGTACTCCACTGAGGAGTTTAGTCATCTGTTTTCATGCTGCAGATAAGTCAATCTTCCAGACCAAGATTCACAGCCCATAATTCTCATTTGTGTTAGATAGTTCACATCTCTTCCAACAGGACAGCTGGGGGAGAGAGGAGGAGTGCCAGTCTTTTCTGAAAAAATATGGCTGGGGCAGAGTGCCCACATCTCACTTCACACAAGGGAAGTGTTACAACACCCACATGGTTAATGGGAGCCATCGTTCAACTAATTCTCCAGTGTGAGAGGGTGAAAGTAACCCTGTGAACACCAAGCTCCTGGCTGCTCCAGGACATGGGACAGCAGGTGGATGGTCTCCATTTCTCCTGCTCATGCTGGACTAGTTCACAGAGAGCAAGACTTTTGATTTGCATCAAGTCAGAGACCCCAGAGTATGACTTCATGAAACTAAGTTTAAAGAGCAGAGAAGCCAAGGCATGGGTTTGGGCCCTTTTTTCTCAAGCAGTGGCACACAGCACGTAGTTTTGCAACTCTAAGCACCCTGGTGCCAGGTCAAGTTATGCCCAGAGTTATGTCAGAAGAGGGAGAGAATGGTCCCTGGGTTTCTGCTGACTTCACCACAGTTAAGAGAATAAAACCTGAGCTGATATAAACCCAATGTTTTCTTTGCCCTTCTGGTGAAAAGAAAGACAAATCTTCTTGGAGACAGACAGCTTTCATGGATTCACCCTCTTCTTCACTGACTGCTGCAGAGTGCTTTTGCAACGGGGGAGACAGCTGCAGAAATGGGAGTGGAAGTAGTCCAAGAGAGTCTCTTTCCTTCTTCGTGTGATGTGGCCTGAAGCTGCCATCTGTCCTTCATGCTGACTGGGATCTTCTCTTCCTCAGCCTTCTACTTCAGAAAGAATTATGTGCATCTGATAGTTCATTCCTTGTCTTATGAGTCTGCACATTTTCAGGTCAGAAACTTCTCGTGTGTAATGCTCAGCACAAATGACTAGCAGTCTGTTAGTAGTTACTGTTAAATTATATCATCAGAACATGTATTATATCTTGGCAAAGTCTCTTCTCTTCATGTACAAAGGGATGTGATTAACTGCTGCATTTCCACACTTGGTTTGAAAGGCTTTGTGTATGTTGTCAGTAGTTAACATAATTCATGGCAAACCGGACTACAACCCTGAGGCTAAATGTGGCCCATTGAATTCCACAACGGGGCAATGGTTTGATCAGGGTACAGCAAAGCATGCCAGAAGCAAAAGCTTTTGTGGGCCATAGCTCCATAAGAAAGATTAAATCTGCCTCAATCTGCTCCATTTTATGTAAAATAGGTACAGCCCTAAAGCTCTGGCAAATGGCCACCGAAGCCTTTGGCTGGAGGAAGTTTGGGCATCTTTGTGTAAGTGTTAATTGCCAGCTGTTGGTGGCTGGAAGGTTGCCAGTAATAGACTGTCCACAGCAGTGTTCTTGGCTGAAATATGGCTTTTACAAATTAATCACCTCAAATCTATTTAGTGCCTTGCAACAACCACATCTGTACTTATCAGCCACTCTGTCTAGAGCATCTGCACATGGAGATGACCTTAAAACAGCATTAGAAATACAGCGTACGTGACATTCAGGCTGCCTATTCCAACCTCACAGTGGGAGGCAATGATAAATAGCAGCGAACTCCACAGCAGCACAACATGATGCCTTAACCCACTCAAGTTCATAGCCGTTCACATTTAATTTGCAGCAAATCTGGGATACAGAGCATTGAGGCTTCTGACTCAGACTGTAGGAGACTGTGTAGCCCTGTGTACATCAACATTTTAAATAATAATATCATTATCTCTGCCCTTCAAGCTCTGGGGCATTTGCAGACTTTGCAAGTTTTGCAATATTGCAAAATGCAGGTTTACAAATATTGAGGATGTTTGCAGATATTTGTACTTACAATTGCATGACAGAATAAAAAATATTTCAGTCTTAGTGAGAACATGAGGCCCAAAGGCCAAATTTTTCAGACATGAGTATCTAGAAATCAGCACATCATTTGGTGACTGAGCATTCGAGATTAGTGATCTGTATGAGAAAATAACACCCTCATAAATTCTCAGTGGAAAGTCAGACAGGAACTGCCTGCCTGCAAGAAGAAAGAGAGGTTGCTTGGAGAGCATTTCTACATCATTAGATACCTCAGTGATCTTAGGCCTCTAGCTCTCTTCCCCAGAGATTGTGCTACCAGAAGCGTTCCTGCCTGACTCTGGCTTTGGGACATCCACACTCATTTCACTTCCATGGCAGAGATGAGCTCTGCCCAGTCATATGCCCTGCTCCATGTCCAAGTCTGCAAGCGAGATGCCTCCATTTTCTCTGTTGCTACATTGAGCATTTTAGAAGCCAAATACATACAGATCCACAACACAGCCTCCAAAGGGAGCCTCAGCAAACAGCAGGACTCCTACCCCAAGCTTTTGCTCTCTGAAAGACACCTTTCTGCTGAATTCAGATTTATTTTCCATTCTCAGGCCACTGCCCATCAGTACAGAGTGAGCAAGTTCCTACAGTCAGACCTTTCAAAAAGCCACTGAGGCACATTGCCATTAGCACCACAAGCACTCCAGACACTGTAAAGCTCAGACCATTTCATGGTCTAGCAGCTGTGAGCTTTCAATTGCTGTAAATTACACTGGCTATAGTTATGATGATCAGCAGCAGTGGTAAACATTTACATTGTCACACAACACAAAACCACATCAGGGAGACTCATTGTGCTGGACACTGCTTAAATAACAAGGAAAAAATTCTCTTCAGTGAAATTCTTCTCTTTGTGTCCCGAGATGGCTTTCTCCCCAAGCAGCTCTTGCAGCCAACCATCTAGTAATGATCTATTTCATTCATTGCCACTCAGCACTGAGCATTATCTGAGCAGTGTAGCTGCTGGTTCTTCCTGGGGAGGTGAGGATAACGAGGCATCTCCTCAGCTTTATAATAAGGCCACTCCTCTACTCCTCTCCTTCTCCTCTCCCCAATATTAGATTCTTTCCAATGGTGTCTGTGTGCATTGTAGCATTAAGACTGGTTGCAGCTGGGGATTCTGTGCACAATTCCAGCATAAAAATATAATAAAAATAAAATGTGAATAGAGTACAGGTGTGCAGACACACGCTCCTGCCACGCTTTCTAGTGTTCAAGTTGTCATTAGAGCAGCATGTCAGGCTGCACAGGTTTTCCATTACAATCTGCTCTTTTGCCACCTTATCTCAGCTGGTGAAATTTCCGTTCCGTCTCACCATAAATATTATTTTTTTAAAAATCAGGCTTTTTTTTCTTTTCTTTTTTTTTTTTTTTTTTTTTTTCCTTATTCTTTCCTTAAGCAATATCTCCATGTTGCTGATTCCTACTACTCTTCACAGAGCAGAAACACCTTATGGCTCACAGGTCTAGTTTAACAAATGTGTGATGGCTATTAAGCAGCAAAATAGCAACTCCCACTTGAGAGAGTGGCAGCGGCTCATTAAATCCATTATCCACAGCTCCTGTTAACCATACATATTGCTATGAGTGGTGTGAGAGTGTGGATGCTACTAATTCAAACACACAGTGAAGCAAAGCCCTCTTACAGTAAAGATTTTTAGCAACTTCCTTAGCACCTTCATCCGCTCTGCTAAATGGAATTTAATTCAAATGGCCACTCAATTCATATACAAACCTTCCATAAGCAAAGACTTACACTGCTCCTAAAGGGAACGTATATTGCAATACTTACGAATGATTCTGAAACCATTTAAAAAGACAGCTGTATTTTTGTTACCCTTGTGAATTTAACACCGTTAGTACTTGAGAGCAACAGTGGTGATGCATGCTGTATTTGTCTTAATTTCCCTTTTCATTGTGAGCACAAGCTTTAAGCAAAGCAAAGATTTAAGCAGAGCCTTTTCAGACAGCTTTGCTTTGGAGAAAAAGATGAATATTTAATACTTGCCACCATTTCACAGTATGCGCAAGCAATACATACAGTATAGATGAATGAAGTTCAGTGACAGGTCAGCAGTGTAGTTTTCAGGAAAAAAAAAAAAATAAAAAAAATCCCTTTAGGAAAAAAACAAAAAGTGTTATTCATGTTCTACCTTTTAGATTTGCTACAAGTAATTCTTTGCAAATAATGAACTGGTGCGTGAAAATCTGTGTAGGTATCTCGATCCAAACTGGAATGATCTGAATATTAGAGGAAAGCTGACCAGCCTTTTGTGCTGCGGAGTCATTGGAACGATGTATATGATCCCTGCCAGGATTGTATCAGGTGTGGGCACACGTGCATGGTTTTAGCCACATAAATTCTCCCAGTTCTGCAGACTGGTCACTTCAGAAAGAGGCCAACACTGTCAACCATAAAGAGATTTTAAGGAATCTTTCCCACTTCCCTTGGCCACCAGTAGAAGGAATGCAGAAAAAAAAGGCAGAAGTGGTTGGTCAAAGTATCTGCTCTGTACTTGGGGAAAAGGCTGAGCACACACAGATTTTCAAAGCTGTACAGAAATCCTTCCTTTCCAAAAGAAGCCAAAGGTGATGCTAATGAGCTGCTACTCTCTCTAGACTTCTACAATCCGGAAAACTTGAAATCAACAACTTCAGAAGAGCTGATGAGCAGCTCTCTGCATCAGTAATGTTCATTTTCTATGCGTCCTGAAACACTGGGGAAGTTGCAGGGACTGGCAGAAAGCCAGTAAGATGGAAATATTAAAACAAGGTAAATGAGATGGTCCCATGATACCAGCCCTGTGCAACTGAACTGAGCCCTTGAAGAATACGAATACAGGTGATAGAGAATTTCATTTCATGAAGAAAGAGAAAAAGAAAGGTACAATTTCTGTAGACTCACACAGGCTTGACAGAATAAAATAAAACGAATGTAATTTTATCTTTTAAAAATCAGCTAAATTCCAAATTTGACTGTTAAAGAATAAGGTTGAAATAAGCGTCTTCTGATAGATGTTTGGTTGGTACCATTTCCTATTATGAATAATAAACTAGAATGACACAATATCATCATAGTAGATGTTAGAGGGGCTAGGAACAAGCCGGCTTGGAGATCTGGAAACAAAACTGTAGCTGGGAAATCATCTGCCAGCACATTTTCTACAAACAGGTTTTGTAGATGTTCCATGAAACTTAGTTTTTGTATATATGTTATGCCAAATATGTGCCACTGATCTGAAAGGAAATGTAAAACAATATCTTACTAGGTTTATAAGACATTAAAAAGACTGGAAACATGAGAGATTGGATTTGTAAGCTGGGTGTAAAGGGAAAGTTCCTGCTGAAATGTTACCACCTGTTAAATCCTGGGTCTAGGCAGAAAGAGCCCAGGCCAGGCATCAAAAACCATCTGATCATCTGTGGTTTAGGCTAATAGTGTAGAAACAATGAGGGAAGCAGGATATAGCATTGATATGTATCTCATGTCCTCAAAGTGATTAACAACTTACAAGGGCAAAGATAAAGAGTTTTCTTTCTCTGTGGTTGCTGGATCACTCTGAGATAGTGCAGCATATATTCCCTGCAGAGGGGAGCACCTTTTCCAAGCCACTGAAGTGGTAGAGAAAGGTAAGTATTATCCTTCAATATGCAGAGTGACAATTAGTGCTGGACAGTGATACCATGGTACTCTTCCATGGTGTAATCTGTGCAAGAACAACTTGAACCAATTAAGGGTACTTCAGGGAAAGCCAGAGTAGAAAACACTACAGAAAAGCTCGGGAACCCAGATAGTTAATTTTAACAAAACAAAGTTTAAGAGATGAATTAATCATAGAATCTATTTGAGGAACAGAAATGTGAAGGAGGACCCTTCAGATAAAGACGCAACTGGATCTAACAGCTGGAAGTTGATGCTGACAAATTCAGACTAGAAGTAAAGAATGTATTTTTAATAATAAGCAACAAACGGAGCAACAAACTGCTGGTGCTTGTGGTGGCTGCTCCATCATCAGAACAAATAAGCTAAGGGCTGGCATTTTTTAATGTATGTCTTTTTTTTTGTTTCAGAAAAGACAGTAGGAAATAATTCAGAAAAGACCTGTGGTTTAATTTATACTAGAGGTCAGACAAGCTGGTTATAGCAATCCCATCCAACTTTATCATCTACAAGCAATCAAGAAATGTAGCAGCAGCACTCAAAGGCTAGCAGTACAGTAATGGAGAAATGAATGACCAAGGAGTCCCATGCTGACATGTCCTGTTTTTAAGACAGATATGAAAAGGTGACCAACTGGGCTATGCTGGTGTGGATGGGATGGTGGCTTAGGAAAGTGGAAAGTGCTTGCCCACAGGAAACTTTGGCTTGTTGTCTGTAGCGGGCCAGGGTGGCCTGAGATGGGGAGGGCAAAGCTGTGTCTGCGTGTCTGGGTGGCCAAGCACAGGTGAATGGATAAGGGATTGTGCACAGGGGCAGGCAGGAGATGCAAAGCACTGCAGACAGCTGCCTGTAAAACAGCCTTAATGAGCTGAAACACAGAACAGTCAGATCTGAAAAGATGACAGTGTAAAACTGCCTGGGCTCTTATCATTTTCAAGTGCTTTATTTGTTCAACATCATCATGACATCACCCTTTCCCTCTGAGAGAGCTACTGTAATTGCTATTTACTGATTCAAGGCCTTTCAGGGTACTTTCAGAGGCCTTCTGCCTCCAGGCCAACAGGCAATTACTTGTTCCCCCATTTTCTATCAAAGCCACAACAAAATCTGGAGAAAAGACCCACAAAGACAGCATGGCAGCCCCTTCCCCTACCAGAGGCAGCTCTACATGGTATGGAGCTGTCACCAGCCAGGCAGAAAGGTAAGCTGGCTTCTAGGGCTGGGAAGAAGATGGAAACAGGTAGCAGAGGCACAGAGGGGAGGAGGAGAGGTGAGGAACAGAGACAAAACAAGTGAAAACCTCATTTCCATCCAGTACGATTTGAAATTGGTTTCTAAGCACAATGAAAGTGTGGACTCATTAGCATACTTTCTCCAACACACAGAAAGGCTTCAACAGTAGGAGGCCAGTCATTAAAAATCTCTTACCTGAGAGCAAAGTTCATCTTCATTCCTATTCTGTGTCAGTCACTGTGCTACATCCCACCACGTTTACAGCTTTCCTCAAGCTCAGTGATAGCATGTGTAATGCCTCAAAGGACCAGCACGCTGTGAGTTATGAGTGCCTCACCATCATTAGTTTTATTGCGATCATAAAATTTGCATTCTGACTAAATATTAGGCTAATGATATTAAAAACCTAAGTACTCCAAAAGGCAAGCGTAGCAGGATAGTATAAATCCACATATTATATAAAGTGTCTGGTAGAGAAATCGCGGTGTTAGAAGCTCGGATTTTAATGTAAACTGTTTCCTACTGAAATGCTTTGTTGCTGAAAAAAAAAACACCCACAAAACAAAAAAAGGAAGCCTAGAATTATCAAACTAAAAAAAGTCCCAATACATTGTTATGCCATCCTAATGTAAACCGCTCCTGTGCTTACAGATGTGACCCAGCTCATTTTGACTGCTGTGTCAAATCACACCTGCAAATGGAAATGAGAGATATGATAGAGTCCAATGGACTGATTCCTAGCCCCTCTGCAGAGGTGCTCACTAGATGAGGTGCCCTGGCAGTGGACAGACATCTCCCAGACCTGGGCAGCTCCATGGGGATCACGCACTGGTGGGATTCTGCTCAGTTTCATTTGTGTAGCATTTTGCTGAAGGCTCAGATGCAACCCCCAAGTTTTAGTGCTTCTCAAAGAGATACGAAGGAGGTCAGGTAGGGACAGATAGTACACAGCAGTCACATCGCTTTTGTAATGTCACTGCTCATTTTACTCACAACTTGGGCAATCATTTAGAACAGGCTCACCAAGTAGCTCAGCTGATGTAGAAATTTCCCCCTAAATTTAGTAGAAGGGTTTCACATCTCCTTTTTTGCAGCAAGGCAAGAATTCACCCTGATGGCCGCAGTGCCATGCTTATACATCATTTAAAACACCGGCCGTCTCAGACTCCACAGGGAGCAAAGCAGGGCTGTCAGGGGGCTCCGCAGGCTTCCTTCCCTGTGTGCACTGGCTCTGGGTACCAGCTGCATGCTGCCAGGGTCGCCAGCTCTGGCTCCCTGCAATGGAGGGACTCTCAGCACTCTCAGACTAATGCACAGATGTGTCAAAAAGATGAAGCAAAGGAAATGTTGGATTTTTTAAAACAGCAGGGGAGGCAGAGCCAACTTAGACTAGCACAGCTGCAGAAGGACATCAGAAGAAGCCTCTGCCTTTAGAGGGTCCTCAAAGTTAGCTTTCCAATCCCACCATGGGTGTTTTGAGAATGCCATTAAGCAAGTCTGACTCTGGACAAGAGTGAATAGCCCTGCTTCATTCCCCCAAGCTGCTGGCATTTCCAGAATTTCATAGGCATTTCCGAATTGATGTGCAATGCTGAAACACTTCAAGGCCTTTTTCTTCCCCACTCCTAAACATAAATGTGGCTTTTCAGATGATTTTGTTACTTCTTACCAATATCTACTGTATTTTTGCACTGGTTTTCTTCGTTACCTCACAGATGGTCTCTTTTGAAACTACCCAGCAAAATCCTTTTTAAGGTTCATCAAAGGCTGTTGCAAGGTGCATAAAGGCATTTTCAATGAATGCCCTATGCATGAGTGTGACTCAGCCCTTCATTTCCAGTCTTGCTGATTGCAGAAGTGGAAGAATAAGACTCTAGCTCCTTTCATGCAGCTCCTCTCCTTGATACCAGCCCAGCAGCTCAAATCTGATGACCACTGCTCATCAGATCTACCTCTCTGCAGGACACAGACCATCTGTGGTGTTACCTCTAGCCTAAGCATAATTTTTTTTACACCAAATTAAATGTGCTCTAAAACACAAAGATGTTTTCCCCTCACTTAAACCACTTTTCAGAAGCACATTAGCAAAAGATATGATGCTCCAAGGTGTCCTTTGGAGGGATAGAAAAACTGGATCAAATGAGGAGCACCTGGAGGCTTCCCAAATTCCCACTCCTAGGCTCCCCTGAAGCACAGTGGTAGGTCCTCATTACTTCTTTGTTATACAGTTAAGAAAGCAATGAGCTGCACCTGAATAAGTACATGTGTTTGCTCTTCTGATGCTGTAACTATTGCTTATGCCAAGCAGGCATGTCAAGGAGAGGTGGCTAATTGCTGGCCCCATTCTGACACTGCTATCCTTCAGGCAGCAATCACTCCATTTTTTTCTTCTCTCCATTGCACAATCCTTCAGTAAGAAAAAGATAACCCATCAGAACTATTTCTTCTTAAACTCTAACTGGTGTTTGCATTTAAAAGCCCATGCGAACTGTTTAAAGGCCACACACAAATACACAACAAGAATGTAATGCTTTTGAAAGTAATATTGCCATTTCAGTTAGAAAAAACCTTGGCTTAGAAACCGATGACAACCCTGCACCTTTGCTATGTATCTGTAACTTTTGCCACCTTACACCTCGCTGCAGGAATAAGAGCTTTGTCCCTGGCTACCCCGTCTGAGAAATGGTGCTGTACATGACCAGAATGCTTGTCTGCTCTCAGAAGGCCTGATCTTTTCATCTTCAGTCTCCTCTCGGAGCTCTCTCTGGTTCCCTTTATCTTTTTTCTCTTGCCCTTTGCTGCAGGTCACTTCCAAACAGTTTACACATCAACCCTTCCTTCACTGCTTAATTCTCCGCACACTCTTCACTCTCCTCTGCTTTCTGCTCTTCTACCTCCCACTGCTCCATACCCTCTTCTGCCCTAAAAAGAGGGCCAGAAGGAGACCTTGTTTGACGGTGCACTGATGATCACAGCAAAGAAGACTGTCGCAGGTGCCCACACTAATGGACAAAGCACAGAGAATGAATGGCTTACCACAGTGCAGGGTGCACCCTTAAGTCCCGAATAAAAAAAATCACCTGGAGATTGTATCTTCTTAGATAACAGTAAATTCAGAAGTAAAACTGAAATGGATAAGCACCCAGGCACTTCTTGCCTTTTATGCTTTTGGAACAATCTGTTCAACCTTTCTAGGCAAGAGATGCGTTGAAAGCAGCTGGGAAAAGAGCAAGAAGGATTTATGTCCCATCCTGTTCCTAGGGTAATACCTGGGGAACAAAGAGTGCAGTTCAGCCATGCTCATCCAACACAGATCAGGTGGAAAACAAACATTCCTGATCTCTCAGAAGTTTTTATTGCCCAGATTAAAATAAATAAATAAAATTCAGTTGGCTGTGAATCTCAGAGAATGTATATGGTTAGTTCATGACAGCGGTCTGAAAACCACTGCTTAACCATGAATGAATAGCCGCGATACATCTAATTAAACCAACAGATGCATTATGAGAACACACTCCTGAGTATATGATGGCCTCATAAAGTGTTGCAGCAGACTTAGGGATTGAGACATTTTATGCTGAGTACTTTGCTCTGCCTGCAGCCTCTTCAAATGCCAGGTCTGCCCAAGGGAGATGCTCCATCTTCCAAGAAAGAAAGGAAAGAGCTGTATCACAGAGGAGAGTGGGCCAGGCAAGCCCATGACGTGTGCATTTTAGTTGTCAGGGAAAGAGTGCTCAGGTTGCTGCTGACTGTCACCTGGGACAAATGAACACTGCCATCAGCAGAGCCAGGGGGCCCAGGCAGAAGACACTGCCTCAAGTCCGCAGGCACATATGGCTCCTGCAACTCTGCAACATGCAAGGCAGCTGGCCGGGGGTACCTCACTCCACCTCTCTCATTTGGGGGTAAGAAGCCCACGGCTGGTAGTACTCAGGGCCATGGCACACCTGGCAGCCTTGCCCGCTGCTTGACCAGGCAGCACTGGGAAAGCAAAGGTTATTTTAGGCAGGATGTGTCAGCCCCGTTCTCCTCCTTCTCCCCAGAGCACCGATTGCTGCGGCAGCATGGATTTGCTGGACTAAAAGGGCCGAGGGTTTAATTGATATGATATGGCAGCTCAGATGTAATCTTATTATTCTGTCTAGCAGGACACATTATTCTCTATTTATCACACTCCTGTCGTTACAGATCTGCTGCCACCGTGCCTTGAGGACAACAGACTATGCCTTTCCACTGGGCAAATCTCATCAGGGCAGAAGCAGCAAAGGAAGAGCTGGGATGGTTCCAGATAGCAGTAAATTTGTTGGAAAATGAGTATTTTGGAAGTATGTGTGTGAAGTGGAGAGCAGGAAATCCAGTTTGCATCTGACAAATGCAGATTTGCTCCCCACATCTCCAGAAAGGAGGGCAGCCTCCATTGGCTGAACGGTTCCAGTCTGATGCTCTCTGTGCTGAGCTTCCTGCCTCTAGTTTTTCCTACAGATCAACCCACAATTGAAAGAAGAAAGCAAGAAGATAAACAATCCGAAGATGCAAAACAAATAATTCCAGGTCAAAAAATATCTGGTTGATTGAAATGTTTTGACAAAAACAAACAAACAAACAAACAACGATCCCCTTCTCTATACTATTCTTTCCCCCTGAATTTTCCTGCTGGCCCTTAAAACAAAAATACAATTATCAGACTGGTTCTAGGTCTATTTGTGCTCATTCTGATTTAACAACAGCCTACAGTGCCACTGCTGCTAGCTGTGACTGCATCTCCTGACAGTTTGGCACAGCAAGAGGAAGCTTGGCTGGTTAGAGGGACATACCCTCAAGGATTCCACAGAGAAGAGCCCACAGACACGTGGCTGTCACAGAGCGGCTGTGGGACACGAGGGGAGAAGCAGACAGCTAGCAAAGTGCCATCATCAGTGCAGCCACGTGGACAGTGGTTAGCGTGCACAGATCTGAAAATGCCTCTCAGAGGAGGGAAAACATAATTAGCGCAGTATGCCATAGGATAGATGTTAAAGCAATCTGTCTAGCAGACAGATAGTACAGTACACAATAATACAGATGTTAAACCAATGACCCAGAATCTAGCCAGCTAAAATCTTAATCCCCTTTAAATAGATTCACAGACATCCTTTCATTGCAAACATTTGATCCGAGCAGACACCGTATACTGTTGTGTTGTATTTATAGAGCACTGTGACAAAAGTTTGAGAGGTTTGCCCTTAAATACTGCTATTTTTCCCTGTTAATTTGTCAGCAAAGTGCTGTCTTTGCACAAATGCTTTTGAGATGGAAAGAAAAGAACATCAGCTCCAGATCCACAGCCAGATAACTAACAAAAGGCTCTGTGCAAGCAAGCAGCCTGCATGAGGCAAAGCATAGAAGGGGTGCCCCAGCTCGCACAATCACCCACCAGCTCAGGGCTGCCCAGGGCCCCATCCAACCTGGCCTTGAACACCTTCATGGATGGGACATTTGCAGCCTCTGGGCAACCTGTTCCAGTGCCTCACCTTTTTTTGACCCTAACATCTTATCTAAATCTACCCTTGTAGTTTAAAACTGCTCCCTCTTCTATCCCTAGCTACTCATGTAAAAAGTCAATTTCCTTCCTGTTTATAACTTCCTTCCAGTATTGGAAGGCTCCTTCATTGCAGAAAATACCAAGGAATTTCTTTGGTAAAAATTTATTTGGCTCAAGCTGTATTTTTCTCTCCTATTCAGTGACTACTACAGAACAAATATTTTGGTTTCATTTCATTAAAAGAAAAGAAATTGCTGGTGAAGAAAAGAAGTATCTACTTTTCATGGTGATTTTTACTAGGGAGAAATGCTCATCCCTCAGCGCAGCTCTCTCCACAGGGAGGTGCCTCTCCCCATGTTGACAAAAATGGGTCCACTTCTTACGGAGTCTCCTGCATGCTCCTTCCTTCCCCTCCCCCCTTCTCAAGACGGCTTTTTCATGGTGCTCCAGAGGCTCCCAGGGCTGCAGCCCTGGAGACAGTCAGTGTCTGGGCGAGTCAGCAGAAAGTGCCCAGGTAAAAGCATCCAGTGGAGCCAGTGTGGCCTGGAACAACAGACACAAATGATTGGGCGACAGCACAGATAACTTTCCTGCAGACAACACCAGTGTCTGGAGGTAAAAAGCATGTAATGACTTGTTACAAAAGGCCTTGATGGCTCATGGTCTAAAGCCAATAGCTTTGCTTGAGGTTTGTGACTGCAGAGCATGCAACATGGTTTATATTGCCTGCCTTCTACCAAAGGGCTATTGCAATGGAGCGGGACTGTCAGCTTGCTATATCCCCTGTATCCAAAGCAAAGATTGCTCACAGTGAACAAAACCGAACAAGAAATAAATGCACCTGAGTCAGTAATTTTCTTTTCAGGGGAATAATACCCAACACAAGTAATCAGGCTTGAGTTTAATTTTCACCTTTGCACTCCTTCGTATTTAGCTCCTTATCTACAATAAAGCTTTGAAAATACCCCAAGAGCATGTCTGTTATGTGAGTAGAAGTTCAAACACCCAAATAGAGAAGGACAGGGCTACCAGCAATATAATCCCATTCACAGCATTTAAAGCGGCTGAGATTCATTATTCTAATTATTCCTGCCAGAAGATAGATGCAGAGCATCGCTCTTCTGATGAACAGAAATCTTCCCATTTTTTCTCCTCGATTTATTTATGGATGATTTATACACATTTGTTCTTGTGCCAATATTGTTCATCTCCCAGCTCTTTTCCCTTCTGTTTATTTGCCTATGGAAAGCAATCATATCACTCTTAGGCTTAATTTAGCAAAGCAAACAAGCAAAGTTCTTCTAGGTTTTTTTGTTCTTTTTTTTTTTTTTTTTCCCCTGTGAAATAGGACTTTCATTTCCTGCTCATCCCATTAACCCTTTTCTGAATACGCTTCTGCTTAGCCCTCAAGCCTGCTTTCTGCTGTATCTACTGCAGGTTTTCCATATAAGGCTCTTTCCGCATCTTACAGAGATGAAAGATCAGCATCTCTGCAGGAGACCATGTTTTCCTTACTCTATTGGGAATACTTTACTTGAAGGCACCTAAGATGAAGTTTAACTTTTTAATTCTTCACTATGTCAGTTCTTTCTGTTGTCATTCCCATCTAATGAACCTGTGTCAGCAAAAAATCCTTCCTATTATCTCCAGTATTTTATGCAAGTGAATTTCAGTCCCTTTTGTTCATCTTACCCGAAAAGGCATCTACTTCTCTCTGAGCGAAGTCTGGATCCTCAGTCATACAAGGGAAGCTCTGAAAGTACTGCCTCCTGTTTTATTATGTTGGCCCATAGTGCCAGAGGTGGATGTTGCCACCAACATGGCAGTGGAGGCTGAACCTTCCCACCAATATTCTGTTATATTTTGTTGCTGTGTGACAGATGCAGCAGAGAGGCAGTCTGACTCAATGGCATTTGACGTGGAAGTATGCATGAAGCAAACATTTGCCATTGAATTCCTCCATATGGAAAAAAGAGCAGCCACTGACATTCAGTGATGGTTGCTGAATGTTTATGGAGACTTACTCTGGTTTATACCAATGACTTCTGAACTAATATTATTCATGAAAATAATAGATCAGAGCAGTCCACTTCTATAGGAGTACAGTAAAGTGAGAAAGGACCAGCTTACATCTATTTTTCTTCTCCTACTACTACCTTGTCCAATTCCTAGTGCTCTCTTCTAAGAAGTCATTACTTCAAACTTCTTTCCTAGTAGATTTTTCCCTTTGCTGAGGCCGCACATTCTTTAGGTTTTGTGTTTTGAAGTCCTATAGGAAGCAACAAACTTGAACACTTAAGCTGTCTGCTCCACTTGGCTTTGCTTACTCATTCCCACACATTTCTCAGAATTTGTACTGAAAAAAAAACAACCCTCTACATTTTTCTTTTCGCCCATTTACTTCATATGTTGTGGCTAGTTGCTCCAGTTTTCTAAGAGAAGCTCTTCTCTCATACCTTCACTTGATATTGAAACTAAGTATAAAATGCCATCATTTTTCCCGATTGCATTTTTTGCTGATGAAAGTTTTTGACTATCACACATAACAATAACTAGGAATAACCAGACTTCGATTTGTTCTGCAGTTTGTAGCCAGAATGATTTTCTGAGAAGAACAGCACAGTCGCTGCAAGCGACTATTGATGCACTGATTAGCGGGGTGCTTAAGCTCATGAGACAATTGATTTTGAATAACGTTAATACTAGGCAGGTGCGCTGCTATCTTGCTAAACCAGAGGGACTAAGTAATAACAAATGCATATAGTTTGGATATGTGTTTTCTAAATGAGGTATGAATAGAAGAATAAGAAGAAAAACTACAAGCTTGTCTACGTGTTCCTTAAATGAAGCATGTAACAGCCTACAGATCATTTACAGGCAAGGAATTCTGATTTAGAAATATTTATTATGGTGCTTGTGACCTCAGTTAGGCAAACAGGAGGGGAAAAAAAAAGGGAAAATACAGGCAGAGGATCAAGAATTCATTGAGTTGCCCTTTTTTTACAGCAAAGAGCGAACAGCGTATTTGGACTTACTGTGTGTGTGACTCAGGCAGAGTATTTTCAGGAGCTCTAATTATTCAAGTGCAATTTGGGGAGAAATTCTGCCGGTCAGATTTTACTTGAAATATGTGTGCTCTGGGCAGCTTACACCATTCTGCATAAGCTGCGTTATAGCATTTCAACCCCATGGTGTCTTCTGCAAGGACATTATTCAGCATTTCACTTTAAGGGTCTTTAAAAAGACTTTTAGAGAAAGAAAAGGAAAATCCCAAGAGAAGAAAGCTCTCATGTTTTTCTGAATGATACTTTTTACTCGAATCACTGGATCAGTAAAGGCCAAATGGCATTTGTATTTCTCTAGAGTTACCTGACTCTTAGAATCTTGCCTTTAAATCACAGGACAAAATCTGTATTTCCAAAGCAGCAGACAGTGCCGAGTGAAATCTGTGAATACATTGCCTGAAAAAGGTCTTCTGGATCTAAGCAGCCATCATGAAGAGAAAGTTTGCTAAATTTTTAGCCAAGTGTACCAAGTGCACGTTATAATTTCCAGCTTCACTGGAGTTGTGTTAAGGACAACTAGGAATGCAGAGTTTGTGAATGTGTGGCTGTGGAAATGTGAAAGCCATCTGTCTTGGGAGCCTGATAGTGTCAGAGGCTGTTGCTGGTTGCAGGGATGTGTTTCTCGTTTTTAAACACTGCAGCAAGCCAGCTCACTCTTCAAAGAGCAGCAAGCCTGGTTGTGTACGGTTGCAAATCCCCTGCCACCCCTGCTCCAACACATTATCTCCCTGGGATTACCCAGAAACATGAAAGATGCACTTCCATCATCCTAAAACTGACAAGTGGGCTGAAGGAAAACATTTGCTCTGAGTGTGAGCTTAATGAGGTCTGGTGTTATCTTGGAGACCAAATGCCCAAGTGTTTCTAAATGAGCATGTGGGCTTACCTCCTGTCTTTCTTCACTGATAGTGAGCACATAGATAAAAAACAGAGAGCCTGCTGTGAGGAGGCAGTGAAACTCTTCAGGTCTCTCAGGAGGGCTAGTAGGCAATCTAAATAGAGAAAAAGGGTTGGGGTTGGCTGTTTCAGATTCAAGCAATGCCAGAACAGCATCCACACCTCACTCCTTTGCAAACTGACCCTCTCTAGTTGATGGAGGGCTAGGATGACTTTTGGCTACCAAAAGCATATTCTAACAGCCCTAAAGGAGAGAGATTTTCATGATCCTTGTTTCTGCTCAGTGTCTTTCCATATGACATTACCTCTCAAGCCCTGCCAGCCCCTGACATTTCTTGGTGGATGTGGTGATGTATGCCCAGAACAGCTGAGCTGACAGAGGGAGGCATCTTGCTCCAAGCCCCGACAGTCTTGTTCTGCAAGTGGGATAAGAAGTGAGAGAAAAATGCCACTGTCAATTAGCCAGTGTTTGTACAAGAGATGGTTGAGCCCCATGGAGTTTTGTTAACCCCATGGCCTCTTTGTAAGACCTTCCTGAGTTCATGAACCTATTCCCACATTGTAATTTAAACCCACACATTCTCTTTTGAGGTGGGGTTAATAAAAACATGCTTCTAATTAAGGAACGCACAGTGCTGTGTGTTGGGGCACAACACTGTGTGTCAGTTGAGGCAGGCAGATGCTTTCGGCAGTATCTGACTATGCACACACTGCCATTCATTTTTCCTTCTTTGCTTCAGTTTCACAGCTCCTTGGAAATTATCATTCTGCTAGATGAATTTTCTCACTATATTCCTTCACAGGAATTTGCTTTCTTGGCACCCTCGACAAATTAACCAGGCTCTCCTGACATAGCAGGCCTCACTCCAGGCCCACAGATCTGGAAAAACACACCAAACCAATCCCCTGCTCTTTTGAAAACAGCTTTCTACAACCACAGAACACAAAACACCCCCAGTATTTCCTGCCACTCGCTGCAGGGATGCAGGCCTGGAGGCTTGGCCAGGCCCAATGTCTCCCCATCACCACTACTGCTGCAGTTTTATTTCTCCCCTGCATTGGGTTGTGAGGAATACCCGAAGATGGGACTAAATTAAGTACAGTTCAAGGCAAGATTGACTTGGGTCCCCATTCAAGTCATTCCCTTCATATTAACAGCACCAATACAATGTTTCAGAAGGTATATGTCAAAGCAATACCACCATCTGAACACATTGTTGCAAACTCAGTGCTAACAAGGCAGGCTGACAGCTCCAGTTTGGCATCTACCTAGAATTAGAAACTGGTTTCCAGAATACAGTATGGGTTTTTTAAACACTTCTGGGGAGATTTTTTTGGTCTGCTGATGTTTCTTGATATTATAGCAACAGGAATTCAACTTAACACACTCTTGTTTCACTTCAAAGCATTCTGTTTGTTGTATTATGAATACATGAACTTGGATCTGCGCTGCTAGTCATGCCACCTAACGCCAACAAAATGAACACGGCAATGCAGTTTACACCACAGACTTGATCCCTCACCTTTTCTAGAACAAGGAGGCGTCATTTTTAGAATAAGCATATAAAGAGAGCCATTTAAAAAATAATCTAATTCACTACTTCATGTTTTAGAATATTTACTCTTCGCTCATCTAGTCCTATCAGACAAGGTAAATTTGTATTTACAGACACAATCTGGTAAGCTTTTTTGATTTATTAGTGCGCTTGCTGGTTTCTATGCCGATGCTGATTTGCCATGAAAAGAGGTTGGAGAAAATGTATTCAATTACATGAAGAGACATTTTCAGCTAAAACCCAGTTTTCACTGGCTCGCCTCACTGCATGTGGAAGCCCAGTGACATTTGATTTAGTTCCCAGGTCACAGAGCTTTTCTCTGACATCCCCATCCTGAAAAAAAAAAAAAAGATGTGCTTTGCCGTTTCCAATAACTACAGCAGAAATCCTTTCCCTTTCTCACTTAGATTTCCTATTACTTTTGTATGGCTTGATCTTTATTTACATGAAGGCTGTTATCTACAGCAAAATAATAGAGTATATCAGCGCCTGCACTAGCTGCTGCTTCTTCAAAGTGCTGCCTATTCAGCTTCACTATGAACAAGACTGGCCTGGGGCTGCTGCCTTCTTGGAGCAAAGTCTGTGCTGGCTTCCTGTGGTACTCACTGCACATGATAGAGATGCAATGACTTCTTTCCCAACAGTTTATTGTAGATATAACCTCTGGATACAAAGCAGTTGCCCTGCAGGGTTCTCCCACATAGGAATGCAACTCAAGACCCTAGATTTTAGACCCCTGGCCCACCAAGAGTGGCAGCTGTTGTGTGGGAGCACGTCTGGGTGGGCATATCAGGTCCTCTCAAAGGGAAGATAGGATTGGTAAAATTCTGACCTCCAGAGACTGAGAGACCAGGGGCACCAGGCACATGCTTGGTGTGTTCACTCACAGAGCAATTTCTTGTTCTTCTCACCCTCCCAGTTTTCCTTCACAAATGACAGTACAAGGTTCTCTACTCAGACCCCAACTGCCTTTCTCTGTCTGCAGCTCCGGCCACAATGTGCTAATATTAGGTGCACTGGGGCTTCATATCTGGAAATGTGGCACATGGGGACTTCAGGGAATTATCCTAGTGGTGTCAGCAAGCCATAAAACCCAGTTACTAGAGCTTTTACCATTGCGGCACTGAGATAGCCCAGAAGATTATTGTCAGCTACTTCAGGTTTTATAAAAGACCTTAAGAAAATGAAAGCTGGAGTCTGAATGGATCAGCTCTAACCCTTTAATGCTTCAGTTTGTAGTTCTTTTTTTGTGAATGGTTTTCATATAAAAAGAAAGGAAACAGCATTTCAGGAAGGATAATGCAACTAACAATAACAGGTCATAAAACTGTGCACTCTCCTCATTCCTTTAATTCCTCAGCTGCCTGCTTGCAATGAAGAGGGAGAGAAATGAAAGATAATTAACAAAACGTAGTGTGGAGTGGTCTAATCAGTGAGTTGGATGTCTCAGCGTAAGCTGACAGTGGCAGAGTCTGTAATTTCACTGGCTGTGCTACCAACTTGAACAGGCATCAACTGGGTCATAACAGCATATTATACTTTATAGATCACTCTTTGCTTTCAAGAGTGAGAAAGCATCCTATTATCCTATCTACGGTTCTCAAGTCCTTTCCTGTGGAAACAGACCAATAACAACTAAGTATTTGATCTTCTCCTATAATTCATTGGATTTAAAATCTTTTACAGGTGTCCTGACTACATGAGACACACAAAATCTAATTCCACTGTGCACAAAGCATTTTTATAACTGAATTCACATTCTTGGCCTTTTTTTTCCTCTTCTAATGACATGCTGATGGGGAATTTTGCCTGACCCATTTCCCTGCATAAAACTCTACCCTGGAGCCCCCTGTTATAGCCATATATTTTTGCTAGGCAAAATACAATTAAGCCATAAACTCCTGAAAGGGTGTCATATAAGTATTTCACAGTTTTATCACTCTTGGAGGATAAGACATGAAGATAAAATTGTCGTGGTTTTACAGTTTTTGGTTACTGGCATTCTACATCATAACATCATGTAGTGCACTGGGATTTAAGGTGTTAACGCTCCAGTTCTGGGTACCTGTCTGGAAGAGAAGCAGAACTACATTCCCCAAAGGGCTTTGCAGTCAGAGAGGAGATGATAGAACTCCTGGCGAGGTCACCCAATTGGGTTTTTTTCTCTTTGTCTTTTTTCTCCTTTGCCTCTCTAGGAATGGTAACTTCACCTCCTGGCAGTACTGGTAATTAATGTCCAGCATATACCACCTCCTTGAATTACTAGAGGCAGAGGTGGGGCTACATTAAACAGACTCATAGATCGCGGAGACCTTGGGGAAAAAAAGAGTCTGAACTAAACTGAAAATGAACATCCCACCTCCTTGTTAACCTAACAGTTCCCTGTCAGCATATGAGTAACCATTCCAAGGGCACTAGTTTAACAGTAAAGAACTCAGAAGAAGGACCCTAGCTACCCTTAAGACACCACAAAGGTTCAAGCTTTTCATCACAGCTCTGCTTCAGCCAAAATACATCATGAGCCTGATGGCTTTTGGAGAAGCAATAAAGATGCTAACTTCTGAAATCCTGCCATGTTATCTTTTAAAAAGTGAAAAAACAAGTATTACTCCCGGTATCAATCGCTTTTATCTTCACAAGCACTTACTAGTTGCGAAGCAGTTCTATTCCCATTTTGTTGATGGAAAAAGGCAAAAAGAAAAGAACACAAGGGGCTCAAGATGGCATAGAAAATAAGTGACAAATATACTACTATTCAATCACGGGTACTAGCTTCAATTTCATAAGCTTTCTTTCCTCTGTTGAAAGGTAATAATTATATGGCAGAGTACTACATGGTCAGCTCTCTCTATATATGTGTGTGCACACTGTAATTGCTCTCATCTAATCTGATATTTCAAGTTTCAGTCAGGAGCATCTTGAAGAAATAAAGTTTCATGGGAGATGAAGTCAGCTATCCTCCGTTTGCCCAGTAAAAATGTTCTAAAAATAAGCTATCATCTAAAAAAATTAGCAATCAAATCTCTTTAGGTTCCAAACTCCCTTTTACAGACCCAGGTTCACTGAAAACCATAATGGGCTGCTCATGAAGTGGGAGCATCCCTGGAGCTCCTCTCAGAAGACTGCTGCATTTCCAAGGTGCTGGGCAAAGAGACTAACTTGGAAGCTATGCTAACTGTAAGTTACATAGCAACAAAGGCAAATGCAAAGAACTCCAAAACAATTAAGCAGAGTCAGGCAAAAGGATTTAAGGGGTTTTTATATAGTCAGCAGTCAAGGACTTGGCTGCTTTACCTCCTGCTGAGGAAGTTTTCCAATGCTTGAGTGAAGGGTCATTTGCAGCATTTCAATCAGGATGAAAAACAGCTGTACCTGGCTCAAGAATAATAATAATAATAAAAATCAGTGTGTTACAGGATGGACTTCCTCCCTACGGAGTGCTAATTACTCCTTCAAAGGAGGAAAAGCATAGCTCAGGTTTTTTGTAAGGAGCAGAGGATGTAGGCCTGTAGAATGAGATGAGGACTCAACTGGCAGTATATAGAGGGCAGGCTAGGTTAGAAGAACATGTGGTCCTACCTGTTGCATGGAAACCATATGCCATTGATGTTATTTTGGCCCTTCTAGTTGCAATCTGCAAAGAAAATTGGATGTTCTAACTCCAGTGGCTGCTGGTATTATAGGACATTTTGCTTGCACTACACTATTATAAGAAAAGAGACAAGCTTGTATGCTTTAATGGATATTTTTGAGAAAAAAAATAGTACCTGCAGTATTGATATTTAGAGTCTTATAATATGCAACTCCTTCAAATAATGTGATTCTTTTTATTTGCAGCAATTTGTTTTGGTGAAGTGTTTCAGATATTTGGCCAGCTCACTGACTCCAGTGCTGATTGTTGCAGAAATTCAATTTCTGACATTTTCATTATAAAAGTATGACAGGACATTTCTAACCAGGGCAGTGAGTAGCATACCACCTAGTTTAATTTAGACTCAAACAACAAGTTTTGGCTGTAATCAGCACAACCTATGTGAAATAGAGAGAGGCTTATGAACCTGGAGCTCCACCAGCCCAGATGAATGTCTGAGCTGTGAGGATGTCAAGAAAAGAGGCTGTTCTGTTATTAGAAAGTGAAAATTCGGAGCTGATACTCAGAGGAAGAGAAAAGGCAGATTTTAAGATTTGTTGTGGAGGAGGTAAGACATTTCTCACCCAGGTGCACTGGGTATGACTTGGTCTCATGCTGGAAGACAGAAATGAGGCTAGCTGGAGCCCACATGACATGTAACCACAGTATCATATAATGATGTGAGTTAGAAGATCATCTATTTGCAACACTTCGCCTACAGGAAGGGATGCCTTCCACTAGTAGTTACTTAAAGCCCCATCCAATCTGGCTTTGAACACTTCCATGGATGGCGCATCTGTGACCATCATGTTTCCAAAATCCCAATGATGAAAATGCACTCCTTGGCCCATGCACTTGCTCAGGCATTAACAAGGAGCTGATCCATGTAGCATATAGACAGGAACCATGACTTGCATCTTAATGTTTGTGCAGCAACAAAAAAAAGAAGAAAGGTACCTCAGAACAAGGCAGGAAAGAGAAAAGGAAAGGATGAGGATGAAAAGAAGTGGGGTTATCTGTCTCGCACTGTCAAGCTTTACTAAAACCCTCCTGTTCCTCCTTACAGCCATATCATTGGACCTTCTTCTTCATGATCTTCATTTTTATGCAATACAACAGGGAAATATGACAATATGATTCTACTTCTTTGGTAGCTCTGCACACAGAACCCTTAACTTCCATCTCCTCTTTACTCTTGCAGAAGGCCATCACAGCAACACCAAGTTACTCAAAAGCACAACTTAGCCTCAACAGAATATGTCCAGTGCATCAAGGGAAGACAGAAAAGCAAGAAAACTACATTTAGACTAAATACACCTACTGAACTTTCTGGTCTTATCACGTTGTTTTTTCTACCTTCTACTTCATCTCTTCAAACTCTTTGAAAATCAGCTGTCTTTTGCCTCATCATATGGAGCACTGCATAGTTTTGATGGTTAATAAGGAAACTGAAAAATTAAGGGGCAATAAATTTAATCATTAATTAAAAAGCAGCATGAGACACCTGACAGTCTGACACTTTCATCTTTCCTTGTGGTGAACTGTGTTTGCACATCCAGAGAAGTTAAGGCAAATGAACACAGAGCAAGATTCTATGGATATCTGAGAATGCAGTGTTACTCATAGGCTGTGAAACAGTTGTAATTCAGATTCCTCATTTCCATTGTAGAGCTGTGAGTCAACCAAACAGAGAAACTTACTGATTTCCATGAGGTTTTCATGGTCAAGGGTTAGTTGCTCATCTGGAATGTAACATATGCTCGTCCCCATGGAGTTCCTATGTTGATATCACATTTTCTGATTCTTTATGAGAAGCTCAGAGGAATCCAACCCACACATATCTGCTTAAGGTGACAGGAAAAGGAGAGGGAAAGTGAAGTTTTCAAATGTTTTTCCTCTGCTAACCCCTTAGAAATTTCACTGGCTTATAATCCATATGCAAATAGTAAATATCAGGTCAGTGACAGCTGCTTACCATACATGTCCTTTGCAATTACTAGTTCAGGGACCTTTTATTAACATTTTACACATACCTGGATGAGGTCAACGTTATTATAACTTCTGCTGGGGAAAATGCTGTGATCAGCAGAGAACATGGTGTGGAGAGATGGAAAGGAGCAGGGTTGTGCAAATCATAAGCTCATTGCCATATATATTCACATTCATCATAAGCATCAGGTGCCTATGGCCTAAGTGGAATGCCTCACGCTGGCTCCATAGGAGATGTGAGGCTAAACTCAACCAGTTTGCCATTCAGAAATATCCCAAGGATACAACAAAGCCACATTTCTTTTCTTGCTCCACAATGGGAGAAATATGCCATTAAAGCCAGACTCATCTAAAGACCTTTGTAACCAATATTGCAGATTTTAATGAGCAACATTACTACTGATGAAACAATCCATTCAGCTGAAATGCATTTCAGCTCAGCATCTCTGCTTTCTTCTCAACTGATATTATACCATCAGTGTCAGCAGTGCTGCTTTTTCATACCAGTTGTACGTGGAACCTACAATGACTGTTTGTTTATTTTTTTCCATCCCAGTTTTCAAGACAAAGGGAATAAGAATAGCAAAAACTTGACAGCTTCTACTGCAAGAAGAGCTGTTTTGCTGTAATACAGCACATTACCAGAGAACTACGTAATAGATCTTGAAAGGTTCAGCTTACAAAGCATTTTAAGCCAGTTTTGGCAAGCACAGTTATGTAAACCACTGAGCAAGGATTTGGACACACAATACTGAGAGTCGTTTAACTTTAGCAGTACTAGCAGAGAAGTAATGTAGCCAGGAAGAGGCAAGGGAAATAGAGCATGGTCCTTGGCTATGGTGGGCAACTGGATGCATGAGAGCAACAACTAATGTTCAAGCATTATTATTAGGATTATTTCCATATATGTAGGATGAAGTCAGAAACGGTGTAGCTTTTTACCTATGAATCTTTTAAGGAGAACATTAAACACTCTGCTCTTGTCTAGGTTATATGGACACTCGCCCTAAGTAAAACATCGCCTGTCTTGAGCTAAAATCAGTTTGATGTTCTATTGCACTGTAAATATTCAGCACTTGCACTCTTCTACTTTGCACTGTGACTACAGCATGTAATGAGAAGTGCTCACAGAGCCTTTGAGATGGAAAACAATATATTAATACACTGTCATGACATATAAATTAAAAATACAGCATCATTTTAGGATATAAATATTTTGAGAGCAACGATGCTCATTCATCTCTCATTGAAGCCTCAGGCAGTGGAGCCCCGTGGGCTCCATGTGGGCTCTCTAGTAATAACATAAACCAAGCAATAAACAAAATACAGTAGACTAATTTTTATGTTATTAGCATCACTCCAGGAGACAAAGTATGAAATCAGATTGCAGAGTAAAGATATAAACCTTAGACAATTAGGCTAACCTCCAAAATCAGAACGCTGTGTTACAGGGAACCAAAATCCACTTGCAGCTGTCTATAAAAACTCCCCTAATCTCTGTCATGAAGCCCTTCTGTATGTCAGGTAAGGTTTCAGTGGGATGTGAGAGCCTGTGTTTTGCCACCAATACCATTACATCAGTGATATTTTCCTGTCTGTTGTACATCATTATATCCATTGCACTTTAGTGATTAGATCTCTGTAGTCAGCCTCACTTCTGAATCAATACCTATGATGACGTGATTGCCAGTGTTGAACTGCTGTAACCCATTTCCCTATATTCACAGAGCTCAGTTGAATTCTGCAGAGTAATTTTGGGCTTACCAAGACTGAGTGTGAGAGAAAAGCACTTGTCCTGCTCTTTTGAGGAAAGTGGTGAGGAGGGTGGTTCTTTTCAGCCCAGTGAACACATTGAACTCCTGAAAGCGATTTCTGCACAACCACACAATTCCCTGCGCAGCGAAAGCATGAAGGAACATGTGGGTGAATGGCTGGAACTGCCCCTTGCCTCTCCTCTCCTGATACTGCATTGTCCCTGTGTAACTCATTAAACCTCTTAATCTGTGGTAACACATTTTTTTTTTTTCCTTTTTCCCTGGATCATTAAGTGTGGCTCTGCTGCTAGGATTAGACACCTGTATCCTGCCCCCAGGCAGTGTGCTGCCATGGGGTGAGGGGCAGAAAGGTTTGGCAGGCCTCTCCTGAGGCTTCTCTTCCCTTCCCACTTCAGTAATGCTTCAGAGGCGTGGAACAAAGCAGGAAGCAAAATTAAACTGCTGTGGCAAAGGATTATGTATAGTTTTTACCATCCCCTGAAATGAGAATGCCAAAGAGAGGATATGAGTGGGAAGGCTGATTCTAAAGCCAACACTCAGCTTAATCAAAGTAAGCCTCAAAACAACAAGGCATGGCTTGAGACAAAGAACCCACAACAAATAAGCCAGCAGAAAAAAAAGGGGAAAAAAAAAAGGCGGTCATTTTTACTGCATGTGCAGGATGTGTTGGCAGCCTCTGCATGGTTTAGGCAGGATGACAGAGAGGATTCAAACAGGAGAACACCAGCAACAGCTGTTCTGGTTGCTGCTTCAGTACTACCCGTCTGCCGTCAATTTGCCATTAATTTCCTTCAGATGTAGTAAGTGTGCCTCACTGCTTTTTGGAGGATGGCTGCTGGCTGTATGCTGCATGGCACTGGGCTATCACTCATCCCATCAGATGCATGGCTGCACCAAGCTGGAGACTGGCAGTGATGGACATTAATGGGGGCATCACCAGCATTATTAATGTGTGCTCACTTTTCTGCATCCCTCACTCCTGCCTGCTCTGCTGGCAGATCTATGCAATCGCTTGCAGTGAAACGATCCAGTGCATAATCATACAGGAAAGAGAAAGCATAGTTTTATCTTGGGTCCTGCACATAAATTACCTTGCATAATATGGTGCTGTATTGCCATACATTGTATCCTCTATATGCACCGGGAAAAGACAATATTCAATTCCTTGTGTATGGAAACATATTTTATATTGCTGATTCTTCTCTTTAAGTTCCAGTACTTGGAAACTGCACTACATTATGTTGTGCTCTGGTGGCTTTCAGGATCGCAATGGTTTCAGCCTCTGCACTTTCTTTTGCTGTGCTGGCTCCTATCCTGTTTAAACTCCCTGGGGCAAGTTAATGCAGGAGAGCTGCCAGTCAGCTCAACACGGTGACCCCAGGGTGGGTGTGCCCTGTGCCTCCAGCTCTGCTGTGACATAGCTCAGTGCCTAAGGGGCTCACCGTACCTTCACCCAGCTGCAGAGCACCCTGACGCCTCTGTATGAAACAGGAATGCATGAAGCATCTTTCATATAAAAGAGTGGTGTATTGATTTGATTTGTTTTCATTATTAACCATGATGCTTTACATTCACGTAGTGAATCAGAGCTCATCCTGAAAAAGACTCCACTATATTTAGGAATAGCCTGTGCAGGCAGTTTTGCTAATGCTGGTACAGTGAGCACATGCTGGATTTTTAGCACAAGTCTTTCAGTACCAGCCCTTGTCTGTGGTGGATGAGAAGCTTTTACTTTCTCATAGTAGCAACAGCTACCAGGAATGGAGTTTGTTTTGCAGCTGCCTTCAATGAGCGTGCATGTTGCCAGCACAACTGATTCCCAGGAAAAAAGTTGGCTTTTTTTTTTGGTTTTCAAATATTAATGTCCTGCTGCAAGTGCCAACATACTTCACCTATTGTAACAGAGCTGGGGCCTCTGCAAGGGAACTGGGGAGGAGAGGAGGAGGGAGGCTTGCCAGAGAGACAGTAACCATCTTTCTCCTGGAAATATGCTGGTTTGGGACCACTTGGAGCCATATAAACCCAACCTTCAGCTTCTTATGAAAATACCTCATCCTGGCAACTTGCCCTTTCTCTCCCATGTTTATTTCCTAGTCTCACCATTCAGTGTCTGAAACACTGGTACTGTGGCAGAGTCTTGAAAACAAAATTGCCCTCCAATGTAAGAAGTAGCAAAGCTCTGCCCAGTGCTCCTAAACTGATTTCAGAGCTTAAAAGCTCCGTTAAGTATAGGGAGAGTCTCAGCTTAGGCAAATGCCATGATCATCACATTGGCAGAGGAACAGGGAACAGGCTCTGATTCTCAGGTATGTGCAAAAATCACACTATTTATTTATTTATTTATTTAGCCTGAACAATCAGGTAGTTTCCCCCCCGGTTAATTCAGGGGCCACAAAAGCTGCACCTGGATGGAGGTATCTGAGCGTACTTCTGGAGCATTTCTCAGCCACTGAGGAATCTGGGTGAGATGCTGCTCTGCACCTGCACTGCTCCTCATTGGGTTTCAAGGAAACAAAGCTTCAGAGAAGGACCAGCAAGAAACAACAGCAAGTTTTAGGGGAATTTACCCACCCTGGTTCAGATGAGCAGGATCTTGACTGAGCAAGCAGCATGATCATCACCCCAAATAGATACCACCTGAGCACCCCATTGACTGAGAAAGCTGGAAAAGATGTTCTCAGTGAGGGAGAGGACTGGGAGGAAAACAAGCTGAAGGCAGCTGAGGGTTGCTGTGGAGAAATACCAGCCCTCCCAGGTTTCAGGCTGTGGTGAGATGCTGAATTAGTCCCTTAAAACAGACTTTTCACATATGGACGCCAACAGAAATGGTGACTAATGCTTTTTTTGTTTAAGCTTAACATTGGCTGTATTTTTTAAATACATTCAAGACAACGTTCCAGCTTAACATCTAAAAATAAATAAATAAATAAATAGCCCTTTAAGATAATAAAAATAGCAACAAAGTCATTTTTGCATCCAAAATCAACAGCACAGCAAAAACAATGCAAATTTGCTGAAGAGTGTTCCTGCTCTGAAAGTGAATTATTCAAAGGGAAAAGTGGAGCAGACACCCTCCCTCCT
Source organism: Excalfactoria chinensis (assembly GCF_039878825.1). Taxonomy (NCBI): domain Eukaryota; kingdom Metazoa; phylum Chordata; class Aves; order Galliformes; family Phasianidae; genus Excalfactoria; species Excalfactoria chinensis. The sequence continues at coordinate 65,331,774 of NC_092827.1, read as the reverse complement.
GCCCAAAAAACCTCTCTCTGACATGGTTAGTTACTGTTTGCACTTCATTTTCCGATTCCTGCCTGAAAACCCTTCAGTTTGACTGGCAGAAGTGCTGAACACTTAAAGCTGCAATTGTAGGGGAAACACGCCTTCACTCTAACCTCTTTTTGCATCATATTCCAGAGCGTAAAAAGTGGCTAAACTGCCTTTCACTTATAAGGATTATTGTGAGAGGGTATTTCTAGATGCCTGTGAAACAACTCCCTCTCTGCTTATAAGCCCTTAGCAAGGCTCATGAAGAAACGAACAGTGCAGTAAGTAAGGCAGAGTACTGCACACTGAGCAGTGCAAGACAGCAGTAAGTGGCACAGCTTCTTCTGAAGTGAGAGCCATCTGTCCTCTCCTCTGCAGGCACTGTGGCCGGGTGAGTGCAACTGGCTGTGTGGGACAGGGCTGTGGGGGGCTCCCACAAAACGTGGCCTTCAAATGGGATAAACTGAAGCTGCGTACATGATTTTAATTAGGGTGTTTTCTAACACGAATGTGTGGCTTTGCAGCCTTTAAAAATATATTTTAATAGATGGAGTTTGTCTGTGCTAAAGAGTGCAGATTAAGTGAAAATCCTTGCCTTAACAAGCTATTACAGCACATCACCTCTTCTGAAGGAGAAATATTCAAGAAATAAATGGGTAAATCTCAGGCAGCCACAAAAAATTCCACCCTATCTCCTTAACATGACCTTTCCCAGTTTGTAAATACTTCCCACTTTTCTCCTTTTGACCATCTAAACTAAAAAGCTGGGACAAGTCATCATACAAAGCCTGTTCTTACAAGGTTTTGGGGCTCCAGTCACTTGGTTACATTTCAGGTAAGCAGACAAACTTGTGCATGGTTGTCCAAATCGAACCTCTTATGGTGTTTGCTCCCTGCTATTAGACTTGTATATAATTAGCAGAATTTCTTGAGAGTTTTTGGGGTGCTGATGCTGTACTTTTCTTGGGTGTGAGTGACCTGCTCTGGAGGAGGACCTATGGATTATAATGTTAATTGAGGGCTCCAAGCATATAATTCATTATTGATCTCTATCTCCCCTAATTCAAGACAGCTTAATTACACTGTTGATAGCTGCTTTTGATTTGTATAAAATAGCTTGCAGAATTATGAAGATTCCTTTCAAGTGCTGGAGGACACCTCCAGCTCTGGAGCCAAGAACCTGTTCAGTGAAGAAAAAAAAAAGAAAGAAAGAAAGAAAGCATTTTTACAGCCTACTTTTATTTAAGTGATTCCAAAAGTTGCATCTGTTAATTGAAGTGTTATGATACACAGCTGACATAAAACAGGGTATTTCCATTGACTCCAACTAAAGAAAAAAGAAAAGAAAGGATCCATGAATCACTCTGTCTGAGTGTACATGAATGAATATAGTTAAATGGAACCCAGAGCATATGACAGGTTTGAGATGCTTACACTCAAGGTTTATGTATCCTCACACTGCAGCTGGGAGATGGCACAATGTCATTCTTCCTACTTTATGGGTGAGGAGTTTAGAAACAGAATAGGACCAGGTAGGGCACAGAAGAGAGGCCTGAGATTGGCTGCCTCTGCTTGTGATGGATATCCTGCCCTTTTGCTTGCACAACAGCACCAAGGCCAGCAAGAGGCTCCATGGGATGGGTGCCTCCTTTCTGCCTTCCTCACTCTCCTGCCTCCTACGTCTCTTGTTCTACTATGTGCATGAGTGAAGGATGGGTGATAATGTATCCTAGGTTTGACACGCTCATTGTATCTCCTCCTCACACTTCATATTTTCTTGGCAAGCTGCTTGAAACTAAACTCACATGCTAGATGTTGAGAGTGGTCTGAAGAAGGCTGTGAGGACTGGGAACCACCTCTCATGCCATAGTAGCTGCCATCAGGTAAAGTTCTGCTCAGCGCTTGAAGGGCAGGAGCTGGGGAGGGTCAAAAAGATCCTCATTCATGTTGCTACCTTCCTTGAGGTTGCAGGTTATTTTATTTTATCAACTGTGTGAGATATCAAAAAAATTAACATTTCAAAAATGTGTGCTGGCACGCACAGTTATGTCCATAATTCATCAGGGTTGTTAGAGCATTCAAAAGGATCCAACAGTGCTGAAGTCACGGGACAAATCCCTAATCACTCTGAGTTTATCCTCTTATACTTGGATCCAATCTGCTCAGTGTTAAAGCACCCCAGACGTGGCAATAGGAGAGAGAGAGAGCCCAAGGTCACTGTGCCATGAAGTCTGGTCTTTTTCATTCTCTGATTGACTTTTAAGATGAAAAGTCCAAGGGTAATAAAAAACAGAACTTCAGCGAGCAACATCAGCTTCCAAAATTCTATTAAAATTTCAGTAAGTCTGTCATGTCTATGGACAAAATCTTCCTTGGTCTCTGTGTAAATGGAGCCCAGTGGACACCCTCTGACATGACATTTGGGCTCTGGGTGTGCTGAAACATACCAGCTTAGCAGTGCTGAAAGACTCTCAGTCATATGGCACAAGCCTAACACATTAGTTCCTCTGAGTTATTTTTGGAAGAGAAATGCCTGTATAATAAAACCTGTGCTAGATGAAAGCTAATTTAATCAGATGCATTTATATAATTACTTTCTTATGAACAACAATTGCTGAGATGACTTATAGAGTAGGGGAGAAAATGAATAGTGTAAGATGACATAACACTAGAGCTCAGAAATTTGCAGTCAAGGGGGAAATATGCCAGATGTTCTGCAGTACTTAAAGCTAATGGGATGCCACATTAATCACTCTTTAAGGCATCCTTTCATGCTTATGTATTGGAAACTGTTATCTTCCCTTTACGTTGCATGTCCCTGATTTCATCACATTAGTTCTCAACTTGAGGCCATCACATCACCACTGTGCCTTTGTGTATGTTAAACAGTCTGAGATTTTTATGTGCAGAGGGTCCAGGGGTGTTCCTTACAGATGTACTGCTAACTCCTGCCAGAGGTGCAGAACGGATTGTGCCTCCTAAATTGGAACATTCCAAAGCAGTGCCAGGTATAGAAATAAACTTCCAAGAGTAGTGTGCTTAATGATTCCCGTTACACTCCCTAATCACCTGAAACGGTTATGGCTGGTGCCCAGGGAGACATGAGGTGGTCCAACTAGGAGCTCGCAGAATCACCATTAATTGCTCTCTGCATCAAAATAAATAGATAGACTTGCCATACTGACATGAGAAACAAACTGGGAATGGAAACAGAAATCTTGCTGTTACCTACTCTGTGCCTTTTCTTATATTACATCATTAGCCCTGGCAAAGCAAGGAACAGAGAATGAGCCAGTCAGCAAAGTGTTTGGATCACCAGTTTGAAGAATTATACATGCTAAGGAACGTACTAAATAACAGCCAGCTCTATTATTCCTTATCTTTTGAGAAAGAGCATTCGTGAGAGATGTTAATCAGGAGTTGTTAGTCCTCAAAAATCATTCCTGTTTCTCCATTACTTGGGCCTGGATTGATGATGAGGTTACGTTGTCTGCAAGTCTGCTAATAGATTTTCTAGGACAATTTCCTGAGAATTGTTTTTTTTTACTCTCTGTCTTTCAAGCAGCAATCAAGCCAAAACTTTCAGAGAAAATGAAAGCAAGGTCTCAGATCCAAATGCCAAAGGAGGCAAAGATAGACAGCTAGAGAAAAGGACTGTGTGTGGGAAGTACTCAGAATTGGAAAGGGAGGCAGATGAGATCTATCTGGGAGAGAATAACCCAGGAGAGTTCTGAGAACTTCTGAAGTATTAAACTCTGCAGACCAATCTGGCAAAAAAAACCCACAAACAAACGTGGTTGTAAATCTAATGCTTGCTAAGCTGTATCTGTTAAAATGATGCCATAGTGTGTGCAGTGAACAAATTTTAGCACATTACTATTACAATCTAAGTTGCCTCCCACACTGACCAATTATTTGTATAAATTTTAGAAGTCTGGCATATAACCTGGAAAGGGAAGAATCTGTCCTAAGGAGATTCTAAAATTCAAAAGCATTTAATGGGTCCTTCCATTACCACTTGAAGAGTCAGCTATTCATCCTGATAGCAATTAGATTAGACCTAGCAGAATAAGCAATTGGAGAACTAAATTGAGATCTTCACGTGGATGTATCCAGTGCACAGAGCACATGAGCAGAGTAGCCTGTACCAGCTAACACAGTCAAAAGAGAGAGAGAACAGGATGCTTTTGCCAGCTATTTTATGTGAGGGATTTTGAGAGCCTGATTGTTGTAATGAATGAGGGCAGAGTATTACCCTGAATGCTTGCACTAGTCATGACACTGACCCACTTGTATGGAAAACTCATCTGGCAAGGATATTAGCATGCATCCTCTGCTGCTTCCGATGCTTGCCAGAAATAGTTATTTGTCAATCGGGGAGAATAAAGGAGTGAAGTGTATGATGGGGGAGGGAGCAGAGTGGTACTAGGAGCCCAGGAGTGCAGGACGATAATTAAAGCAAAGGAGGAACATCTGGGCAGAGATCTGGCCTCGGCTGAAGTCAGTGGCAAAGTGCTTAACTGGCTCTTAGAATACCAGAATTTCAGCCCTGATGAAGGAGTGTTTTCAAGGGAGAGGATGAAAAGTACATCTGTGTGAAAGAAATGGCTGGACTGTCTGAAGATCTTGAGTAGTTGTAACCAAGGATCTTTTATCTTGCATATGTAGAAATAGACTGAACATAAGCAAAGAGATCTTCGCATTTTTTGAAGTGCTCTGTCTGGGTGTGGAGATCTACAGAAACAATAGTTACACCCATTAAAACTCTACAAGATGTGGACATGTCTCTTCATGGCTCATAAATGTCAGTTATGGAAGATTCAAGAGCAGTAATTAAGGAAGAAAAAGCTTCATCACAAAGGGTGGAGACAGAAGGATGAAGATGCTTTAGAAGGGTCGTAAACAAATTAGGTTTTGCCTGCTGTAAGCACTGATAAAATAGCAATAGGCAGATGAAAGGCAGACTTCTGAGAGTATTGTAGGAGCACCATTAATATCAGAGGAGAAGATGTGTAAATGAGAGCAGAATTTGGTGCAAGTGCCTGAGAACACTGTAATCAAGCAGGATCTACTTTAGAGGTTATAAGATATGCTATTTCTGAAGCATACTTTAGCTCCAGCCTTCTGATGAAACAGCACAGGAAGGGCTGACATCAATCCCTCGTGTGCTGGAGGCAGGAATCTCCCTTGGGTGTGCACCCAACAGTTATGTTTCTGTCCCACAGTGAAGGTCAAGTGAGATGTAGAAACCAAGTGAGAGATACTGCCTCTCAGAAACACAAGGAGATGTAGGTCAGGACAAGAGACAACTGCTTTCTGTGCAACCAGCCCATGACCCACAGGTCATTATAATAGTGCAAAAAGTAACTCATACCTTCAGGTATTGATAACTTGCTGTGTTGCTCTCAGGTTAGTCAATGTTTACTCAGGTCTTGGATGCAATTTCTTTACCAGTTTCAGAAATTTACCTCCCATGTACTTCAACTGTCCAGAAAAAGCAGAGTGGAATTTGGCTGCTTTAATTCCAGAAAGGCTAATTCTTCATTGCCCCAACAGTACAAAGGGCATTAAAGCCAGCTGTTAATTACACTTCCATGTAATTTAGGTGGCCGTGGCTTAAGTGGTAATCTATCTCAGAGTCAGTACTTTCTGGATGGCAAATTGGTTGGGCTCAAGAATTTCCAACATTTAGAGGCTGAGATATCTAGAAATAACTGCAGAAGATGAAATTATATTGCAGTTTAAGTTATGTAATAGTCAGCTATCTGTGATCACTATAAATATAACACCATTAGGACCTACAGTCTTTGAGTACATCCATATACCTCTTTGGAAAGAAGAGATAAAGTAAGTTTACAGAACGATCAATCAGCTATGAAACACCTAATTTTTTTCCATTCTAAATTCATGCCATGTTAAGTATTTTATTTCAACATTAGTCAGGACTTAACTTATATTCCTGCAGTTAAAAGGGCAAAATCATTTAAAGAGTTTATTTTGAGCTCCACTGACTACTGATTGCACGCCGCATTTACAAAACCAGAGAGTGCATAAATCTCTCTCTCAGTACCTGAGTCTTTTCAGATGCTGCAAAAATTCTACTGCTTCAATAAAACTTATGCCAGAAGAAGTGGTGTAAAGCCTGATGTGGTAAAACACATTTGTCTCAGTATACACATTCATTAGTCCGTGCAGAAGCAGAAGCACCCCTCATGGGTCAATACTGGGGACGTGTTTACGGGCTGTTTCAAACATCATTCTGTACCAGTTAGTGATTTTTACAAGCAAGAGGACTGCCTAGAGGATCATGAAGACAAATGAGTGGTGGATAGCTCTGTTGAACATGTAATTGGCTGATGAACATCAATGAATTAAGAGCTGGGAAGAAAGAGCAAGAAAGCAATTCTAAGCAGAAAACAATGATGGGATAGCATAGGTTGTGCTGGCGGTATGCAAGAGCTCTGCAAGAAATGCTGCTGCAGAGGGTAGAGGGATTGTTCCTGAGATATTCCACTCAGGGCAAGGAAAGACTTGTGCCCTGTACAGTAGTACATCTTCCATGCTGATAACAGGTCCACAGAAAAAGCTGGCAGTCTTGGAAAGGCACTTTGAGAAGAAGCACCCTATGGCATATCTTGAGAGGAAAATCAGAAATCACTTCTTCGCTCTGGGAGTAATAAGTAATTATCTCCTAGGTGGTATGAGGTACATACAGACAGGCAACGGAAATGTATTTCTCACCCAGCTTTTGCTATTTACAACTGCATAACAAGACAGAAAAAAAAATCTGCCTTGAGAAAATAGGAGGATATGAGCCTGGAACTCAAATAACCTCTTATATTTTTGCCTGAGAATATTTGAATTTTTTGCTGAGCTGAAGCAGGGGCCACACACAGACTTTTCTGGGGAATGGCTGTCCATGAAGTACTGCCTGGGCTGGTGTAATCTGATGAGAGACAAGAGAAATCAAGTATTTCTTATCCCAAACACAGACCGGGGTGTGCTCAGGGCCTAAGGGACTAGCAATAAAGCCTTTGGAAATGAGATGAATTATACATTCTGTGGGTTAATTTATGTTCCATTGCATCACAGTCGCTTTCAATTAAAATCTCAATGAAATTGACCCCTCATAAATAAAAGTAGGATTCCATGACATCTGAGCTATAAGCAAGGTCACTGTGATAGTTACTTCTTTTTCAGCTTCTCTTCATCTGCAGAAATCCACTGCAGCTGTTCGTGGCCATTGTTGCAAGGCTTCTTGGCACTTTCCTGGATGCAGTATTGGCCTTTGGAGGCCCTCCGGGATAGTTTTTGTGCTGTGCTCTGCTGATTGCAATACTGAGCCAACTCTATAAACCTTATTCTAAAATAAAACAGGAACGCGCAACAGTTTTGAGAAGGGAATCAAAGGGGGTTGGACTGAGAAATCCCTGCTACACTTCTTGTTGTCTGTGATTTTCATCTGTTCCTTGGAAAGTCACAAAAGACAATGTGCATGGAGGCAGAGAATAATCTAGTTGGTTTGCTTGGTACAAAAGGTGTGGAGGGTACCAGTCCCACCCTGGCCCTGTGAAGGATTACCCAAGATGTCCTCTCCCAACTTCCCTCCAAGTGGAACACAGTTTGTCCTTTCTTTCTGCTCCTTCCCATTCCTAATTTGCCTTCTCCACCATCTCCGGGACGGTCACTTAACATGACATTGCATGAAATACATCATCACAAATATGATCTTTCTTTAGGAAATTACTTGCAGGCCAGTCCTATCTCCACGAAGCCTCATACAAATAAAACCTCACAGCGGGTCTCTGGACCCAGTAGCACCATTCCCTGCTAGAGCAGCTCGAAAAGGCTACTCTGGCCAGGGTACAGTGGTCAGGATTTTCCCCCAGGCATGGCTATTGGGCTGACATATCTTTATGGGTGTCCTCCCACTTTTTTAAGATGCTAAGTTCTATTGGGGCCTGCAGGAAAAACCTGCCCATGGGAATGGTCCTAAACAATATTCCACCACCTTATCACAAATGCCAGCAGCACAGTGCTGCAGCTCTTGATTCAAGCAACTTAGTTCTTGCTATACTAAGGTAGATTTTTCTTCTGTAGTTACCCTCCATGCATTTGCCAAGGACGCATTTGTTGTAAACCTTAAAAGGTAAGTGGTTCTCTATTTCAGTGTTTTGGGTTTTTTTTGTTTTGGTTTTTGTATTTTTTAATGTAATAATCACCAATAAAGACACATTTTTAAATTCTCTGTATGTCCCAATGTCATTGCAAATGATTGTTTAGGCTGCAATTGCTTTCCAATTAGTGACGCCTGAGCAACAGTGACAGAAAAAAAGAAAGTAGTATCTGTAAATTACTTTTCTAAAGCTGCTATTATTATCATAAAAGAAACCAATGGTTAGAAAATACAGCAAGTAACATCTAATGCACTTTTCTTGTACAATACAAAATGCCCGGTATTTCAGAATATCATCGCACATACTCAGCAATCTATTAGATGAACAATGCCATAAGTATACTGCTAAGTGCTGTCTTGACTTTTAGAACTAGATATAAGGTTTTACTCTGACAAAAAGTTTCAGGGGAAAAAATGTTTTCAAAAGACACCCTTTGGAAGGTTCAGCAGGCCAGTACAATAAGAAATAAAGGATATAAACCAAAGTTTGTGGGTCTGACTTTAGCTACAAGAGATTTTTAGGGGGAAAATTTGTTATTTATGTCTGTATCTGGTGCAAACTGCATGCAAGATGTATTTCAAATGATAAATAACAGGCATCAAAAATGTGAGACAAACCCGTTTTCTTCTGTACAGCGAAGCCTATTTGTGAAGTTTATGCAGTTTGTTTTCTGCTGTTAGCCATACATACCCAAACTCACTTGGCTTACTGAAATAATTGCCAGGAGCATACATCAAGATCAGTATAGAAAAAACATGCGTGTGTCTTTCTCTTATTCTCTCTCTCGTCAAAAATAATCTCTTCTCCTATTTCCCAATGAAGGCGATAGAAAGTTTTCCTTGTGTGCTTCCCCTGTGGTCACTTGTGGGTGGGCATAAATTAAGTGATTACACTGCTACATAAATCTCTTGAGGGAGGGATTAAGTCAGACTTGAAATGCAGGGAAGATCAAGGAAGGGAAAATGTAGCACCTGTACCTTAACTAGAAGTGCACGCTGACCTCCCAGTTGCCCCATGTAATGTCAAACACCAGCTGTACTTTGCAGGAGAAAAATCTTCTCCAGCACAATTCAGCAAAGGCTTACAGTGGGATTTTTCTTCCAGTTACTTTTTGCCTCATTGTGCAATGCAGTACTTACTCCTATAGCCTCACAGTCAGCTGTTTTCAAATTCTCTAATAAGTGGTAAGTGGTTGCTGGAGAGGAAAATCATCACAAATAGGGTTCTGTTTCAACATGCATATGTGGGCAGTGGTTTTCAAGAGGAAGGGTGTGAATAATTAAAGCAAACCCACAAATTAATCAAAATTCAGGTATTAGGATTCAACTTTCTGTGAAAGTTCTCCTTTACACAGGGATGAAGCAAGATCTCTGCAATCAATCCCCCTCAGATTCTCAGACATAATGTGAACTTTTGAGCGAGTCGTGACATTTCCAGCTCCTGCCAAATTAATAAACCTATTGTTAACACCTTATCTATAAACCTATTACTACTTTTACATCTCAGTGTAGCTAGAATTCATGTAATCATAGGCTGGCTTAGGTTGAAGGGGACCTTCAAGATCACCTAGCTCCAAGCCTCTGCCAAATGGCAGCTTTTCACCCACCAACTCCGGCTGCCCAGGCTGCCCAAGACCCATCCAACCTGGTCTTGAATGCCTCCAGTGATGGAACAACCACAGCTTCTCTGGGCAGCCTGTGCCTCACCACCCTCCGAGTAAAGAAACCTCCTTCCTAACATCTAACCTAAATCTCAGCTCTTTTAGTTTAAAGCTGTTCCCTCTTGTCCAGTCACTATCAGACTGTGTAAAAAGTCAGTAGAAAGCCAGATCCTCCACAGCCTCCCTAGATCACACATGCAGCCTTGTCCTCGTCCTTTCTCTTCACCTTTGTCAAGATGGGAAGATGTTAAAGGATCACTCTTAGTAGCAGGAACATGATGTTTTGCTATTGATAATTCCATTCCCAGTATATTAGTGACTGCTGTGTGACAAACTACTTTAATATCCCCAAGCCTCATTCTACAGTGCTTTCCATATTGTACAGAAACTCCTTTTGAGGCTGGTAGAAAGTATCCAGATCACAACCATTTATACTCATTACTCTCATAAATGGCATGTCTAGGTATTAAATAAGGGATGTTCAGGACCTACTGTAGAGACATAGTATTTTCTTGATCTTGCTCAGGCCGCAAGATGATTGACTCAGTATATACAGATTGTCAGTGACTCAAGTTTCTCACATCTTCAAATAAAAATAAAAGAATATACACCCAGGATGGATCTCACCCTGTTTCTGGTCTTTCTCTTCTCCTTCTAACACCATAATCGTGTTGCATTCTACCAAATCAGTACACAATTAGCTGGATGAATGGTGCCAGCCTTCTTAATCTCACTTTTCAAAGAGTTACTTTCAGAGAGAGAAGAACATAGCTGGCTTTAAACACCAGCTATGAATTTAAACTGAAAAGGAATGCAAAGGGATCACCTTGTAATCTGACAACTTGAATTGATTCTTGTCTTGCTGGCAAAGGGTGCATTGTTTCTGCGAGTGCATGTGTGTGTTTTAAAGCAGGTAATTCTGCTTTTTAAGGAGAGAGGGGGATTAAACACCATTTTCACTCTTGGGTTTATCACCTGTCACTTTACAGATGGTCTCAGATCATCTCTGTAAGACCTTTGTGCCAAAACACTTTACTCCTTTCTCTACTGTAAATAGGTTTCTTTTCTGTGTTCAGCAGTGTTAGAGACGGATCGAATCTTTGACATCATTAAAGTGCCTGTAGAGCTAAATTTTAATACCTTATAGGACATTACTGCATGTTTATTTTATAAGACGATATCCATAAGCTTCAGCTTCTAAAACTAACTCCATAAAAACATATTTTGAAGAACTATTTTCTTAGACACTAAATCAGGTGAACGTGATTTCATATGGTGTGTAAAATAGACCCCTTTGTTAGAAAAGGTTTGAGCTGCTTAGCTCAGATCCACGTTGGAATCCAAACAGTCCAAAGTACAAGGCACTTGGGTTTAGTCCAAGTCAAAATTCCTCCAAATTTCTCAGGAGCATGAGTCACTCACCTCCCCCTTTGCCTTTTGTGGGCAGTTCAGACTCCCATGGAGAGGCCCCTCCACAGAGCACCTTAGCTGTACCTCATGTCTCATGCTTGTGGCCACAAGCAGCTGAGTTGTACTTCTTGTTCTGCCTGAAATTTGCACTGCCTTTCTCACCACAGTCTTGACAGCTCTTCAGCCCTGTCAGGCAGATTGCCCACAGAACAGCTTCCCCACCACTCAAATCCCAGTTCTATCTGCAGATTGCTGCAGAGAGGTTCTGGGCCAGACTACTGTTGAACATGCTAGGATTTTCTCTTTGATCCAACCCGTGGAGTAACTTGGAAACTAAATGGTTCAAATCCCATTTTCTCTGGCTGTGTAACTGAACATCACATTTTGTACAAAAGGAACTTTTGTTACTCTTTCCAGTGCCCAGAGGTGTTCGTATTTCAGTTACTCAGCATGGTAACATAATCAGGCAGTGTTAGCCAAAATAAAATGATGCCAATCTATGCCTGAGCAGCAGGCAAAGCAAAGCTGCCTTCCGATTCTCCAAGTGATTGACAAGATGTAGTAGAACCTCTCGTTAGCTCACATGGTGCTCTGAAGCCACCGCAAGTACACAATGGCTGATCATCAGAAAGTAGAATTGAGTTGACTTGGTGAAGGAATAAGGCACCGCATGTTCATTAGCAGCATTTGAATTGCTCTAGCTGACTCCTAGCTTGTGCTTAGCAGACACCATAGCTTGTCATCCCACTCTGCATGCAAGAATGAACCCAATAAAATAGGAACTGCTGTAACTCTGGTGCAACATGGTGAACGTGTCATTATGGATAAGCTCCACAGTGGTATGTGGGCACCTAAAGGACACTTCCTCCCCATAGGAATGATTTCCTTCCACCTCTTTCACCCACACTTTTGATTATCCTGCTTGATACTCATCTGATCCTTCATCTTTTCTCCCCTTATCAATTACAGGTTGCTTCTGCTTATATTTCTGGCCATTTTCTCATGATCCCCTTCACTCATCAAGGCTTTCAAAGAGGTGGGAACTAGACTTTCCCCTCTGGCATCAACAAGGGCAGAGTCCAGCAACAAGCCACTCCTGCTCTGTCAGCAGTTTGCAGAGTATCAGCAGTGCAATTAACATAATGCCAGAAATGATAACATGCCCAGCCCTCACCTGTTCCACCCATGTTTTGCTTCCAATGAAGTGTCACAGAATTCATTGCTAAGTAGTTTACTGAACCTTCATTTGGTCCTTACTCTTAGCTAAAGATTCATCATACACAGCTGTCTTCATATTATCTTGGATTCACAGTTAAAGTTAATCATATGAACCATAACAAGAGACTGGGATTAGTGGCTTAATACAGCCAACATGTAAGCCTTCCTGACATGATACCACTGTTGCCATCTCAGGTTATAACTGGAACTTCCTTTTTAGAGGTCCATTACCTAGTTCTCCTTTCTCAGTGTCTTGCAGACAGCTTTCCTGCTGTATGACTCTTTCATTCTGTGCAAAAATCTCTGAAGAAGAAAATAAAGAAGAACAGCAACCCAGGTGTGGGTGTCACACAGTGATAGGAAGGCAATCCACAGCAGCAGTAATGGCCATTTGGACACACAAAATGTCTTTGATGTCGTCCAAGGAGTCCAAGCTTCTTTCTGCTCCCTCTGTCCCCTCACTCTTTTTTACCCTGAGGGGCATTTCCAAATGTTCTTTGTGCTTTTCAGGACTGACTACTCAGGGATTGTGAGGTGATGCGCATACACTAAATAACTGCATCTTCCTCCCCGGTCCCAAATGCTATCAAAGAGGCATGGGATCAACACCATTGCTTTAACCCATAAAAAAATCAAGAGGACCAAACAGTCCATCCAAATGAATGAGGGTACTTTAACTCCAAGTGACTGATAGAAATCTGAATCTAGCTTAGAGAAATATGTGAAGATGCCATTTAAAAGAAAAGTGAAACGCATCCAACAAGAGCATTTAGAAAGCGTTCCACTAATATCCCTTTCAGCAATAAGTATGAACATTCACAAAGCTGAGATGATAGAAATCTCATCATCCCTGTTTATTACAGGCAAGAGTTCAGATGCGTTTTGCTTTTCACTTAGCATCAATGAGAAGATAAGATCACAGAATAAACAAAAATAATTATCATGCCACTGGAGAGTTTGCAAGTTAGATTGTACATAAATGCACCCACAGCACTGATATGGGAAATCCATACTTAATTTCAATAGACAGTGCCTTTGTACTGGACGTAACTTTCAAGTTCCAACATCTTCTAATGCACATGACATTAATAGTCACTACTGAAAGAGTTTTCCCTGTGCCTCAACAGGACATTTTTCTGCTGATGCATGAACAGCTCTGTGGAAGGATAGAACGATTCTGAGCACGTAGGCCCTGTAGGGAAAGACATATTTGTATTTCATTACTTCAGATGGAGTTGTGAATATAACTCTATTATCAGGTGACTGGTTAGACAAAATATGAAGTTATTCATTTTACCTCTTAGAAAATTTAAGATTAGGTCAAACTTTGAACAAAGAACCATTTCAAATGGAAAACATGGACATGTTGAAACTAGGGAAAATAAGTACATAGACTTCATTCTAAAAGTTCTCTATCCCCCAAAACACCAAACTAAAGCAAAACAAAAACTACCGTCATCATTTCATGTTTTATCACCTAGTTTTGGTCATGTTGAACCTGCCTATTTTTCTATCTGAAAAATTAAATTTCTTTTTTCTGGTTCTTGTCTTGCTTGTTTATATGTTTGCTTATTGTTTTGTTTTTGCTTCGTTTGTCTAGACTCATTTTGAATAAGCTTTTAAAGTATTAGACTCTCCTAATCCCTTCTGAGAATACAGATATTTTTATCCTTGGTTTCAGAGTGAGAAAGAAAAGGAGACCACAGAGACAGGGTTTAAAGCCAGCATCCCATTTTTTGTTGTTCATTCATCTAAGCTGTATTTTCTTATTTCTATCGTGTGGCTCTCCCCTCTTATATCATTCTTAACACATACAGCAGAGCAAAACTGAACTTTTCTGCTGTATATCTTGAGACTGGAAATGTCCAGAGTATCTGCCTGCACTCTCGCCATCCTAAAAATCCAACAGTTCATTCTTGTTACAGACTGAACAAAGACAGCCATCCTTGAAAACAGAGATGCTTTCCAACTGCATCTATTTGCCTAGTAGAAAAAAAATATGAATTATTCTGTGTAATCATGTTCCTGTATTATGGCTCCTGTCAGCTTATATTATATGTGAATAACAAACCAATCTCAGTCCAACAATTTTTAAAGGAGAACAAACCCTATGAAGTATATATCATATTAGCTGAAATAACTCATCCAGCAAGGAGAAAACCACACTTGTTCTGGGGAAAAGGACTGTATCCTGCCTGAACGGGAAAGAAAACTTACATAATTTATAATACCAAATAATAACAGCATCAGCCTCAGTTCAGAGAGGAAAAAGACAGTACTTCAGAGAAACGTCAAAGGATAAATCTGTCACTCAAAAAAACCCGTGCCAATACAAGTCCCTGATAACAGATTTCCGCTTGTCACCTTTGCGTTTTTCACATTTGTTTGATGTTTCTGTGGTTGAGTCTTTTAGGATGCCCTGCGTATCGGAGCTCCTTAAAACATCCTGTGGCAAATCTTGGCATTGAAATTTGAGACAATGCCACCTCCAGCAGTCTGCCCACCGCCTCTGCTGCATACACAACCCAGCAGTAGACATGCCTTCACCAGCAGGCTCCCTGCTAGGTGTATGTATGTATGTATGTATGTATCATCACATTACACGCATGATGAGCTCTCTTAGCCATCACAAGCTAGCTCAGCCACCGAGAGAGCAGAAAATGGAACTGGCCATAAACTTTTTCTCCCTAGGTTTGTCTTCATGTGCATCTACTCTCCAGCTGGACACGTAAGCAGTTATGTTGGCATAAGAGAATGGATGTGGAGTATGGAGAAGCAGCCAAGCTCTATGAGACAGAGAAACCAGTAAATACCTCTTCAAAGCCTATACACTGAGTGGAAACTCATAATGCACAGCTTTTGCAAAGGTATCTAACACAATTTCGCTGAACTTTAGACAATACTATAGTAACCAAGGCTCAGACTAGAATAACACAGCATCCTTATGCCTTCTCATGTTCTAGTCTAGATGTCGCCCTGAGCTATTCTCTAAGGATACGTCAAATCTTCCTGTAGGACCATTCTGTTCTTTTCCTTGCTGCATGCAGTTTCACTTCTGCCTATTCTGTATTTCTTCTTAACATTCTGTCTTCCTTTCTTAAAAAGTAGCCAAGAAGATGCTCTTTGTTCATCATAATCATTTTTGCTCTCAAAGGAAGGAACAATGTGAAGGTTCATTAGCTTACAACTACAACTCATTACTAAGATTCAAGTCCTGAAAGACAATGACTAGATTTACAAGTCATTTACAAGCTAAACAATGACAAGAAGGCCCAAGGAAGAAGAGTTCATTCTTCGCTGAAGCTTAACGCTATCTACTATGACATCTTCCCTTAGAATGAAAATGAAAAGTGATCCAAAACCACGACAATCTTTACAAATCAGCTTCCTAAAAAAGACCTGAAAATTTGAAATACAAGACCTCATCAAAAGAACTTTGCTTCCTCTCCTCTACTGCCTTTCCTCCTGCCACCAGTTCTCTAACAGCCTTTTGTCCCTTCAGCTTGAAGGTACCACCTGTGTCAGTGGCATTTTCAATAGCTGCAGCAATTTAGTATGGAAGGGAGGTGCGTCAGCGAATCAGGAAAAGTTTACAAGAATCACGCACAAGATCTCATTCAATAATTTTGTCAGGGTTTCTCAAAGCAAGCCTTCTAGTCAGCTCTGAGCAAGATGCACTGATGTCTCCTGACAAGGACGTGGGCTTTTGTTTCTTGGAAAAGAAAAAAAAAAAAAAAAGGCACAGTCATCAGGCCTAAGCTTTTTAACTGGAATTTCTCACTTCCCTGTTTTTATTGCCAGGCATGTTTTTGCTATTAAACAATCAAGCCTCAGTGGACAAGAAGGTTTTTGTTTTTCCACTGAATTTAAGTCCTCTGTGAACTCCAAATACCTCAGCAATAATCAAGGTTATACAGGATTTTCCACTTTCAAAACGCTGGTGAAGGCCTTCTTTCAAGCTACAACGTGACCACTGCAGTAATTAAGCTGACTGAAGGCATACATATGCTGTACTATAAAGGGAGGGCTGACATTGACACTCCATTTGTATTAAATTGATATTTGATTTACTATGGAGAGTCCTCTGGAAATGAATTAAATGATAAATCCTGTATACTTGTCTCAGAATTGCATGTTTCTTATACAATGTGCTGCAATATTTGTATAGCACATAGAAAAGACAGACATAAGTCTGTATCCATATCCCTTTGTCTGCTTCAGACAGCGCAGTATGAGAGTTCATTAAGTTGATCAAAAGCAGGAGTCCCTTTTCTTCCTGACCCATTAGGGAGATACAGATTCAAACTGGCAGAGAACCTGCTCTGTAACTGCTCTAAAAGCCCTCAAAGTCACATCTTCCACAGTGGCACTAAGCCACGGAGCCTGATTGCAGTTCCTTTAACATGAGTTTTGTTTTCTAGTCGTTGTTAAACTCATCCTTCATCCCCTAGGGTGCTTCTGCTTCAGAAAGGTGGAGGACAGCTGCAACTGCAACAATATCCAGGCTCGCCTCATGCAGGGGGCTGGTGTTAAGAGTTAATCCTATTGAAGCCTGAAATGCATGGCTCCTTATCAGCTCCATAGAAGACACCTATCAGTCCTATCAAAAACCCCAAGCTGCTACTGAGAACTTTTCTAAAGACCACGAGGAAAGTAATCTGAAGCATCCAAAACACTAAGGAGCTGCCACACCTTTCAGTCCGGGAGTTGGACTCGATGATCTCTAAGGTCCCTTCCAACTCGCACAATACTATGATACTATGATGATGATACAAATTGGCCAGAGGGACCAGCCAGGACATTCCTGCAGCTGTGGCTGAATAGAACCACTCAATCCACAACACCCCTAGAGGAGGAAATTGCTCTGTTCTTCTCCAGCTAGCCAAAAGAGTAAAGTCCCTTAGTGAGCCCTTTTATTTACCATGGACACAGCACAGGAAAGTGCTATGTTTTACAAAATGCTTGTGATTGCATGGCAGAACAGAAGCCACCTCCCCCATCCCAACTAACTAACAGGGCTGTAAACCAAGATGGCTACAATTTTACTAGCAAACTGAAAGGGTCCAGGGCATGGATCTGATCACTGGCATGTGAGTATCTGTGCTATTTCAAAGTCAGTGTGCCTATTGGCACACTTTTGGCCTGTTCTAGTGGTACCACACAATGGCAAGGCATGTTTTAGGGCATTGCATGGACCAAAGATTTTTCACAATAGGCAGTACTGATGAGGCTGCTATATGGGGAGAAAAGCCTACCTACACGACTGTAAGCTGTGCCACACGTCGTTAGGGTCAGAGGAGCCCTGATCTGGTCTATATGCTAGCACAGCTACATTCACTGGGGGCAGAGCTGCCTGCAAAATGTCATTATTACTGTTTTGTATTCTCAATGAAAAGCTATAGCTGCTACTAAGAAAAGCAAATGTAATGTACTAAAAACACATTCAGGCATTAATTAAATTGGTGAAAGAATTAAACAGATACATTTGATGCAGCACAGCAGTCTTCATGCTAAAAAATACCTGCCAGAAGCTAAATCTAGTGGTTATAAACCTGTGATTCTCTGACTTTACATGTTTTATTTTCTTGTCTGACAGGCTCTGGAAAGTTGGCTGTTCCCAATATAGGGCAAGCCACATTTAACATCATAGCAATCAGCAGTGATCAAAGCTACTTCAGCTGAAAGTTTGTTTTTGTCTGTGATACCAAGTCGAATATGCCACAGAGCACAGTGGCTGCATATGATCCTTGCTGAGGGATAAGTCCTCAGCAAGATACACAGCACGGAACATGTCAACTTTCTTTGTTGTTCATGATATCTGCTCTGAGAAGTGGCTCTACTGGCAGAAGAAATGCTGCCAGGGGCAAGATAAGTTCCTTAAAATGTCAAAATTATCATTACTCTCCCTTCATCAAAGACCTACTTCAGACAAATCACTAGGAAGCTCACCCTTTCGTGAGGATCCTTCCTGTCAGAAGACTCAATTCCTCTCTCTCCCACACCACAAGTCCTTTCCCATATCTTCACATGACACTCCTGTGACATCCTCCGCACTGTGAGCCACCACAGTGCAACAGGAGGAGCATCTTAGAAACACTAAGACAATGTTTCCTTCCTCTTTAGGTTGCTCCCTGTAAATTTTAATCACTCTTTAAAGGATCTTCTCGCTGTGATGCTTACAAAAATAAATAAATAAATAAATAAATAAAAAATCCCCAAACACCATCAATGTGAAGGTTTGGTGAGCTGAGACAAGCATTTGTCAAGTTACTCTGACTCCATCAGACAGGGTGCCCCCCTTCCAAAGACTTCCCTCAGGGCAATCTCCTCAATGCCTGAAGTCTGGTTTTCAGAGTATCCATAAAAATGCTCCCCTCCTGACATATTCGCCAATTAACCCGACTTATCCCGGGACCTCGACTGTCTGGGGGAGAGACACAAACATGGAAGCCATGATGTCTTCTCTCAATTTATTGCTGTGTCACATTCCTTATATACCATCCTAAATCCCGTGCAGACGCGTACACCCGCTACGCAAAACCCAATGCACGCGAAAGAACCTGTACACACACCTACCTAAACCCCCTGCCCACTAACTCTTAAGCTACAGGCCTAACTCAGCTATTCTAGAACACTCCATCTACTCAGAACTACTGTATGCACTCATAAATCCTTTCAAAGACAACTTAGTACCCCAACACCCTCCCACCCCCACCAGCAGAGTCTAGTGCAATGACTGTCGTTGGGTCAGAGCTTCTCCTGGGGAGGTCTTCTCCTTGTTCCCCCCTTTACCTCATTTCCTCTCACCTAATAGTAAGTATTTGAATTCCTCAGCAGGCTGCAAATAGAAATCAACAGGAAGGGCAGACAGGGTTTATCAGCTTTGCACACAGCAGGAGGTGCTACTGCAGTCATCAAGAATTATCAGGTGAGTCTCAGCCCTGATTCAGAGGCAGCAAGGATGGTACACTACACAGGCAAGTACACAAAGTTTCATTTCAGCATCACTGAAAAGACTCCAAGAAGCAAGATCTGGGAACAGGTAGCAGACTGCCTTCAAATCAACCATTTCAGATTTATACCTGTGCTAACCTATGCATCCTTTCTTCTAAAGGAAGCATTCTAGCCTTGGATAAATGATTCCTGTTAAGAAAAAAAGAGTGATATCAACAGATCACAAACACCTGCAAATCATTTGGAAAAGAGCTCCTTTACACCTTATGTAAAATCATGAAATAAATTCAACATGTTAATTATTGTCTACAAAGATAAGCAACTCGTGTATTCATTTGGGGAATATTCTGTGATATCAGAAGCCACTTTTCTCCATTTTTGGTGACAACATTACAGCACAGGGAGGTTTTTCATTGACTTGCTTGCTTTCATTTGTCCCAAATAGTCAAAGAACAATTGAAAACAATAAAGCACAGCAGTGACACAGCGGGGTAATTCTGAAGCCAGATTGTGCAGATGTTAACATCAATAAAGGTTGTTTGGTGATTTTTCTTCCACGTGGTGTACAAACTTGCTTCCATCAAGTGTTTCCAAAGGCAAGCTCTTGGGGACTGTGTTGGATGTCTCGACTGTAAGTTTAGCAAACACGTGTGGAAATCTGATGAGTTATTTATAAAGGCCTCCTATGTAAATATTGATGAGCCAACTGTTCAGCTAATTTACTCAGCATAGATTTACCGTACGTGTGAGCCAGAAACATAAAAAAACTTGCTAATAATTAAAGTGTATGGATATAAACAGATATTCTGATATTTATATGGATATAAACAGATATTTACTTTCCCCTAGAAAATCTGATCTTCACCTGCTGTGATCCAGGAATGCTCTTTCAAGTTTGAATGCCACTAAACCTTAACATTTGTCTCATAAGCCCACCTGCAAGTGGATCATAGTCCACTTGTTTGTTTCCTGTCCATAGAAACTAAATTTGAGTAAGTCATGCCCGGGATATGTTGTGCAAAAGCCTCTTATTTTAGTCATAATTCTTACATCAGAGGCAAATAGAAGAGAGAACTAAAAAAGGAGTTTGTGACCTAATGAGAAAGCTAAAGAGTTCAACAGAAATGTTCCTTTCATTGAGGTTGTCTTACCTAGTTACTGGCCAGTCCACTTCTTCCACTGATGTAGCCTCTAACACACAATTCTTACTTTTCTGAAGCAGAATCCTTTTCTCCTCCCCCTGGCCTTTCCTTCTGTTTATTTTTTGTTTGTATGTAGTTGTTTGTCTGTTTGTTTTCCGCAGAAGTCATACTCTAGGATTTCTACCATCCACGCTCCTAACGTTTACTGCCTTCTTTTTTATGAAAGTTTAAAAGCAAAACAATTCCTCATCTGCCTGATGATGCCTCTAACTTTACCTAATTTTCTCAAGATTGTGTTGCAGCAAGGTCAAGTGATTTCATGATCAAATAGGCATTTGGCTCTAATATCATAACAGTCTGGTGTGAGGACCTAACAAGAACCACTGGAATAGCCTCAGACACTTTCTTTTACCTTTCCTCTTCCCTGTTACCACATTTCATAACTATTACCACATTTCATAAACCATATATCAAAAGCTAGTATTAATTGCCCTTTTGGACCTGTAGGCAATTGGAGGGCCATGCCATGCCCTGCCTTTACTGGGCCTGACACTTCATCTTCAGCCCTTCAGTGACACTCTGCATAACAAAGCATAGAGAAAGCCCTGCATCAACCCTACTTCCAACTGTTACACACCAGCTCATTCTCCCTTCTTCTTTCATAGGCACATAACAATAGTTTTATCCTTCCCTTTAACTCTATGAGCTCTGAACACTTATCTGCATCGACACTGGCTATGCCTTCTGATTTTCTTTATGAGGCAGCTACTTCCTTATTAGCATCACCTGGATAGCAAAGACCTACTCAACAGGCTGGCTATTTTGTAGTATGCAGAAGACTTCCATCCCTTAATTGTGTAGTGTCACACTGGGCAATTTCCCATTGCATTATTTTAATTAGCATTTTTTAATACAATTGCACTAAAGATATTGCAATAACTTTTGTCCAGAGATTCAGGAAATGCATTACATTTACTTTGGTGGAGACTTTGGCTCATCACAACAAAGTCAAATCCTTTGGGTCTTCATTGCATTAGTCCTGCTAGTGAGAGCTGAGCATTAAAGCCTCAAACAAATAACGGTTTAATACATTACACAACAGGCAAGCAGGCATTGCCAAGATATAAAAGGCAAAACTTTTGAGCAAGACTTTCTCCTTTTTACAACTGAATTCTGATGACTGCTCCGTTAAAAATAATAATAATACAACCAGCTAGACCAAAGGGTATATTTCCCCTGTGTTAGAAGATTAAATGTGAATGCTGAATGGCAGAACCTTAAAACCTAGATATGAGATTGTCTAAAGACTTAGTTGCTGTTGCGCTCTTGCTTGTTCTGGGCTTAAGAGGCAAAAAGTCTCTTATCATGTAAATGAATATAAAATGTCCTACTGACCGTGTATTTGAAAATCAGCTTAGTCTCATCCGTTTTAAAAGCTCAACTCTAATATTTTTTTCTGACTGCAAATTTATTTTTCTGCTTGTTCCCAGTTGCCAGAATTTTCTGCTGAGAAGTGTAATAGACCTTGGTATAATTATAGCAACAAAAGAGGAAGGTTTATCCAAATTAACTGAGATTTTATTGGCTTAGAAATTTGGGCCTTTAAACACAGCTAAAATTCACTATACTGCAGCCAAAATAATAAATTTGCTATCAGCAATTGGTATCTCTAGAGTACATTAGTACTATTATAAAAAGCTTAAGGCTTGCTTTACTAGAAGAAAAGGCATTGTTAGTAGGAGATAATTAGTCACATCTTCATCAGTTTAAATGTCTACAGAGCCTAGGCACCTGTAGGTTTCACTCTTAGGCAGGTAATTAAAGTAAGCATTGTGTCCTAAACAGGTAGGATATACTAGAAACCTAACTGATCCTAGGAAAACAAGTGAGTTAATCTACAGTAAAATTAGCACCTTTCTGCAGTGAAAACAAATCCTAAGTATGAGACAACGGTGATAAGAAATTCTCAGCTTCGCCTGGGGAACCCCTCTGAATTCACATTGGCTGACACGAGCTGATTCACCTGATTAAAGAGAAAGGCTTTTTTCCCACTCTCCCTTGAGCTCAGCCTTGTCAGAGATCTACTCTTGAATAGTTTCCAACCCCACAGTGGAGCAGTATTGCCCCTGGCCTTGTCCATGAACAGAGGGCTCTCAACAGCAGAATACAAAGGTAGAACCAAAACAATTGTTTTATCAATAAATAGTGGACAGCGTCTCAGAAAAAGGTGTTAAGTTGTATAGATTTCGTTCCTATAATGGCATACGCCTTCTGTTTTGATCTATAAACATCTGACATTGATCTGCAGAAATTAGGCAAGGATGCTGTTTTGGTAGATGGGATGACATCATGTTTTCAGACAACCTCGTTTCCTTTTGGTCCTCTCCCAGACAGGGCATACACTAAGCCTCTGCATTGTTAGGCTATGCTTGGCACTCTGGCAAGCACGCCAGCCAGAGACCAGGAGAAATTCCTATTTTAGTTTGTCTTCTTAAAAAGAGACTGCCACACTGACATAAATAAGCACAAATATTTCCAGAAGGCTGCATTTCCAGGATTTCTTTCCCAAATGCAAACAGCAGCAAGCTATTATTCAGTCAATGAGCAAACAAGAACACCCACAACCATTTGGTTGAAGCAGCTCCCTGCCACCATCACACAGCACACACTCAAAATGACGGCTCTGCTCAGTGACGTACATGCATAATGAAAGAGGAGAGTTCAGCCTGCATCTCCCCTCCTGGAGGGCTGTGGGTATCTCCCTCCTGACACTTTGCTTATTTGAGCAAATTTGCTAATTGGAGTTTTGCTTGCCAGAAGAGACATAGGAAGGAAGAGTTAGAAAATTCTTCTGAATCTCCGCTGAGCCAGAAATTTTCCTAGAAGACTTCATGTCACATACTCTGCTTTACAGTGGATATCTAAAAAGAAAGAAAGAAACGAAAAAACAACAGACACCCTATATAACAAGTACAATCAAATCCAGTACAGTGAAAGTACATGCGGAGAAACTATTCCAGAGATGCAAACTAATATGCATTCTTTGGCACACTTTTAAGTTTTGTGAGAAGGGAGGAAAATTAATTCCAGAAATGTGAAACTATATTTGTTGTGACCACCAAATATTTTGTAATGAGCCAGTGCCAGTCCAGTCTATCCCATTGCACATGTTCTGGCAGTGTGGCTTTCCTTCCTCACAGAAGGACAGGATAACAGAAAACTCGTATCTGAGAAATAAAGAGCAGAAGGAGCCAACGCTTGTGTCTGACAGGAATTTCTGCAGCAGCAGAGAGAGCCTCATTAGAATTTTTCCCATGACACACCACAAAAGATGGCTGGAGAAAACAAAGTGAGATGCTGGATCTCAGAATATTTCTTTGTCCTTGAGAAGCACAGTCCTGCTGAATCTCACGGGCTAATGCATGCATAATTTGGGGCAGCTGATTAAGTTTATTGTGTCCCTGACTAAATCGGGAAGAGGGAGGGAGGGAGAGAGAGAAGAAACAAAGTTGACTTTAATTAAAGCTCTGCAATTTTCCTTAATATTTACACAATGCAATATCATAATTGCTCCTGATTGGAGACTTCAGATGACAGAAGAAAACGACACACTGGAAGTCCTTGGCTGAGGGAAAATAAAAAATCAAAGACACTCCCCCTCCCCCACCATCCCCCCAAATCAAATCAAAAGCTCTTGAAAAGGAGCTGCATGGGGGCTCAGCAAAATGGCAAGCCCCACTGTGGGCTCGGCTGGGCTCAGCAAACCTCACTAGGCCGCGGGCAGGCAGCTGCACCTGAGGCTGTAGTGCCTGCTGGCCTCACGCAGGCAGCATGCTGGGGAGGGCTGCTGTGCCTTGTGCCCCTTCAGATGGAAGAGAGTATTTGCCTGGGGAAGGAGGCCATGAACTGCTTGGAAGGAAAAGGAGCATAATCCTTTCCTCACAGTCATAACACAGATCTGCTGGTGTTTGAGAACAGGAGCTTGTAACCATTGTGTGTGCAGCACAGGCAGCTTCCAAAGAGGTGTTTTATGCATTTGTGTTAGGTCCCTCTGGGTTTGAGATGGTGGACATTTTGTTGGTAATTACATGCAAAAACAGGTTCTGTTCTGATCACAGTGCTGCTGGAACCACCTGGGAGGAAAAACATTAACTGCAATCTCCCCCATGAAAAACTGTTCTGATTTTCCCAATAGAAATAATAAATAAACACATTTTATGTTCCTTTTGTGAAAAAGAAGCATATCAAGGTTGCTGCTGATAAAGAGAATTTCATCAACTGGGAGCAATAATAAAGTTTCCATGACACTGGACACATCCATTCACTTTGTAACAAGCCGCAGTGTCTGTGAACATAAGGTTTTGTCTGCATGTTTTTCTCAGACATTTAAGATCTGTAGATAACAGAACCACAACTGGATTAACTTGTACAGATTGTACAGGTCCAGTCTGTATCAACAAGGTCTTTTACAGGTTCCCCAATAAGAAAAGGCTGATTTATTTTCATGATCTAGTCTTAGAAAAGTCATCACTGAAATCTTGCTACAGAAGTTTTCCTAACAACCATGGGAAATCATCTTTTCATAAGCTCGAAAAGTACATAATTCACATTTAATTGTCATAGACGGTACTGCAGTAAGTCCATCTTCTTAATCCAGAGTGGAAGGACTCCAAACATGCCTCTTGTAACTCTCAAGGCAGTGCACACTTTTGCTCTAACAGTTGCTTGCAGCTGAGCTGCTGCTAACCTAATACAGTTTTCTTTCATGATCTGGAGCTGGGCAATAGGTGACACATTCAGTTCTGAATGAAAAGGGGACACATCTGTACTCTTTTCAGCTCTCCCACCAGTTTCCTCAAGAGCAGACACACAACATGGGCCAAAATGATCAGGGTGCTTCATCTTCACATCTGCTTCCTTTGCAGTGACAAGTTCTGGTGTCTCCACGATCTTTGGTCATCTTGCGCTCAACAACCAACATGATGTGGAGGCTGAGGAGAGAGAGGGCTGATCCATCACTTCAGCCAGTACCTTTGTTTTCCTGGCAGAGAGCCTATGCAATGCCTTTTCTGTTGGATTGCTGATTATAGCAGTTTTTTTTTTAATAGACGGTATGCAAACAGTAGCAATGAAGCAGCCAGAACAACAAAATGCACCTGCTATTATCAACCATTGCAGGAGCACTAGGATCAAAGTACAGTAATGTGATTTACTTTTCAGCACTAACTTTTCATATGGACATCAGCATAAGTACTTACAGACTTTGATTTTATATTTTGTACTGTTTTGGTTTAATTTCCCAAGCAATGCAGCACAGATAAACAAAACAAAACCAAACGACAACAAAGAGTGTATATCCCTCCCTTCAGAGCACAGCTATGACTCATGAGTTTTGTGCACTGACTTGGAAATATGGTGCTGCATCATTCTCACTATGTAATAACAGTAACATACAGAAACTATGCCGATGCTCTAGGCACCAAATAACCTATTTACTGGTAGGGAGTGCTTATATATGTAGTGTTTGCACCAGCTCCTGAATCAGAATACAGTAGGAACTACTAGCAGACTTGAGAACTACTTCCATGATTATAATACTGGTCCAATCCATTATGCATATTCTTTTCAGTATAAAAATAACAATGCTAAAAGTGCATTACCACCATTAGATAGGTAATACATCATGAAATGCCTAGGAAACCATTTACAACATCCTTCAAGATCCTTTACTATGATCATTATGACAGTATTAAAAAGAAAATGCAGTTGCTCGTACGAGCAAGAGCTCCCTTCCAATAACCATAGACCTTGTAGAAACAAATGCTAATGGAAAAAGATGTTTTCCAAGACACCAATATTGCTGAAATTCAAGAACCAAACATTGCTTTTTCTTTTTCCATTATTCCATGTGAAATAGTCAGGCTTAAGCTTTTCCCCATGTGATCACCTTTTTGCTTCTGACATAATCTGACATAAAGATGTCTTGACTAGAATGTGAGCAACATTTCATAATAAAACCTAAGTGGGGCACAAAGCACAGTGTGGAAAGAGCATTTCTATCCTACACTACACTATTTATTTTAGAAAAGAAAGCTGTATAATTTAAAGCATCTGCATGGGAAGGTGCTTTATTCCAGGCCTGGGTATCAACCCAATTTTGCAAAGGAAAAGGGTAATGACAGGCAAGAAACTATTGTGTAGATAAGAGCCAAACTGCCAGTGGGATGGAATATCTTTTATCTCTTTGTTGTGGCAAATAGTTTGTTTCATCCTAGCTGTTTGGATATGGTTTGCATTTCCAGCCAAATAAAAGTTATGTAGGAACACGGTAGCTGGACAGGTATTCCTCTTTAGATCTCTTTTCTGTTTAGATGGTATTTCAAAGTGAAGATGAGTGTGGAGAACTGGTTGAGATAGAATCTCTTGCTGTAACTCACCATCTGCCATTGCACAGTGCATTACGACATTTATTGGCTTTACTTAACCGTTAATGAAAAACTACCATCAACAGCTGCCATCACTCCCACTACAGACTGTAATAAATAATAGCCTGTTTGGCTCATAGACCTCTTTCTCATGCTCTACAGAAATAAGACGTAGATAGTCCATGAAGATTCAGAGTAACTGGGGTCAAGAAAAGATGGTTAGAACTCTGTGATCAGTTTGACTTATTGGATCTTTGTTTTGCTCAGCCTTGACAACCATTTAAAAATATGCATGTGTTGATAAATAGATAATTAAGAGGATCCCCATTCTGTATTTCCCCAGGGTCTTTTGCATTGATTACAGTGGGAACAGGGATAAACAGTGGCCTGTTACAGAAAATCCACTGGTCTGTTAAAAATTTAACCATTCATAATTGCCCAGGCACTCCATCTCAGACACCAGATTTTGTTCTTGTTTTGATGGTTGTTTTTTTGTTTTGTTTTTCAGAAACCTGTTATGTTTTATCTCTATCTCTTAAGAAATCATCTGTTTCTCAATCTTAGGGCTTATTGACTAGATTTTCAAAAGACCTCTCCTTCATCCAAAGAAACCACTAAGACCCTCAGGGGTTCCCCAAAATGTCTACTGGAAGTTCAGCTGACTTGTATCTACTGGGCTGGTCTCACTTTCAGACTGAGGAAACCCAACTTTAGAAAATTTGTCTCCAAACATCTGCTTCTGGGCATTGTTTTTCATCCTGAACTGGAATCTTTTGTTATTCACACTTAGAAAAGTAACACAAGCATGTCACTTTCAGCATGCTAAAGTAATAGTGTTTAGTTGTATGTGGAATCACTGTAGGATTAGCAGTACAGACACATTCACAGCTCAACATCTCCTCCAAGTGAAAAAATCCACCCATGTTATTCAGTGATCGGTGAATAGATGAAAGACTGAGTAACAAGAACAACCAGTTGCAAAGTAACATGTAAGTATAAATCCCAACAGAGATATAGATGCAGAAGGCACGGAGCTGTCTGGTACCTTGCAGTAGGAACACACTGTGTCTTATTCAGACTTCACTCAGATCTCCCTTAACTAAGAAACTGTTGAGAGAAGTACACTACAAATTCATTTAGTAAATGGCCAACCTAAGAACAGGTTGAAATATACAGAAAATCCATACCAAGCATTTCCAAACAATTAGCTATATTTAGAAGTAGGGGGAAAAAAAAGGATTTTTCACTTTGATTTTCATGGTTCTTGACACTACAAGAGGAGAGCAATATATAAACAGAGGAGGAGCGAGCAGATTAACAATTTTATCAATGTATGTGAGACTGGCAAGACCAATCCTAGAATACCATAGATAAATCTATTATCTAAGTTGTGAAAAAGATACTTAAAATTGAAAGACAGGCAGAAAGGAGATAGATAGAAACATTTTCCATGGCCAGAGAAAATATGCTACAGTGGGAGAACGAAGGAGTTCAGACTGCTTAGAACAAGGAAGTCAAGATAAAGTGACAAAATATATACACAGAAATGCTTTTCCAGAGATTTTAAAGGAGAAAAAAAAAAAAAAAAAAAAAATGCAGCTAGAAAAACTGTAGACTGAATGGCCAAACACTGAATTTACATCATTTGAAAGGTACAAATAAGCATCGTTTCCTCTCCTTCCTCCAACCGGGCTCATCCCCATCCCCTCTAGCAAGAGATGAACTCATGAAATAAACTACCCACAGCAATCATGACTCATTCTCACTTGACATCCTCAAGCCAGGATCAAATTTGTATTAGCCAAGGAGAAGTTGGTAAAATCAGTACACAGATATCTGGATGAATTTGATGGCCCTTAAGTGGGAAGAAGTTAAAACAAGGATTCACTGTCCTTTTCTAACCCACATTAAGCATATTTAAATATAATTAACTTGAAATGCTAAAAATAAAACTTGAAAGTAATGAACAATAAACTCTCTGATAATTCTGACAGATATAAGCAACAGATATTCCTTGCATGGCAAAGATATTTGTGATCACTGCTCCTCATAATGTAATGCTTGGGTGTTCTTTCCAAATCTCCTTCCTTTGGCACTGTAAGAGGTTTCCAATACTTAGCACAGGAAACAAGCCCAGATCCCACAATTACAATGCTGTCTCCATTTCATTTGTTAGTCTTCACCTGCTCTACTGAGCTTGAGACATCCTTGGACACAAAGAACATGGGGATCCTATTCCTACCTCTTCCAGCACGCTCTTCAACAAGGTGCAATGTATCTGTCCTGACTTTATCCTTCTCATATTTGTGAAAATGGAGGAAGGAACATCTCCACATCATAGCAATATACTTGCAAAACTCAAGAGAAGGTCAACATCCAGTTGTCACACATTTTTTCAGTATCTGCCCATACAGAGTAAAAATAATTATAAAAGAGGGGGGGGAAGAGAGAGAAGAATCTTCCTAACTAGGAACAGGAAAATTATTTCTCATTTGGAATTCCTAGGCACAGCTTTGAAACTTGGTTCTCACATGGGTATAAGAATTACATCTCTAATGTTCCTCTAAGAATTCATTTTATTTTCTTGGAGCTGTACTTGGTCACTTCTAAGATGATATGGATATGACTACTACGTAAGAATCAGGGCAGGCCAATTGATTGAAGACATGAAATACTTCATGTAATGCAGTCCCAGATTGACAGCTGGGTCACATCGTCCCACAGCACTAAGGAACCTTCTCATTTCTGTGAAGCTGCTTTGAGTGAAAGCACCCACTCATTTGCTTTCACAACACTGTGGCGGAGTAGCACCATTCTAGAATTGCAGCCACCATCTGCATGCTCCCCTGAATGCTTGTTAGCTCAGATTTCAGATCTGCAAACAGTTGAACCCAAGTTATCTAACATAAAATGGGTTATTTCAAAGAATATATTTGAGGCGTCACACATGACTAGAAAGGCTATTGACACCTGTCTTTCCTCAGTATTTTAGTCACAGATTTGGCATCAGAACTGCCAGAGCATGTCACAGTTATTCAGATGACTAATGCATTAAGGTATTTTTGTGGCAGAGAACTGGGATACTTTCTACATTTCCCCTTCTGTCTTTACAATAGAAACAGATTATCTCTTCCTTCATCATTTCCCATTAAGTTCCTAAAATGTATACTTGATCAAATCACAATGACCAAAGATATAAAGAGCTACATAGCACACTCTCTCCCTCCTAAACTGGCCACTCTGTACAGTCTGCTTTTCTGGGAGTTTATGAACCAGGAATCCACTTATAGGTATGAGGCTGTTCAGTGTCCCAAGACCAGCACTGATTTTGCTGCAGAGAAGTCTCACAGCTCAGAGGCTGGTGTGTCAGGACCCCGATGGTATCCCAAGGGCCCTT
The DNA here is from genome assembly GCF_039878825.1 of Excalfactoria chinensis. NCBI lineage: Eukaryota > Metazoa > Chordata > Aves > Galliformes > Phasianidae > Excalfactoria > Excalfactoria chinensis. Next base: position 65,301,376 of record NC_092827.1, on the reverse strand, counting down.
TGGGCTTACACTTCACAGAACAAGTGGCTTCTGAGATTGCTGCACTCCAAGAGAAATGCCCAGATTCCTATGTAGTAGTCAAATCCATGTCATCTCAGAAGTGGTAAGTACAGCCCCAAGAAAATAAAAGTGATTCCTAGAAAAACAACAGAGATGCAATTTTTTACCCATGTGAGAAGGTTAGAAGTTGTGCCTAGCAATTCAAAACAGTCAAAATCCCCAAATAGTCAAAATTCTCTCTGATCTCTTGTCCCCTAGTTCACTGATGACCTTTGAAGAAAAGGCATGTGTAAGTTGTCCTGTCCCTCAGCACAGCCTTTCATTTGGTATTGGCTATACATAAAGCACTCAAATCAATGGCCATTTCAATTGCCTGAGTACTTGTCCATGTCTGCAAGGAAGCTCAGTTCCCGCATCTCGTCTCAAGCTGAATGCCTGTACTAACCTCACAGCAGATCCCTCCAGCCTAGGGTGATGCAGCCTCCCAGTTGTAAAGGAGGGCACAGGCATTGTAGGCTGACATATTTTGGGCACAATGGGATCTCTACTTGATAAAAATCTGGAGAAAATTCATATAATATATTTTTAATTTCTCTGCAAAGACAATGGAAATAGTAAGTGGAACAATAAATAGCAGAGTACTAACTAATGCTATTTAACTAAAATACATGCACTTTGTAATACAGTGATTGATGTTTTTATTAGCAACTTCAAACATAAATATTCCCCTCTTACCACGATCAAGAGCTTCAAAATAATAATGATTATTTTGTATCCTGTTTTAATTATAATGCACTTTGCACTTCTCTAGCAGCTTTCATCTGAAATCTTAAATTACTTTGCAAGCATGAATTCATTAAACCTTACGACGCCCCTCTGAGGAAGCTGTTTAATTAATACACCCAGGTTATGTTGGGAAAATTCAGACGCACAGACAGTAAGTACTTTTCCCAAAGTCACAGAGTAAATCATTGAAAAGAACAGGGAGAGAATTTAAGGACCACATGCTGCTAGGCCACATGGAGATGAAGGTGGAAAGGAATCTGTAAAGGTAACACAGAGCTTGCAGGTTCCCACTGATCAGAAACCAGTACAGGGTCTCCTGCTTCCCTGGTGCCAGACCATTGGACTCCAGCGTCAACTCTGATTGCTCCAACCAATTTGGGGTAAAAGGCACTTGGATAAGTGTAGCATGGCATCACTGAGGAGGTGGCTCTGACCAGAGGAGAATAGGGCTACGTGACAATAGGAATTAATTGTGGCTGCCAAAGCAGATGCACTGCCACTACATGATCATCTGGTATGGTGATGTGTTTCAGGGACATCTTCTTTGCTCAGGTCTTTGCATTTCAAGAATGGAGCCCTGCAAGCCAGGTAGCAGTGCAGGTGGCAGTGCCCAAGCAGCATCACAGGTGCAGCATGTGTGGAGCCAGTCTGGTGCATGCAGCTGAGATATCCTGCATGCACAGTTCTAGTTGAGATGAATGACTCTTAAAGGCACCTAATATTTCCTCAAACCAAACACTGTCCTCTAAATGCTTTAAGAATAATTGCAGCCATGTTAACAAGGCTCCAAGTGCTTTTGGGGTTGAACTCATTTTCATTTTTGAATCCTATTTTGAATAGGAATCATGTATTTTTACCTCACCCCAATCCTTCCCCTCCTTTTCCTTCCCCCCCCCGCCCCCCCTCCAATTTTCCTCTTAAATGCTATAGAAATTGCTTTCCTGAGACATGAAAACTGATGTATGCAAATTGTTATACAGCATTACTACTGCTGTGGTGCCACTATATTGCTGAGATAGTTAATTACCAGGATAATGCAGTTTGTCTGTTCTCTATACCCTTGTGCTGCTCCTAACAGGAAACAAAGGAAACGACATCAGACAGACAAAAAGGGAGAGAATTCAGTCCCCTATTAATAACTACCATAAAGGAAATCAGGATTAAAGGCCATTCGCAGCACACATGGCACACAGCTTTGAACAGCACAGATGCCAAAGAGGGTCTTGGAACTGGGTCTGCACCTGGTCATATTATTCACTAAGAGGCAACCCTTGAGACCCTTCCTTAATTTACACTGAACTACTTCTATGCCAAAAGGAATTTCACAGAAATAAGATCTAAGAGAAAAAGCAAGGCCAGTGGCAGGAGGGTTGCTTGGATTTGCACTACTCCTCCAGTCATCACAATAGCAGGTGAGTTACATTGCTGTTGCCAGACAGTATCTTGGGATTTACCTTACAGATGAAATTCTACTTTTGTGGTGCCTTCCACCGGGACAATACATTCTCTGCAGCTGTGAGAAACAAGGTCCTCACAAGAGGTAAGTGACGCTGTAATCATCAGGCTTTTCATACTCATTGCAATCACTGATGTCTTTTCTGAACGCCTGTGACAGAGGGTGGTCCTGAATTAAAATGACACAATTTGGCCTCAGGAAGCATACAGAGACTTAGCAAAATAAAATAAAAAATACAAATCAAGAAATCTTATAGATTATAATGATCACATCACGTCCAGAGCTGTTCGGTGGGATTTAATAGCAGTTTTAAAAGGATGGCTCAAATTGCCACATTGAGCACACAAATGTTTATTATTATCTTTTTTTTTTTTTAATTGTTTCTATTGATCCCATATAATCTCTTTCTGATTGCATTTGTGCCGCCCCTCCCAGTTTCTATAGGATGCATCCACAAAGGAGGGCTGTCCCTATAGATGACATCCATTAAAAGGGTCAGCTGGTTTGAAAGAAAGAGAAAGATAATGAGAAAACTCTGCTCTCACCATGTGGGTAGGCAGTAATTCCCCACCTTCAGTAACCTACAGCCAATAACACTACATGGCGATGAGGTAATGCTTGCATTTGGTATCCTATGGTGGTGCTTGAGTGGCTGCAATTCTTGTTAAACCAGACAAAAACAGGAGGCTTCTCTCTCTGTTATGCTGGTGCAAATGAGCAGCTGAATTCAGATCTTCACAGTTACAGGGAAGGGGGTGGCAGGGAAGTGTGCCAGTGCTCCAGCTCCTCTCATAAGCAAATCTGAAGTTATCTTATGCACTCAAGTTAGAGGCAGTCTAAATGGGTGTTTTGACTCACGATGCTGGCAAATCGCGGGATGGGCTGGTTCTGGAGGCTTCCAGATTTATTTAGAAAACTGTACTTTATGTATACTCACATACCACCTTACTCTTCTCTCATCATCCTAGCGCAACCAAAAAGAAAGATTTTGTGATTCAGTATTTAAAACACAGCAGAGGGAGAAAGGACCAGGGACACAGCTTTGTTTTCCTCTGCTGGAGTATCCTGTGTGCATTTCAGTCACGCCTGTATGTTGTCATTGACATAAAGGCCAGCTTCTCCTGTTAGGGCCAGTGCTGCTGGGACAGAAGTCAGTAGGTGGGGGCTCCTCCAACGACACAGCATTGTCAACCTATAGACCTTTAAAGCGGTTAGCATTTTATTGGCAGCACCTTGAGAGGGAGAGGATGATTCCTTTATCCAATCCCAGATCCAAATTACCTCTGCAGAGTTTACAAGGCAGAAGAGGAGCCTTGTTACTGAGCGCATATGGTGGGAAGTCACAGTGAGGAAAAGAATGGCTGTACACAGCAAGCCTAGTTCAGACATCAAATAAGTCTTTCTGCCTGCACCCAGAGCACAAGCTAGCCTGGCTGCATTTCCAAGATGCTCTCCTGACTGCAGGAGCAATTTAAAATGGATTAACTGCCCTCTGTATTTACGCATCACCAGCGAGATGACTGTCCTTAGCTGGCCAAACATTTTTAAGTGCTTATTTTTCTGCCAGAAGAAGTATATCTCCTTTAAATCAAGCATAATTACCCCAAGCATCACTTTTAATTGTTGTCTTTCCAGAAGATATACTTCTTAGGGGTTTGCTTGCCAATACCAGAAGACATTTTATTAGGGAATTATATTGAGCTGGTGCCCATCTTTCATCAGCAGCAAGCCAGAATTAAAACTGTATGGACACAGATACTGGGATGGCTCGTGGGCATTAGGGGGGGGATGTGGCAGAAATGGAAACCTAGGTTCACACATGTGAGTAGCAGTCACGCCTCTTGAATTAGAGCCAAATCTCCACTGTTGCCCAGCTGGGAGAGTCCAGATGGAGCCTCTGCGGCTGGAAGCCATGGAGATGTGACTTATTTTTGAGATGCCTTCCAATTTTAATTGCTGAAGAAGCCCCTTTTCTTTATCTCAACAGGACTTACAGTGGGAGACCAAAGATACACAGCTTGGCTGTTTTTCTAGTAAAAACTCACCCTGACAAGCAGTGGGAAACCAAATCCCACAGCCATTTATACAGCTCTGAGCTTCAGTCCAGTCAGGAAAAAGAAGGAGAAATGGGAGCACATTCTCTATTTGCAGCACATGTGCTTCAGCGGACCAAGAAACACAGATGTAAGTACAGTGAAAAGAATGGAGGGAGCATAAAGAAATCCCATCCAAAATGTAGAATCAGTGACCTTTCTCCTTAAAAGCAGAAGGTACATCAGTTTTCAATCTTCTTATATGCTGCACAAACAATAGAGCCAAAAAGCCTTTATAAAGAAAACAAAAAAAACCCACAACCCTAACTCTATTGTTTTTCAAGGTTAATTGAATACGATTTAGAATTTCTCTTTTTTAAAGAAAAAAAATTATACGTACATTATAGTAGGTATGTTAATGTCTGTATTGTCTCTATCATAATAACGGGTAGAACAAAATATGTCATTATTTGCACAAGGGTGTCTCCTTCTCCTTTCTCCCAGCCAATAGAAAAGGCATTTTAAACACATTCCCTTATTTCCTTCCACAGCAGTTGTTTTGCACATGCATGTAGCGCTACTCTTGACAATGACGACTTGCTGTAACTCCACAACACAGAATGGATGTACAAAGGTGTGATGAGGATGCTCTTCAAGAAGTTCATGGTATCATTCCATACTGGTGAGAATACTTGTCCATCCACTCCTTATAGCCCAATTATACTAAAGGATTCTGCCTCTGTCTGAATACTGTATCTGCAGATGCTGCCAGCTGGTAGTTCAGGGCTGCTGTAGCCTGTTTGAGCTCATGAGAAGCTGCCTGAAAGACAGCAACTACTAGAGAGTATAAAAAGAGCTACAGCTGCCCTGATGCAGAAGGAAGGTAGGAAACTTGATATAAAAAAAAAAAAAAAGAGTATTCTCACATCTGAAAGCAGAACTTCAGCAGCACAGCTTCTAGAAATGGAACTATGGAGGAACTGAAGAGCTGTGTGCAGGCAGGGGTTGGCATGGGAAGGAATCACCGTTTTTTAAACAGGAGATTGCCATGCCCCCTCCCTGGAAGCACCCAACACCAGGCTGGATGGGGCTTTGAGCAACCTATCTAGAGGGAGGTGTCTCTGCCTATAGCAGGGGGTTGGAACTGGGTGATCTTAAAGGTCCCTTCCAACTCAAACCATTCTATGACTACAATTCTATGAAGCCATTAACAGGGTATTAAGGGTATCACAGCGAGAGGGAAGAATAACACACCTAATCCTAGATGTCAGGTGCTTGGTGCACGAGTGTAAGGCTGCTGTATTGCCTTCCTCCACACCTTGTGAAAAGTATTTCTCCCACTTGACATGGCCCCACATCTGCTATGTAAGGTGGGAGCAGCCAAACCTCAGCTCCATTACAAGAGCAATCAACAACAGCTCTCCAAAAGTGTTCTAGAGCATTTTAATTTGGAACTGAGCTACAAGAGAACCTAAACATTTTATTCCTATGTTTACAGCATAGTATCCTGTCGTACCTTATATAATTTCTTTTGCCACTGATAAGAATATTGTATCTTTCACCCCACCCCTTTAGTCTCAAAATGCTAATTTAAACAAAACTCTTCATGAGTCTGTTCATTAACTGCTAAACTATGTGTGTGCTTTTCCCTCAGCAAAACAATCTAATTTCTGAGTTCCTCTGATCTCAGCCTGGGTGATTCTCGTGTCCTTGAAAGATGAGGAGATAACTCCATGAGGAAAAACTAACAAGCAACAAGGGGAAACTCAGTGACCACAGTAACTGGACATCTGTAATGAGATACAAACTGAAAATGAGACAGCACTGACATCGTGTTCCTCTATACACAGAGACAACATCATTCACCCTGCCTAATGAGCAGTGCCACAAAAATGGCAGAAACTGGGATTCAGCTGCACAGCATGATCTCTAGGGCAAGCTGAACCAATAGATAAGCTTCATCTGGAGGAGGGTGAACACACTCAGCAATAACAGCAGAAGGAGCCCTGAGCTATATGAGAGGGGAAAAAAAAACTAAATGCATTTATTTAAAGGGACACAGTCTTTCAAAATCCTTAAAACGATTATCTCTTCACTAATTTTACAAGTCACTTCATGGAAGACAGCAACAAAAGCATGGTTCCCTAATAACATCTCTGCTCCCCACTGTAAAGCTTGCTTTGCATTCCATGTTGCTTGCTGGGCTGATCACTTCACGATCAGGATGTCATCTGTGTTTTGCACCAACTGGCAAAATACAACAATTACATTTATCTTCCTACTTTTATAGTACCCAGCTGCACATCTATGGTAGCTTTCATACCAAACCCCTGAAATGAAACAAGTCTAAGTACAAGAACTTAAATCATAGAATCACTCAGGTTGAAGAAGACCTCAAAGATCATCGAGTCCAACCTCAGCCTAACCATGCTGACTAACAACACTCCCACTAAATTGTGTTCCTGAGCACCACATCCAAACAGCAACACATCCAACACATCCAGGGATGGTGACTCAGCCACCTCACAGGAGAGCCTATACCAGTGCTTAACAATCCTTTCTATCAAGAAATTCTTCCTGATACCCAATCTAACCCTTCCCTGGTACAACTTGAGGCCATTTCCCCCTATTCTGTCACTTGTCACCAGTGAGAAGAGACCAACCCCTCTCCTGTTTTAAGCACCTTTCAGACATTGGAAGAGAGCAAGAAGGTCTCCCTTCAGCCTCCTCTTTTCCAGACTAAACAGCCCCATTTTTTCAGTCTCTCCTCACAGGGCATATTCTCCAAGCCCTTCGCAAGCCTTGTTACCCTGCTCTGGGCCTGCTCCAGCACCTCAGTGTCCTTTCTGTATTGCGCCCAAAACTGAACACAGTACTCGAGGTAAGACCTTATCAATACCAAGTACAGGGGCAGGATAACTAGCACAGAGTGGAGAGCTGTCGGTGGGTCCTTCAACCATAGGCCATGCCACACAAGGCCGCTTTACTTGCAGTCACTGCCCACTGTCCTCATGGACAAAGTGATGCACAGGTGACAGCTGAGATCCTTTCCCACATCTCACAGTTCCCATGCACACAGTCACCATTTGTAGCAAGTCAGCTCAGGGTAAACCTTTGGTGGGCACTGCACTAACCCTGCCTGGTGTCACTCCCTCCAGTGATGGCATGTTAGAGGGTGTCCAAAACATTCTTCAGCCTGAGCAATGTAAGGGAGAGGATGCAGGAGAAGAAAAATGGTGTCCTGAGGACCAACAAGTCAAACGGCTCACTCGCATCAACAATCAGATTCTTCCATGTGTCTCACCACATGGCACTTCAGCAGGTAACTCCTGCATATACTTCTGCCTTACTCTGGAGGGAATTTGTGCCATTTTGCCCTGCTACAAATCAGCAGGAATTCTGGATGTGCAGCAGCATACCAGAAGATCAAACTGCCACTAATGTTCATGAAAAGGCTCTTACTAGCTTCAGTAGTTTGGACTGGGTGCTAGCTTAATTCACAAGACAGTAGTTTAAGCATTTTGGTACAAAGACCAGTTTATACATAGGCTGCTGAACAACTGAAATGCATCCTTGTTAAGAATAATATGGTTTGCAGTAGCAGAGTGAAAAAGTGTTTTCAGTGAAAAACTGATGAAATAAGTAGCTGCTCCCATGTACAATGTAAGGAAACACTCTGTGAGTGCATGAGGCTGGGAGATCCTTGAAGCTAAGGCCAGCATCCACAGGACACCTGTGCCATGCAGCACCTGGTGCACTCCAGCTTCTGCAGAAAGAAGGGAGGCTGAGCCACAGAAACACAGGGCATTATGTTCTGAAAATAGTTCCTTTCTGCTGGTATGCCCCCAAGAACTAGAAGGAAATAAAGGGGAAACAATCTTAAAAGGCACCCAGATATAAATTTGAGATCTCAGAGCCAATATTGGTAGCCTTTAGGGGACCCCAATATGTAATGCATAATGCAAGGAAAGAGATTGCCTCCTTCTTAACAAGAATTGCATTACTCTGACCAGAAATAATTTTTATCTCCACTAAAAAAAAGCTTTCAGCTCCCAATTCCTCAGCACTAGTGTTGTTCGCAGGACCCTTGCTCCAGCAGTGATGCTGCTGAATGATTCCCTCACATCACTGGGTCAGTATTTACACAAAAGGAGAAGGGTGTGCAGGTGGAAAGGGATTGTTGGCTTGTGTCAGGTCTACATGCAATTTGCACAGCCCTTCTGCTCTCCTGTAGTGTATTTAAGAGAACAGAAGCAGCAGCAGGACTACATGGAGACCAGACAATATGAGAAAAGAGGTTTGGTTTTTTCAGGATATCTTTGAAGGACAAATCAGAGAACAGGAAGAACAGTTTGAGTAGAGGATGATTCCTAATATCATTTAAATGAAATAAGTTTCCCCTCATTTATGCTGTCAGGATATTAATAGCTTTTAAAACAGGGTAATCTATGAAGTAACCAAGTGAAAAGAGAGGACAGACACTGATAATACTCCTTTTATACCTCTATTTCTGTCTCTCTGACTACAAGCCATTTCCTCCCAGCTGGAGGAGATGTGACAGCTGGTGCTGCCCCCTGACTCATGCCTGCAACGGGCTGGGCAATACCCTGGCAGCCTCAGAGACCAAGTTAACATTCTTCCACCACAAGAGAGGAAAAGGAGCAAGCATACAGCCCTAACCAAGGCACCGCTCCACCCTTCCCCTGCTTAAATAACACAGGAGACAAACCCAAGGGAAATAGAAACCACCTTGAGGATCCCTCAGCAGAAAATTTGCCTTGGGACTGTTCATTGAAGGAGATGAAGCCTTCTTGTGTGCAGTGTGGATAGCTGGCACTGGAAAAGGATTGGCATCAGCACCGGGCAGAAGTGGGTACTGAAGGCCCACAAAGCTCCTTTCCACTCTCAGAAGGGCTCTTCTCAAGCCCACTTTGTTGGCACTTAAATAGAAAACAGTCCACAACTAAAGTAGTAGTATTTGCACTCATTTAGGTGTTGGCCAACTTGCTTTGCTTAATTTTCTCCTACTTTCAGAATTTAAATCTCTGGAAAATATCAGCAACTCTTACTTGAAATTTGAGTTTAAAAAAAGTCCAACTCACCCAAGTGATTTTGATAATAGGATGATTATTGTGTGACTCACCCCTGTAATACAACAACTGAGAGCTTATAAAGTACGCACTTGGGCTCTGGGCTGCCCACCTACACTCAATTTCCTTTGACTATGGAATGTCCTTTGGCAGCGTTGCAGCTAACTGATACCCAGGAGTCTAAGCAAAACACTACAACTTGTACAGTATTCTTGGTCTAAATGCTGTATGCTCATATTTCAGCCAGAGCAAGGTTACTTGTAAAACACAACCATTCCTTCTGAGATGCAAGGATACACAGACTGGAAATTCTGTACTCTATTATTACTGAGATATTTAAACAGCCAGATAGAGATGACACCTAAAGGCATCTGGAAATTTCTCCCTTTCTGCCACAACCTTCTGGTTCACAAGCCAAGCACCAGCTAAAGAGGAATGGCTATACACTCTGTACACAGTGACTTACAAGTGCCAGTGGAAATACTGCTCCTTCACACAGTTATCCATCTGCATTACTCAAGTGCCATGCTTAATGCACATCCATTGCTCCTATACCATGCTCCTGCCACTTCCTCTCCACAAATTCCTTTGCTGAAATAAGCTCTAAAGCAGCACACACACAGAAACACTAGGCTGCTGGGTGCACTCATTCACTTCGCCTTGTTATCATTTGTACTGCAGCTGTACAGCTGCACAACTCCTGAGTAGCCAGCCCCAGGGTACAGCACAACATTCATTGAAAGCAACAGGTAAGGGCCAGCAACACAGGCAATTGGATGGGCCTGATCCAAAATCTTGTGAAAGCAGTGGAAAGACAATATGCTCCCAGCACTGCAGACTGCACATTTACGTTCTTCAGAACCCATATGACTAACTACTTGATGAATTCAGTAATGGCCTTGACATGGAACCAATGACATGAGGATGGAGTTACTCAGCAGGAAAACAATGGATCATATTCTCCTGCCCTGAATACTGTCTGAGCAGTGAGCTGCACTGGAGCTAGCCACACTTGTTCCAGAACAAGCAACACAATTTTGCAAGGGATTTCTTTCTCAGGAGCATTAAATGCTAGGGAAAATAAGTCCTGGAATCAGCTGCAGAAAGGACCACTCAGTCCAAGAGCTGCTTTCCTATATTAAAAAAAATAATAATTCATTTTTCAAAAACAGAACAGCACTGAATGCTTGTAATGCATGTGTCTATGTAAATGCTCATATGTGTGCACATGTACAAGCTGCAGGCACCCCAGGATCACGTGCAGGATGATTCATCAGTGGGGCATACAGTGCAATGCAAGCCATGACAAATCCTGCAGCATGATGGGCAGCCTATCTAACTGGCAGTGATGTGAGAAGCTAAGCAGTTCTCTATCACAGAATTATCTAGAGCAATCCATGTCCATGACAGGGGGCAGTAGGCCCATGGCACCCCAGCCCTCAAAAATGGGGAGGGAAAAAGGGAAAAGGTTAGGAAGATGGGAGCTGGGCTCAAGGAAACGAACAGAGCAGCAGCAATGATCTAATGAGAAAAACTTATTTTACTAACTACGATTTCAGAATGCAAGATAACGATATAATACAATCTAATTGAAATTGAGGCTAATAAATCAAGTAAAATGAGAGTTTTCCGAAGATCAAGAAGCCTACTTTGAAATTGAAGGCACACACCTTGGAAGCACACCCACACCCTCTGCCAGGCAGCAAGAGAGAGAGTGAGCATCACTTTCATGATGCATTTTCTCTCTGACCGTGAGGTCCTCTGGGACATGTAGTTGTTCTTCTCTGTGCTTCACATGATGTTATGATGTGGAAACCAATAATAAAAACTACAAAACCATGACATTCTCAGAAGCCTTTTGCCTCCTGGAAGGCTGTAAAAAAAACAAAACAAAAAAAACCCCATGTACTATCACCCTTTGCCTAAAGATTGTGGTATTGTGATAAACAGAAGGTCTAATTAATCAGGAACACTGTCTGATCTGTGCAAACTCATGGCTGCGCAGCTACAAATTATATCACCATATTCAATTACTGGAAACACCATTTCCTGCGTAAACCAACCTCTGCAGCCTGTAGGGAGATCCCACAATTCAGATGTATATTTTTTAAGCACTGCTTTAAATTTCCACTTGGAAGGAAAGAACAAAATCTGTGCAGAGCAGGAAGTTCAAAAAGTCTTTAGTCTGGAGCGTTAAACCTTTTGAGTATCAGGATATCTAAGTCTAAAATGAGAAACGCACAACATAAACAGGCATCTTAAAGATACCAAACTTACAGGGATATTTTCAGCTAAACCCATTCACAAGAGTGCTAATAAAGTCAAAGCCAAACATATTTCACCAAGATACTCCATTTTTGATTTACTTTTTTTTTAAACTGAAGCTCTGAGGTTGGCTCAGGCCATTTCTTGAATGACAACCTGAAGTGAAAATCTGATCTCTTCCATTGAAAAGTTTTGAAGTTGTTCCGTAATAGAATGCAATTAGAATTTAACACTGAAAATGCTAATCCAAAAAACTGAAATCTTGTAGCTCAGTAGCGCACTGCTGATCACTTGCATCGAAGTTCACCTTCAATGTCTAATACCACCAGGAAATCACTTAAGATTGCATGTACACACAGACACACATGTGCCAGCATGGGAAATCTTAGGCCTAGTTGAAAGAAACCAAACGGACACTGCTTGTGTCTTCTTCATAAGCCACCCTGTTACATACCTGGCCAACAACTGAAGAGCATCATTACACTACAGGTGAAATGTTATTTTAAAAGCAGGAACTGTTTGGATTGCAAATTAACACCTAAATACGATCAGTGCTCTAAAAGGTACCAGCAGATTCAGGAAAAATCTTTCAGGTACCTGAAAGTCAACACATACCTCTGCAATTACACCTGTAAGTCTGGTATTACTAAATGGTGATGTAGGCATCTCTGCTTTGAGTCTTGCTGTAAGGCATTGCATGAGCCTTTGCTTCAACTTCTCTTATCCCAGAGCAATAGAGTTCTCTCTCTCACATTCCAGCATTTAATTGGTATTCACAGCACCACAGCAAGGCAAGTGAAACAACACAAGCAATGGACAAGTGGCTATAGCAAAGACTTTGTGAACTGGAGAGTTCTAAGCCTCTTTCTTGTCTCATAACATTTGCTCTATCTGTAACCCCAGAGATTTATATCAACTTAAGTTCATATGACAATAGTAACCGGTAGTTGATTCTCTCGGTTTAACTCCCAGGAGTTAAAAAACTTACTGCCCTTGCCTACTTTCAATTTATGTTCTTCAAACTTCCTACCTTTGTATCTCCAGCATTGGCAAGAAGAAAAAGTAGGGTTGCAAAGACAGTTGCTGCTGTTAAATTACCAAAAGCCACCTCAAACAAGAATATGGACATAGGTGGCTGAAAAACTGGCAGAACTTGTGCTTTTGTAATTGCTGAGTCTAGAATAGATTTTATAGTAGTGAGCTTCAGTGGTCAGACTCCCCAGGCTTTCATCTGAAGAAAGGCTGTCATAACAGTTTGGGCAAGGAGGTGGGGTTGGCTAATCCACGCTCAGAGAAGCACCCAGACATCTGACTCTTTTAAGTCTGAAAGCATTGAGTTGATCTTTAATGCCTGTACCATAGCTACTGCTTTTAAGATAATCTTTTCTGCAAAACTGTGCTGGAATAGGCAAGCTATTGGGAAATAAGAAAACAACAGTACAAATTGCTCCCGTCAGTGTCCAAGAAATGACATACTCAGCAATGGGAGTCCCCTTGTTCCTCAGGTAGCTTTGGACTTCAGCACTTTTATAAGTGGCACTCAGAAGGTGGGACTCGCTGAGTCAGACAACAGCCACCCTTCCTCACAGTGTTTATGGCAGAGTACCATTGGTAAGGGCATACCTGGCTGGAGCTTCCCTTCAGTTTCTAGGGTGTTTTTCTGTTATTTTTCATTAGCGCTGCCATGGCTGACACATTCACTCATGTTAAATAAAATACTGGCAATAAACTGGATAGTTACGTAAATAAATTACCCTTTAGCAAACCAAGCAAACTTTCAAATACTGTCAGGGAATGATCGCAACAGCAGTGAAGCTACCAATGAGCATTTGTTAAAGTAAGCCGTCTGCCAAATACTAACAGCAGCAGCTACGGCTGAGTTCAAAGCACTTTTTTTTCCCTCCCCAAGCTCTGTGGTAGGCAATGACAGCAGATCAAATGCCCATGGAAAATGCCTGGGGCCAGGCAGATTTCACAGGTGATGCTCTGTGGTCCAAGCTCTGGGACTATATATGATAAAGGAATAAAAATTACTAGGAGATGGAAAGATTACTGCAGTGCCTTAAAGAAAACAAAACACCTGAACAACATATATACATGGCTGACACATCTAGCCCTGACTACTGACTTCAGTTGTCTTCAGCAGTCATCTGTTTACTTACTTCCCCATACAGTGATACAAACTCCAACAAGCAAATGTGTCCCTATTGAGTGCTCTTCCTTTTGTAATTTCTCAGAGCTTGGTACTGACAGCACCAAACTCCCAACTGTCAACTTCAGAGGAAGTCTAGGTAGGAAAGACATCCTCCTGAATTTCAGCAAAGATCCACTCATCTCCTATTGACGAGTCCTTCCAACACCAGATCACTCAAGCCCCCTGCTTCTTGTCAAGTCTGACATCTTCCTCTCATCTCTCCCTGGGTATCTCATCCTTATGCTTACACAAAGCTTAGATGCCAAGATGGTCTTCTTTCACTATTCTTTGATCATTTCTTTCTCCTCTATAACCCACAACTATCTGCTACAACAAAAACCTCATTTATACAAAGTCTACTCTGCACCAAGCAGGATTTGTGATCATTAGTAGCAGATTAGTTTTAAAATGAGTATATATTCAGCTTTCTATATCAAGCTTCGTTCTCAGTCCAACTGTCGGCAGAAATTCAAGACACTCAATAAAGTAACATATTCATCCATGAATACATACATATATTTTTTTTTTCCCTAGCTCACCTGCAGCTTTTCTCACAGTTCACTTTATTTTGTCCTTCATACTACTCTCTATGACCTTTTTGATCCCCACTTAGTTTAAATCATAGTTCCAGTGACACATCTGTAGGGAACAAGTCAAGGTAAAGAAGAGTACAAAGAGCTATCCTGCAGACCTTCCACCCCCCCATCATCTACAGGTACTACATCTGCTGTAGTACCTGAATATTTCATCATGGCTTTGGATCAAGACCACATCTAAGGCCTGAAGGAAAAATGCTCTCTGAAGAGTTTATTATCATTACTATTTTCCTAATCTAGGTTACAACATTCTTTTGCTCCCACTTTGCAGATTCAGGCCAGTGGCATCTTTAGTCTCTACCCAAGACTAGCCCTAGCCCTAAACAGTGACTTTGGTAGAGCCTCAGCTGAAGATCTCCACCTAAGAGCCACAGAAAAACAGCTCAAAATGAAAATTTCTGTAGCTTGCACCATTCTTAGACAACTCCTTTGCACTCACCCCCTGCAGCTCTAGGCTTTCTGGGCCTTGGAAACTCTATCTCAAGACATTTATCCAGAACACACACACAAAAAAAGAAAGCTCTAAGGGGAGATTTTTGTTTATTTTTTTATTTTGTGATCTACACTATGCTTTCTCTCCAGCTTCACACCTGATCCAACTATAGGCCTTGTATCTCACTAACACTAGACTGTGCAGACCTCATCTGATAGAGGATAACAGTGCTCAAGTAGGAGTAGATCAATAATTAGAGTGAAATGTCTCATCTAACACAGATTTCAGAAATGAGGCTTTAGCTCACAAAAAAAAAAAGATGCGCAGTAAATAACTCAGTTTACAATTCCATCACTTTTTTTATCCTGAATATTCTAAGATCTACCCACAGATCTTCAGACAACAAAGTAAGAACCTAGAGAGAGTGTAACAATCAGAAAGATCAGTATGGTAGAATAGCAATACAGGAAGCGCAACAGCAAAGGGACTAGTGCAATGGATTACAAAGGAAAAGTACTCACCTGTCTCAGATCTAGGCTCATAAGGAAAACTGCAAGGGAGGGATCTCCAAACAGAGATTCTTCTCCAGTGGCAGTTAGCCCTTAAATGAGGTCTAAAAGAGGTGCAACCAGGCTCCACCCCTTGTAGTCACACAGCTGAATTACCTTCACCTGTGCTCCCAGGGCTGACCGGGTCCTTTCTCCAGGGGCTCAATTAGTGGTTCAGGCTGTGACTTAACAGTTACCATACAGGGAATTTTTATGGGTAATGAACACCTCGCTTTGCTGCTGTGCTATCCTTCCCAGAGAGTCCCCCACCAAGCAGACTAGCCTCTGCAACGAAGCACCTGAGTGCTGGCACTCTCCTGTCCAGTCAGTCCCATCTGCTCCTTAGAAATAGCGAGAACAATTGACAATGCTGTTTACCATTAGATGAGATGATGCAGTACACAGGAATGAGGAAATAACCAGGAAGCAGGATGGTTATGCAGATTTCAGCTTCCTGGTTGCACTCTTCAGCTGTGCTGAGAAGTATTCCCCAGGCAGGTGCTTAGAGCAGACACTTTCCCATGTATACATCTTCAAAAGAAAAGCTATGGCACCTGCTTTGTGCTGAAGTTGCAGAAGATTTACTAGAATAACTTGTTGAGTGCAGCTAGACTGCAATACAATCTTCTTCCAGTCACAGCTGAAGGTCAAGATGACCCTTTCTGGGGCTCCAGCTGACTGTCATGTGGCACCACTGATCGTTACACAGATACTCTCCATTACAAATGAGTGCTTGATGGGCTCTTATGTAAGGTGCTCCGATATGTGGAAAGAGACAGCTGGAATTAGCCTGTCATGTTGATGACTGCATATGGCAAGCCTGAATTTAGTACTTATAGGACTTCTGTTATCAAGACTCGCACAGCCTTACAATTTGGGGATGAAAAGGCAGAGGCTATGGTTGCCCTGTAAGCTTCAGTCCTCAGTAGCTGATTTCTTTATGAAGGGAGTACTTGCTACAAAAAAAAAAAAAAAAAAAAGCCCACAGAAACATGAGAAATAAAGTCATAAAGCCTGGGAAACAGTCTGGACACGAGAAAAGATGGGAAACTCCATTTTCAGTTGACCTCCAAGCCAAAAAAAGAAAAGAAATGGAAGGCCTTTAAACTATTAGTTAGGATAATTAATAACTGTTATTAATTATAATTACTTCAACTATTATAATATATAATTATAAATACTCTAGTCCTTAAGGTGAGAGACACAACATGGAGTTAGAGCTCTATGGCTTTGATGGGGGCAGTGCAGGGTTTGGCAGCATCTTTTACATCCCATTATAACTAACCTTCCCACTCTTCAGAAAACGCCAGGCTAGAAGCAGAGACAATGAATAAGTTTTCTGGTTATTTATGCCTTTTGCTTTAGATATTTGTATTTAGAGCTGCCTGTGATTTGCCTGATGGCTGCTGACAGGTATGACAGGTAGAGTGGCTCTCATTACAGCAACGTTATCAGTTGAAGCACTGCCATCAAATGCTGCACAATAAGTGCCTAGTCCAGCTGCCCTTCTAAGACTCTCTGCTTCTTATTTCTCTCTCTTTCTCTTTCAGTCATTTACCTTTCAAGCTGATTTCAGCATCACTGTTCCTCCTTTTTCCTCCCTGAAAAGGATATTTTGGAATGTATAGCCAATCGCTGTCAGCTGTAATTGCTAAAAAATGTAAATGTGCTTCAGAAAAGAGGAAATACGTTATCTGTGACTCATCCACACTTCAGGCAAACTCTAGTTCAAGGGGAAAATGAAAAGACAGCCTCCTCCTTCCCCCGCCCTCCCCCCCCCCCAAAAAAAAAAGATAAAAAAGGCAGGAGGCTGGAATAACAAAGTTAAACAGGAAGAGATATTGAATAAATACAGTCAACAGGCCTTAGAAAGTAGCAAACTTTAGATTCACAACAATAGCAACAATAGGCTGAGAGATTAATCATACCAGATACCCCATCTATCCTGCACACCAGTACAACACCAGATCCCTTTTCACAGGAACACAGACTATCTCAGTTTGCATGAGAAGAGGCTGGCTCACGATACAGGCATCACATACAGCTCCTAATCCTGAGCAGTTTCACCGATCCTGTGAGCCCAGGTACAAGCACCTGGCTCTACACCAAAAACCTACTAGCTTGGAAAACAATTGTGTCATGCTCTGGCATTTCCTTTCCCTTCTACTGCTATTCTTCATGTTGAGTCACTGAGGTCACAGATGATTGCTTTTAAGGGCCACATGCTGTGTGACAAAGGAATGGGACAAGCCTTTGTCATCTTTCCATTACCGCTCATGACCATGACTTTCGGTCTGATGAAACAAAGCTGCTGTGTCCCTGCCAGCCGTGCAGTGACAGCTCGTGCACTTCACTCCCTGTTCCCGGCATCCCGAGGACAGCAGTTCAAGCAGTATGTTCACCCCGAGCTTCAGGGCAGATGCTGACAGTGCCTGGGGTGGTCATTGTGCTGCGTTATGCAGCATGTAGTACTGTTCTACATAAAAGAGATCAATTATTAAACTCGGAGTTCAGGTACATGAATCTACCTGCTGTTGCATAAATAAACTCTCAAGTGAAATAGAGGAATTCATGCCAGATTTCACGGGTGCAAACAAGACTGATGGCAGACAAATCTCAGAGCAGTGCAGTGCTTGTTTCATGTTTCATGTATCAATGCATTCATCTGCAATCCATGGTTTAACATCTCTGTGATGACCTAATGAAAGCGTAGTTGCTGGTGGGCTGGAAGTGTTTCCATGGAAGACTGGCTTTGCAACAAAAAAGCATAATAGGTGGTTGCCCAGGGCAGCAAAATATTAGGAGCTGCAAAATGTCAGTGCAGCGTGTGAGGAGCAGTAGGTCCACAGAGTCTGGATGTTTTCCAGTAATGACGCTGACCTCAGTGTTGGATTCTCCACTTTTACACACCTCTCCTCAGACCAAAAGGTGCAGGGTCACCAATAAGCCATTGCAGCAAAAATATGGACAGTAAGTACATAGAAAATCTCAGATCACTGAGCTTGGACATGCTTCAGGCAGAGCTGTTGCTTTAATGGATATGTAAGCAAGAATCATTTTTTTCCAGACAACTAAAAAAGGCCTGTCCCCAGGGTGTGCAGCCACTGTCCCTTCCACTGAGTGCCTAAGTGGAGTAGTGCATTGCTTAAATAAAACTGATTTATTGCAGAGAGAAATTCAAGTCACAAAGTTCACATCTGCATTTAGATGCAAGTTTTCACACTGTGTTCTGATCTGATGTTCATTACGCTCCCTTAAGATAGGTGCCCATTAAAGCATCTCAAATCTTCTCAAATTTTTGCCCAGGCCAGGTTTGTTTGTTTTCAATATAAATCCAGTATTTGCATTACTGTTGAATTTTATATTTTATTTTTCCCTGGGAGAACTGTAAGCGTGACTTTCCAGTATTGTGAATTTTATAGCCAAGTTTCCTGAGTTTGGGGAATTTAGAGAAGTGCAGCCACACTGATATCGCGAAGGAAGAGGCTTCCTCCCAGTGCCTGAGCCCAGTGTCCTTCACATCACTGCTGGTAACACAGTGAGCACTCCTTGCTGAGTCACAGCCTTGGTCTGTGGGGGATTACTGTGCTGCAGAAAATCCCCAATCCTGAGCAACATCACTAAGTGTGCTTCCAGACAAGCACAGGGATTCTCTGCACCTCAGCATAGATCCTCCCACATTATTCCAAAAATGCGCTGTGTCCTTTGTTCTTCTTTGTTCCTCATATCTCTGTTGGCTGCACTGGAAGTACTGAAAAAAACTGCTATTTTGGTTCACTTGGAAAGACTCCCATTGCCCTCAAAGGGCACCGGGTGGCAGTCTTTGTACTGGGCGTAAATGAGCACGGCTTTACTCCTCATCTTCCTTTTGATGAAAGGCAAATCAGGCAATTTATGTAGCAGGAACAAAAGAGTTGAGGATTTCTGCCCTCCATTCCCCACCAGTGCTGTGGAACTGCCAGCAAAACCTCTCCTGTCACAAAACACAGGCAATGGTGCAAGCTGGGGAAACCCAGTGCCCAGTATAATGCTGCAGGAGTACTACCACAGACAGCAGGAGATACGCATGGATATACACATACATATATTACATGTTTTACACAGATATATGTATATGAATACATAGGTGTGTATACACAGTAATAGCACAGTATTACTGTAAAACTCAGGACTGGTGATGTTTGTATCTATTCCTCTACTGGTAGAAAAGGCACTGTTTGCTGCAATACAATCTACATGAATAACTAGCTGAGGTAGCAGATTACACCTGTTTTGGCTGATAATGTAATGTAAAGATTTACTCTTTGAGGTGGTGTTTGGGAGTTGGCTAGCATCTCAGTTTCCCATCCAGACACCCAGTATAGTCACTGACAGCTTTGCAAAGAGGTTGCAAAATCCCTCTGGGAGTCAGAAGGTCAGCAATTTTTATCTCCTTTCTCCATGGACTGATGTAGGTAGATGAAAAGCTCAACTGGAGAAATAGCCCTTTGTGTGAAATACATGTAAGCTGTCTACATACCAGAACCCTTCACAAAGTAGCAGTAATTGGACTGCATTTTGCTTTTCAGCACTTGTACCCTGAGAATGCTGATGGTAGAGAAACCCATCACCAATTCTGCTAGATAACACTTGCTATATTTTAAAATAAACAAACCAAATGTGTAAGAGGACAATCAGCTATGAATATGCAAGCAGATGGCTCACTGGACAGGCAATAGAGCTTGAAGATAAGATCAGCTGAGGGCTACCAAAGAGCCTCAATATTCATCAGATTCAGAAAATTAATGTAAAAACAAATAGATATTGGAAAAATATATGACAGGTGTGTTTCATGTTCTTTCCTCAACGTTTTTCCTTCCCACATCTCTGTCTATGACACCGTCAGAAACCAAACACTGGAGCAGAGGGATCCTTGGCCTGACCTAATACAGCTGTACTTATGTCCTTAATTTGGTGCATCAGTTGCACAGTGAACATTCATTTAATAACCCAGCTGGAGCAGGCACTTGTCAGAGATACACAAGGGCACATTTCTCAGAATGAAATGGGGATAAAACACCATTCTTCTAATTCACAAAAGCAGAAGTGACGGAACAGTTCGTGCAGGATTCTGCTCTCACTCCTGGAAATCTGCTGACACTCACAAATTGCTGTGCTAGGAGATCAGAAATGAGGCTGAAGGTACAAGGAATTGGCAGATTAAACCCAGAGGGTTTCTGAATCACTTGTTCTGCTTCATTCCTACACTTTCCTGTTTGGCAAATTCATTCCAGTTTTGAAAGGTCGAGAAGTCTTGCAATGTTATGTTTGACTAATTGACCACATAACTTTGTGTTCAACCTCCTAAATTGCTTGGACATGGTCAGGAGTGTCAGGCTGATTCCTGGTAACTAGAACATGATGTCCAGATCTGGGGGAGGGTTGTAGCTACTTTGAGAGCTGGAGGGCATCAGCCTGGCGTGGCTGTTCTCAAGCAGAAATGTTTGTTTCCAGGCTGCACTGGTAATTGTGCTTCATTTGCTGAAAAAAGTATTTAATATCATAGGTGGTTCTTAGAACTCCTTTACTTCCTCTTGTTTCTTTCTTTCAGGGGACAAGTTTTCCTTATATGTCTTCAAGGACAGCCTCTTCTCTTTTGTCTGTCCAGGCAGAGCCAGATCCGGGTACCTCCAGGAATGCTGAAGTGCCTTCTGGTCCTACTGCCCTTCCAGGTCTCTGTTCCCACAAGAACTTTTCCTCTCGCACTGCACCTCCATGATGCTGCTCTTTATCCATTGCTGGGAAGGGCGGATTATAAGAACAGCCATGCCACCACAACACATTCTGGAAGGGTTGGTTTGTTCTATATCCTTTTTTTTGTTAATCTGAAAAAGAAATACTCAGCTGACGGAGGCTCATCTCTCTCCAGCTTTCATGCTATTTGGAATTTTTACAAAGTCTCAGTTTCCAGAATTTTGTACAAGGATCTCAGCTCTCATTTAAAGAAATGACAGTTAGCTGTTACCCTCCTAACTATAAAAAGAGAAGCCTGCAGCTCTAAAACCAGGTGGCAAATGACAACTTACAGTTTTGATTCTTGAAATCTTTTAGACAAAATGATGATGTTATCAGTTACAGCAACTATTCTTGTTACACTTCTGAATATTTAGAAATACTAGGACGGTCTTTGTGATTTCATGAGCACAGGGAATGGAGGACACTAAAAAATCATTTCAAACAGCCTGGGGCTGAAGGCAGTACAGCCTCTCCTTCACCTCATCTGTTGCTAGAACAGAATCTTCCTGCATGAATGTGCACTTCCCTGCGAATAGCATACATTGAACCAAAGTATTTAGTTTTCACCCGAAACAACCACCAGAATGCATATTGCATAATAAACCTCACAGAAAGTTAACAAGAAACAACCCTTTTACCTTGCCTAAGCAGGACAGGGGACTAATCTGGAGATCCTGGGTTACTGAGTTCAGTCTGATGGTTGTCACAGAATCACAGAATTTATCTGGGCACTTTCTGAGTCACAGAAAATGACTTGGGTCACTTTCTCTAATAGGCACACCAGAATGTCATTCCTCTCAAGGTTTGACAGCCTACTTTCATGCAGCTCTATTTAACTGTGGCTACCTTGTAGCTATTTGATCTTACACCATCCTTGTCCTTTAACCTACACAAAACTCCTGCAACACATTTATTTGTAGATAGCAGGCACATAGCTTCTCATCCTCCATTCTGCTTTCTTTGTTTCTTCCCGTCTAGCAGACTCCCCTCCCCCACCCCAGATCTTGCCTCTTTCTTCAGTATGGTTGTCTGGGATTGCATGTGATGGCTCCAAAAGAGGGTTTTATTTCATTTTTTTCTATAATGACATCAGTACTATTCTACTACTACTATTCTAATTGAGCACGTTGAGTTCTTTAGGAAGGAAAGAGTAATTGCAGTTCACAACGCTAAACAGCTCAGCATTTAAATCTGAAGTAGTCAAACAAAGTAAAAGAGAAGCAGATCTCATTTCAGTGGAAATAATCCAGTCTTAAAAAGATGCCAGGATCCTTTAAAACCTTAGTACCATACAACGGCCAATGAGGTTTATGGATAATTGAGCACAGTCTACATAAACCATGATAGTGTCTGACTCTACACAGTACCTTCCAGAACAAGAAAGTTGTATTTTGTTTTAAATAGCGTTCCTTCCCAGATGGCTGCATTCAGTAGACTACACCTATATTTAGCAATAAGAGGTTAGGGAATGCTTCCCATAGCATCTATCTCCTCAGAGGGACTGTACCCAAGTATCCTGAGATGTACCTAGCACAACTCTGTAGGACTGGCTACCAGAAACAGCTGAAATCCCTTCTTTCTTTAGGGGTTCGTGTCTATTTCTCTCACCTTCTGCAAGTAGAGAAGATGTGCTTAGCTCTATTTGCAATTCACACAGACCCAGTAATGTATTTCAGCTTTCAATGGGTGCCAAAATGGGCAGGACAAAAAAAACCAACAAAACAAATGACACAAAAACACAGATTAATTCCATAACAGCAGTACTGCTTAGCTATTTTTAACAGGTCTAGACTCATTGACTTTAGTGAAGGTACGTCAGTTTATGCCAGTACAGATCTGACCTTTGAGACTGAAACATTAGGTTTTTCTTCCCTGATTATGAACTTGCTGGCATCTCTAAGATTTCATTCTAACAGTGTCTGTGCTTAGACAGTAGGAGATCATCAGTTAGCCATATAGCTTCCCACCAATTAGCTTTCAATTGAAAGAGAACAGAGAGGAAGTGCCATGTATGATTGCACATTTAGTGATGCTCAACCCAACTTAATTCATTGTATCTAACATGTTCCATATCATAAATGCTTCTAATATGTTGTGCAGGTCTGTGCACATGGACTTTCTAGATAATTGGTAACAATTCACATTGGGGTATCTGAGTAAGCATTAGAGAATTATTGCAGTATGTAATTCCCAGAAGGCTTTCATAGAATGCTTCATCTTGGATGGGACCTTAAAGATAACCATAATCCAATACCCCCTGCCATGAGCAGGGTTGCACTCAGCAAATCCATCTGCCCAGGGGCCTGTCCAACCTGGCGTTAAATGCCTCCAGGCATTTCCCAGTTACTCTGGGAAACATATAAATATGTTATTATCCATATATATTAAATATATATATATGCGTGGGATGAATATATCATTTGTATTTTATTTGCTAAGTAATTCTAGTTGTCTGGTTGACTAGAAGATTTGGATAAAATAGACATTGAATATGGATGAGTGTGATTATTTGTAGAAGAGCAACCAGTTGTTTAGTAGGTAACCAAAGATAAATAAAAGCCATACAATAAATTACTCTCTTCAGTACTGGTTTCCTATGAATCAGTAAAAATCCAAAGCTATCTAGGCAGGCAAGACTGCCCAATGCAATAGATACAAAGATCCTTTATCTCTTCTTATAGATGGAACATTTGCACAAGGATGTATTTGAGACAGCATTACTATCATTCCCATACCAAGTATGTTTTGTGTCCTAAATTTCTAAGCGAGAACAGGATGATGTTGTGCCAAGCCATTATTGTCCAGCTTCAGGACTTCGACCATGTTAAGTATCCCCCAGCCAAATTACCTTTTTCTTTATATGGGGGCTGGGCCATCAACACTTGTAAATGAATGATTCAGTTGTCAAGTGCTCCTTTTGCTGCAGAACTCCTCAAATTAAGAGCTGCAACTCCCAGCAGCTCTCCTGGAATGTGGCTACTTCAAGGCTTCTACACAACGGTGACACTTGATAACATGGTGCAGAAAACAAAGGACATAAGGATAACCACCATATGCCAAGGAGGAAAAGAGACATGTTACATGTTTTAACATTTTTCCTGTCAAAGGCTGGATTGCAGGGAGCCTGAGTATGTTTTCAGTGAAGACGAGATTGCTTTTCTAAGGCTCATCTCAGTGCAGTCCTAAGAGGATTTGGTGAGTTTTCTTAAATTTCATGTTTCTGATGAGAAGAGATAAATCGTACTTAAATATACAAAAATTAAATCCTATTTTTTTCTGGATGAAGTTGTGTTTATCAACATCAAGAGCAGTAACTGCTGTATTTCTAATTCTTGCACTGCTATCTCATGACAAAAAGTACTGATAGTACTTCTTTTCATGATCCAGTATATACGTCTATTAAGTGATGTTCTAATAACTCATATTGCAGATAGTTTGTTCTACTAAGCCAGCTCTTCCCATCTAAGCATTTAATTAGCTGTCCTTAGATTTGCCTATTTCCATGCTTACAACATAGAAGAGTTATTTAGAAACTGCAAATCAGGAAAAAGAAGTAAATCTATGTGTTACAAAACACTTGTTGAAGGTAAAATAAAAATAAAAAACAGTCAGAATGGGTTTGTAAAGAAAAAAAGTTGGCACACCATTGTAACTTCTTTCCTGTAATGGGTAACAGGCTTCTGATTTTATTTAAGTTCTGGAGATTGGAATAAAGAAGGAGCTGGTAATGTCTGCAGAAGATTTGATGTTGGAAGAGACCACAAATAAATGGAATTATAATTCAAGATGATCTTATAAGAGTCAAACAAGGCAGTATAGACAGGGACCTGTATATCTGAGGATATACAAACTTATATAGCTGTCTGTTCCGCTTGGCACCTATGAAGCCTCAGCAATTGGTTCCTCCAGAATCAAGAATGACTTAAATATTTGTAGAACATTATAAAAGATCTGAAACAGATTGTCAAGGAAGGCCTGTACCATCTCTTTCCTTTGATGACTTCAGTAACAGATTAGGCAAACGTGTTTGAGAAATGACCTAGGTATAGGTGATCCATGGGACAGATGGATGAACTAGAGGAAATCTCAAAGTCATATGCCACATTTCTTTGTCTCTTTCAGCTTTTTCCCTTGACACTCACATCCTCATCCTTTGGGAGCAATGGAATCCAAATGTGCAATTTGATTGCCTCATTTCTAAGCACAGTGTAATTCTAGCAGCCACACACAAACAAAGAGGTATTTCATGTTACCACATCATCAGATTCCAGGCTTGTTTTTTAAATTCATAGCTTATCTAAGATCAAAATTAGACTACTTGATTGGCCCAGTCCACTTTACAAAGGTTTTTGCTGTATTAGTTGCTAAAAGCAGTAAGTGCCTACAAATACTAAATGCCAGTGCCTACACGTTAATCCACTCACATCCTTTTGAAGCTGCTTCAACCCATATGGATCTTCACACTGACTCTGCAACATTTAATGTGATGTCTGGCTTCCATTTTCATGAGGCCTCTGCTAGAACACTCTTAAGGGGAGTTTTGGAGGGCAGCTTTGTTTGTCATTTTGTATGCTTCATGATACTAACCTGGTTTTCACAAAATGTTCTTAGGGAAAAGTAGATAGTCAGAGGCAGAACTCGCTTTGATAATTCACCATACTTAGGTTTAGTTAAACAGCACTCAATGATGGATGAACAGGTTTACAAGTTCAAGTTTACAGGTCACCCGTATCTGCTCTCTTTAGATTCGTTTTTATTAACTCATGGCTCACAGGCTGGAGGGAGAAGATGATATGATAAGCTGAATAAAAGAAATCTTGGCTGTGGCATAGGTGAGAATCTCAGCCTTTGAATAGATGTGGAAGAATCACTGAGGAAGATTAGTATGCTGAGCAAGTCCAAGAAAGTAACTGAGGCAACAGGTCAAATAAGTTCAGTACCTGAGAAATGATCTGATGAAAATCGTTCAACCAGACAGGGGTGCATCAAACCTGAACAGTAAGTTAAAAAGCTCTTCTGAATTCTTAAAGGAAGTTCTTAAGATCTAACAGTATTTGGAGCATCAGAATGAATGCTCCACTAAAGAAAAAGGCCCAGTGGCAACCAAACTGGAAAAAAACTGACAATAGGTTTTTGCCATAACAAATATCCTACTTCTATATCTAGATCTGAATTCTCAGTCCTCCAAACAACAAGATATTCAAACCCAATGGTTTGCATCAGCCCATCACTTGCAAAAAGATTCCAAGCATAAAGTAAAAATGAAGTTAAAGACAAGATTTGTGGTTATAGGTTCAAATTTGCATTACTAACAGGTGCTTATATTACCACCTACTTGTCATTAATTTCAAAATGGATTCAGAATACCAGCTATTCCTTTCTCTGTGAAGCCACTGTACTTCATACTATGTAAAGCTATGTAAGGTACCTAAAAAGTCTGTAAGATAACAAGCCCTCTCCATAAATATCTAGCAGCTAAGCATATTGCATATCTGTTTGGTGCTGGAAAAGATTCATCTGCAGAACCATCCAGAGGAGACTCCCACTGCCCAATATTATTTCACTGGAGCTAAGTGTTGCAGTGGTGCTTGGCATGGGAACCTTAACTTCAACATAAGTTACATTTTCCCAGGTCTTTGATCAGGCTTTTAGCTCATGTTTCATCAACACTCCAAGCTGCTGCACACAATGAGTGGAAAACATCTTTAAGTCCATCTCATTTCACAGACAAATTTACCATGATGAAATAGCTGTGGTCCCTCTGAATCTCCATCTGAAAATGTCAGTTTCTCCATTAACAGAGAGGGCAGTTAAGGAGTGTAGCTGATTAACTGAGCTGAGTAGCTGAGGTGCCTCGTGTCTGACATTTCCCCCATTCCTTTGAAGTTTGTACAGGTGGGACCATTTTTCTCCTCAGAGAAGAACATTAACATAAAACTGAAAGCTGAATACTGGAAAGTAGAAACCACAAATGATTACTTTTGCATTACACAGAGGAAAATATTTCCCTCCTGGGAGGGTAATGTTGCAAGCATTCTTTTGTAAGTCAAGGTCCTGATATGAGCTTTTAATTAATTATATTTTAAAATCTTAAACAACACAGGAATAAGTTGCTAGGAAGGCCGTGTAGTGTTCAAGTTTGGAAGTTTTTCAAGACCCAATCTGAGCAAATTCATAGCTGATTTGACCTCTTTCTGATGGCAGCAGTGCTTAGTGCTTATATTGGAGTTGGTGACATTCAGCAGTCCTTCCAATCAAACTGTATGTGATTCTGGGGCTTTTATCCAGAAAGATCAAGTTCTTTTAGATCTGCAGAAAACATACAATATGATGCAATTTGATTTTTGCTTCCCTCAGATATACATAGATTTTCAGCAGTCTCTCAATTATAAAACTCAATTTTGCAGTCAGTAAATGGTTCATTTGCTGATTCTCATTACCAAATGCAGGTAGTTCCACAAACAGCAATATTCTGCTGATACACTGAAGGTTTAAAAAATTACATTTACGGGGAAAAAAAACACAAAGTTGCAAATTGACACCCTCTCTTCAGTACAGGTGCTATAATTACAAATATAAAAAACCTTGGATAAGCTTCACAGATTATATGTTTAGGAGCGATGTGCTTTTCTTTAAATGTTGAAATAAAAAGACTTTTACCCATTTTGAACTGCAGTTTCAGCCAACTATTTAGGCTACAATATTTTATGTGTTCCTCTGAGGTTTAAGTTACTCTGCATGCTGCCAACAAACACTCTCTCAGTAAAAGCTGATCTCCACTAGAACTCAGCATATAGGTTCTAAATTTAAGCAGATAAGGGGAAGATTTAAAAGTACTATTAATTAAAAGTCCATATCAGGAGTTTGACATGTGAAGCATAGAAGAATGTTTGCAACCCAAAACACAGGCTTAAGCTCCACTCTTTGCAAAACCTAGCCTTGGATGCTTTCATCCTCTAAGGTTAAGACTCTCTAGTGGCTCTCCAGTAATATAAAGGATGAAAAGAAATGATTCTTCCTAGTTCAGTTTTCATCTCTGCAGATGAATTATTGTGTAGCAGACAGCAAGGTTACAGCTTGCACCATTACATACCAGATCATGTCATTACAGCCATAGTTCTATAGCTACATAGTTCAATAGCTACAACAAACCAGATTCATACCGAAGTCCTAGTGTTTTTTCTACCATTCCTCTTCATGACTGGAGTGCCTACTGGGGGAGAAGCTTGGCCAAGCTATAAGAGAACCTCAAGCTCAACACAGGCTCAGCTCAAAAGAGCTGCATGTAACTCTTCTGTGGTTCTTTCCTTTTGCCCCCGTTTAACTACTGTGTAAGTTCTAAGCACTTACACAGCCCTGAGATTTCTGTGGTAAACAGCTATTCTCTCAGTGTCTACCTCCACTGTCAGGGGATACTTTGCAGTTTACATACCTTTAAGTTATACATGAATTTAAACAGTCCTTGAGAAATCTCATCTCTAAACTGTTCTAGGGAAATGCAAATACTGCTACGTGACAAATCCAGTGCCACTAGTTCCCTGCTCTCCAAAAGCACAAAACTCTGCTAGCTACACCATATAGACCCACACAGCAATTCACCAGTGAGATCCCATCTCCACGGTGTTTCCACCTGATAGCTTGCTCAACAATTTATTGCAACACTTATACAATAAACACAGGAGTTTCTTGGCCCTTCCAGTTCTCTCCCACATGATCAATGTAAGTGGCCTGCAAGAGCAGAACTTCAGCCCTTTGCTCCTCCTTTGAGAAACATGAGATAAATAACAGAGCCCTTTACAAGGTCTAAGGAGCCTTCACGTAGAACCATTCTACCTAAACTGACCTCACCTTGGTGGTGGTAGGTAAGTAGGAGGAAGACTGTTGCTGCTTTATCTGATGATTTTTGCAGGCTTGTATCTACCAGCAGGGCTGAGCTTGCATTACCAACAGTTTTTAGTCAGCTTAAACAGTAGTAGGGGAGATAAGAGCCAATGGCTTTCAGTCAGACTTACAGGAAACAGCTGCAGCTTCCAAGATGGCTGCAGCCCCACCTTGTATTTTGCAGGAGGTACCCCAGGGGACTACAGCCCTGAGGTTTAGCTATGTTTGGATCCAGTGAAAAAGAAAAGACAGGTCAGAGGGAACTGGACATATATAAGCACAAAAATAGAATCATTGGCACTGAAATTCAAAATTAATTAATGTTAATTGTAGGGTTTTTTAGCATGGATTTTAGATGTTCATTGAAAGCCTCTTCATGCACATTCTGTTCCTTAAAGAGATAGAGCTGTGCGTGCATGTCTCCTACCTCTGATCATTAAAGGAAGATGTGAAGAGTTTGATTGTTTAGGGGTCTGGTAAACAGAAACATCAGAAAAATAGGTCACCACTTTGTCTGCTAGTCTCTAGCTGCCTCAAATGCCTCCATGGCACTCCTTCTCCACATGATGTAGCTTTACTCCCTAATTTTCTTCTCTTGTCTTACAGAGAAAAGATCTCACAATGAAAAGGCACAAAGGTTTTCTGTGGTATACTCTGTATTTCTCTCTACTAGACTAAGAAGAACACTTAAATAGCTATCTCTGGAAGGGAATGTTTCAGATATAACTTAAATCAGTGTTTAATGATAAATAATCCAAGCTGTCATACCTCTGGAGAGGTATAGAAAGGAGGATTAAACATTTAGCATAATTTTTATAATTTCTGACATCACAACTGTATTGAAAAATCTTCTGAAAGTAGCCACAGACTGACTTAGTCCACTCTGGTCTGCTTGTTGGCCTTTGTCTAGCAAACAGAATAGAGATATCTTCTCTCAGAGTTTATGAAACAAGCAGCCTGTTAGAAATCAGGTATTACTTCTAGATTTCCTGCTGGGTGCTCTGACAGTTATTCCTTCCCTTTCCTCCTGAGTTGTCCTACAAAGCTCGGAAGTCTTTAACGTTATTCTTTGACTGACGTCATAAAGCTTTAACCTTTATCACATGGGAAAGTCAATGGCATTCAGCCACAGGCATACAGAAAATTGTCACAAAAGACTTCCAGCCAGCTGCTGTGGGTCCTGGAACAGACCAAGTGACTCCTATTCAGAAATACAAAAACCAATAAGGTTTAACAGAGATACAATCCAGGCTGAAACTATCTGTATGCAGTAACTATTTGAATGGTATTGATTAAGGAAGCAGTGGAAACAGACTGACACTTTTTTCCTTCAGGTCCCTATTAAGTGCCCACCATATAATGTAGGGAGGAACTGCTAGTTCTCATCGTCCTGTAGTTACTGAAATGCTTATAAGATTTGGGCAGAGTGACCCTGATGAGCACTCTGCAATTCTCCAGAGGCAGGAGAACTTCAGTGTAATATTAACAGTTCATGAATATGCAAGCAAGAATGCAAATGAAATAGTAACTACTCATTTCAGAGCATAAGCAAGAGGTGGAGTTCTATGTGCCTTGTCTTCCTAAAGAAATTGTTTGCTTCTTAGTTTGAGGCTTACATTAGTAGCTGACAAAACAAAGAGGAGTTTCCAAGCAAGCATAGCATAGGAGCTCTGCAGCCTTCATAGGATTACTGGGGCTGTTTCTGGGAAGAAAAAAGCAAGACTGGACAGACACAGAAGGCTTGCTGATTTCCATAAGGACACAGGAGCTTGTTCAGAAGGATGACTATCAAGACGTTTCCAGCTGGATTCCGGTACCTGTTTCCAGAGAGTTTTATCATAACATCATAATCTGAATGTACAGGAAGCCATTTGAAAAGGTAATTTGATTTGATTGAACACAAGTAGCTTCAGACTAGTAAGACTGCAATTAGAGGAACATGTGTGGAAGAAAGCAGATGGGAAGAAAAGGGCCAGAGACAGCTGGTAAACAGCTGTCCTGGATTGTTGCATAATTTACCAACAATGGGATGAGAGAAGGACTCTCTGGCCGAGGCCAGGGAGAGACACTCTGTCACCCTAGGGGAAGATTATGGAGTTTTCTTTCTCTTTTGTGCTGTAGACAATACCAAGTAGTCACCTGCCCCATATACTTGGTAATACCTTTGGGGATAAGGAACAGGTTTTATCATCACAATATATCGCATGAAAGAAAAGAACAACGAAATCACCTATTCTGATTAATTTTAACAGATTTGATCTTTTGTCTATAAAAACTCCTTTCTCTGATGCCAAATTAAACATCAGCCTATGCGGAGTTGCCCTTTTTTAATGTTTTACTTTCAAGTACCATGCCTGCACTTCTGCAGCTTGGTAACTCCTGCCCCTCTATGTTGTTATACTGTATCCAGTGGGAGAAAGCACAGGTGAGTGGCAACCAAGTCATGATGCCTCTGCTTCCATCTGCCAAAAGTACTTATATCAATGGTAAGTAGATGGTAAACAGATGGCACATATTCTTCTTAGGGGACCTCCAGACAAGGATGCAGACCATAGTCACATGAAAAGCAGAAGGGACAGGAGAGTCAGAACCTCCAAATCCCAGGGTATTTATGCAGACATGCCCTGGAGCAAACCAGCTAAACCAGCTCTCTAGGATCAAGCTCCACTCACTTCACCTTTTATTTCTGCAAGGAGATGAACTGGTCACAAGTCTTTGTGGTAGCTTTTCAAAAGCGGTCTTCCTGGCTCAACATTACAGAACCCTTTATTTTGCTGTCCACTAATGGACTTTACTAATGGGATAGTTACTAACAACATGAACAGCCACGTGAATCAAAAAGGAAAGCCAAAAGTTCACACCTGGCAAAAGGTCTGGTCTGCTGACAAGAGTTCCATCCTCCCATGCAACCTCATGGGTGTGTGCAAGGAATTTCTGATGCATGCTCTTGTGAACAGCTAATGTGCAGTCTAGCAGTTTCCAGTAAATGGTTCTTAAGACTCCAGAGCCGTTGCCATACAAAAGTCTATTGTTCATATGTGGGATCCGCCTCCCTACCCTTTCATTAGAAAAGGATAGATCTCAACAGTGGCATGTTTATCTTAGCAGGGTGTTAAACCTTACCGAGACAGCAGTTGGTTTAGGATTAGGCACAAGTTTATCCCAGCTATTCTGAAACACCCAAAATTCACGGTGTGCACACATATGCCAAAAGTGCTTAGGAAACAGATTTAAGAAAGTTAAATGAACTAGATGAGCGCACCTGCATATATGAGAATGAGAGCAGGACATTTGCAGTGGAGAAATGGGGTTGCTGAACAGAATGCACAGAATGTTTGAGTCTCTCACTATGCTAGAACCAGGGTCTATGAACACCTTCACAGACAATGCTTCATGCATTGAAAACCCCAGCCAAGGGAGATGAAAATCCTAAGAGGCTTCTATAAGAAGTACAAAAACATTAAAGAAACTATTTCTCCAAGCTTATAAAAATGTATGGATGATTTTGGACTGGCATCACCTGATCCTAACCCAGACTGACTCCTGCCTTCACTACAGAGACAATAATGGTTATTTTGGCAGTTGGATTCAACAGAATGGACAAGTGTCCTATGAGAAAAGTGTCCAACAAAGTCCTACAGATAGAAATATTACAACTGCATTCAAATCTGTGGCCTGCACTGTCTGGAATTTTTTCATTTGCCCCCCATTCCTCAACACCTTACACCATGAGCTGACAGTGCACGAGATAAAGCATCTCTCCTCTTCCTTGAGGGATAGGTAGTAGAGCTGGAAAAGGTCCTAATGAGATATTAAGAACAGAGTTGAGGGAGATGGACCTGAAAGTCCACAGAGTCAAAATTAGTGAGATGGGACACGAGCAGCAGTTTTCAGGTGACTCCCCAGAAATGCAGAAGCAGCAGAAAGGAGGTGAGGTAGGGAGGGAAAAGCAGAGATTAAGGCCAGGGAACAGAAAATCAATAAAGGAAGACAGGATACATCAAAGACAGAAGGGAAGACTGTGATAGACAATTAGGTGCCTCCAGAGAAAGACAAAGGACATCATCAGGTAAGAAGAAGACAGAAGCAGCATCCTAATACCTGTGCAGCCATGCAAATAGGAGGGTCTTGGGAGCACAGATAAAAAGACAATGTATTGCATGATGAAAAGGGAGCAGTATACAAAAGGAAGGAAGGAAAATACAGTACATTTGGACTTGTGAACTGGAGGAGGAGGGGATGGCTGGACATTCAGAGGAGTGCAGGAACAACTCATACTGCTGAGACCTTTGGCACCACAATTATTTCTTTTCTCATTTTGTGGGTAAAATGAGTTCACTGACTGTCAGCCCTCTCCAGACCAACCTCCAGTTTTTACTTCTTAATTTGCTCAGCTGAATATTACAATTCTCACCTCCCAGCTCTGATTCTCTCAGCATTCAACAGCCTATTTGTTTTTTTCCCAAGGCCACCAATCATGGGTTATTTTACCTCACCTCTTTCATCTCCCAACCAGCACTAACCCTCATGGTATTGTCACAGCCTCACAAATACTAAGAGCAAACCTAACCTTTGTCAAGATAAACAGCTGAAATAATGGCCCCTCGTTAGGAGTGGCTTGGCTTTATGAATCACGAACCTCAGCTCCAAAATTAGCAGAACACCAAAGCAGGTGAAGGAGGAGGGGAAGAACGGAGTGATACAGCCAAACTTCCAGAGCAAGAAAGGAAATGCTGTGCAGGCAGCCTGGACCAAGCAGCCCTGAATTTTAATTAGACCCTTTTCTTCTGAATGGAGAACTCAGACATTGGCCCAGTGGGTGGGAACACAGCAGACATTTCAGGACAGGCTCTTTCCCTGGGAGAACAGAACTTTGGAAAAATAAAAAAGACTGGCTGCTGTAGAATTAGACTAATCAGCCATGCTCTCCTATACCTGCTGCAAACTGTGAAAGATTTTTCCCATTTGGATCATTTAACTTTGTGTTATGCTTAAACATTGCAGCTTACAGGTACCCTACTCTTTGGAGGAGTCATTTCTGTCCTTAGGACACCCACGCTGCTACAGCCCATGAAGAGCATCTTCTGTTTGATGTATTCATAAGGTGAGTGTTTGGGATGATGGTAGCTTAGTCAAAGGAGGGTCCTGACTGCCTCTTATTAGTCTCTGGTAAGAGAGCTCACGGCTCTTATGTCTAACAGACTGGATTAAATAGCAGCAACATGGGATTGACCAGCTGGAAGTGTTTACCAGATAGTTTTCTGTAACTTGCCCAGTAGATCTATGCAATTTACTGGCTCTGTCACCTTTAAGAACTCCAGCATGAGCCAGTATACCAAATGCTTTTCAGTAAAGCTAGGCTCAGGACAATAGGCTCCATCCCGGTGCCTCCCTCTAGGGCATCTGCAATATCTTCTTCATGGAAAAGGGGCAGAAACTAGATTCATTTCTCCAGATGGGAATATGCAGACTGTCTCCACTCTCATCACCCCTGTGTTTGGAGGTATCCAAGGGCAAGCACTTGTCCTCTGCAGTGCCTGCTCCCTGTCAGCTCTTTGGAGACCAGCGTCACTTACAGCAGCTGCAAGCAGCTCTTGCAACACTCTTGGCCATGTTGTGTGGGTGACCAAGCCATCGCCAAGCAGCATACAAAAAGACTCATCCTTTCTACAGGTAGACTCAAGGGACAAGCAGCTAATCAATTAACATCCTCCCAAGACAAAGAATACCACAGTGAGTATTCTGGGCTATGGGTTCATGTCATTAAAATAATTGCTTAAACAATATATCTAACCAGCAAAGACTAAGCAGGGAAAAAATAGATAAATGTGAAATTTAAAAAACATGAGAGATTAGCCTCCAGTGCTACATCTTTTAAACAAAGTGTGCCCTCATTTCCATTCAGAAAATGAAGATGGGAGAATAAACACGATGGTTGGAGGATGGAGTCTCGAATTTACACTGCTCTATTTTCTACATTTATGTTCTCAGTCCACAAGATGTTTCAGTTTGGTGACTGCAGTCTGCAGTGCAAAAGCTAAGCATGAAGTACAGTGCACAGCTCCTGAGACTCCTGAGACTTAATCTCTGTTAGATGAACTGAAAGAATGAAAGAGGTGTCAAGGGTGATGCACAGCAGGCCTGCTGGAGACACTGCTGCCTGGTACCAAAGAGCTCCTCAGCCTTATCAGATGCCTCAGTAGAAACTTTGTGCATTCCTAGGGAGAGGCTCAGCAGCAGGCAGCTGGATAACCCAAAGCTCAAGGCAAGAGAGGTGGAACAGGCATAACTGTCTTTGATCACTGAGAGGAAGAAAAAAAACCTCAAACTCACCATCCCCCATATGCTCTCCAACAACGTGCCGCTAAGAGGACGTGACAGAACTCAGAGTTCAGAATTCCCCCAGAACAGAAGTGCTGATCCTATCTAACACTGCGTTTTAAAAATAGTGTCAATTTAATGTTTGTTTTTCTACTTTTTCTTTTCTTTTTTCTTTTTTTTTTTTTTAAGCTGAGTTGTCATTATTGCTAATGCCAAAACAGAGCACTGAAAATAAAGGCTTTTAGAACTGAATGTGCTTTGTGCTATCCTTGGTTCCTGAATCTGCAAGAGCGGGTCAAACCTATGCTTCAGATTAGGAGAAGTACTCATTTACTTATTCAGTGTTTTTCAACCTGTGACCCCAGTCCCCTAGAATTTTGCAGACTAAGTCTAAGGGGTTCAAAAAAGGAACAATGTGTTGTCACTGAGTACAAATATATTATGCGGAGCTCTCGATTGGAAGATACTAAGGGTCTATAAATAATGTGAAATCAGGAGGCCAAAGTAGCACCAGTTTGGTTTATAAGCCTTGTAGAGCATTACAAACACGGCAGAGCAGTTGTATTTTCCATGCTGAGCATGGTAGTCTAAAATAAAAAGCCAGCATTTCATTATCTAGACTTGAAATGTGGAAGTACCATTGACAAAAGAGAATTAAAAGATTATGTTTTCTGCATTAATTCATTCCAGGAGATTATAAGACAAAAGAAGAAAATGGAAAAGCATATACTGGAATTTTATCCAAAGGAGAAACTAGCTGTGACCTCTTTAACACGTTAAATGAATTAATGATCTATAACTCCCACCCCTCACCCTCATCCTTCCCTGAGGGAAGCAAAACTGTGCCATCTAGTGGGATTTATACCAAGCCTTAACTGTGCATTCTTACCAAACCCTATGGACACCCTACAGATCACCATCATTTGAAAAACCTCATGGTACAGCATGGGTCTTGGATCCCATTTTGCTCCCGGGTTAAAGTTCATCCCATACTAAAGCTGCAGGAAGCATCATTTGAAGGGGATCTGCCCACCCTGCCTGGCTTAGGAGCAGGAAAACCTGGTGCTTGGAAGTGGAATATCCAGGAAGTGTCTCATAGGGTGGCCAGCGTGTCACTGACAAACAGAAAACAGACAGAACAGGATAAAACAGGGGGGACCTTTTCATCCCTCGAGGCAGGCAGAGATGGGAAGATTAAAAACATCCCACAAAGTCTGCTGTTTTCTAGGGGCCATAGAAGGGGAAAGGAAATTGCTTTTTCATTTATTAGCTAGATTTCTTCTTGACTTCTGAGTTGACAGAGAAAAATTATTTTCATGAGCATGACGTGGTAAATTTGGAATGTCAAAGCCATGGCACTCCACCTGTGGATGAAGAAGCTCTCATTTGCCTGGCAGCGAGCAACCCTGTTTTGACACACTGCGTGGGTATAGAGAGGTGCAGTATGCAGATGAGACTTGATTAAAAACAATCCCATTTCCTTGAAATTTTTGTGACCTTAGTTAAGCAACAGGCCTGATACAGATTGCAATATGATCTTTTAATCTTTGCCCTTTATGGATTAGTGTTATCTTTATGCTAGACAGGCATTTCAGTGCAGTTTTTTCTTCTGTGCCAGTGATAAGGGAAAGTCCTATCATGTATGACTGCAGTATTAAACCCAAAGTACTACAAATGACTTATATACCCAAGTATCAAAGGCAAATCTAATAAAATTTGATATGTTTCACTTGGGAGCACGCTTTATTGCCTCAGTCAAAGCAGGTGAATGAGTAACAACTCCATAAGGAGTTTTAGTATCAGAAAAAGTAAAGTTCATTGGACAGTCCTCAAATAATTAACAACTCTTTCCTCTACAAACACAGAGAGAAGTGATCTTTCCCAACAAAACATAAGCTCTTTTTTCTCCATCTGAAAGCATCCCCTGGAATAGTTGGATCAATTTTGTGCATTGGGAGACGTTTGTCTTATTTGCATCAACATGGACAGGAATCTTAAGAATGTTTTGGTCATTTCTTTTGGATTTTTACTTCTCTTCACTGCTTATGGAGGACTCCAGAGTCTACAGGTAAGTGGAGCATCTTCAAATAGCTGGCAGAGTTGGCCCAGAAATGTATCTGCCCGGGTGGTAGTGGGAAATCCCTCAGTCTTTCCATAGTCTTTCCACACATATATATACATACATACACACACACACACACACACACACACACACACACATATATATATGCAAACGCCTTCCCCACAGCATGGGTTAGTATCCCTCACACAGGTCCATAGCATCTACTAAACTGAATTTTCTAGTCCTTCTTCATCAGTTGGAATATTTGCATGAGTGTACTTTTATAGATCCACAAAAGCTGTCTGAATGAAAACTAAGTTTCTCTGAGATATATATAAATAGACTGTAAAATTGCAAACAAATTTATTTTCTGGAAAAGTTTTTGGTTTTGGAATACTTCTTAATTGCTATAATTTCATTATTATTAAAACACAGCAACATTAATTAATAAAAATATATTCCTATCTTACTCATTAAATAATGTAAGCATGAAATACTATATATACTATATATACTATATATATTATAAATAAATATATAGATAGTTATAATACTATAACTCCTGACTTCATGATACAACACAGTAATTAAAAAAAAACTATTTCATATGAAAGGCAGGCCACAACTTATACTCAAATTAATATCTAGAAACACAGTACTGAGGTAGATTTTAAGAGAGAACACAACATACCATACTCTGATAGCTGGCTTTCTTAGCATAGCTAAAAAAGACTGAAGGGAAACTGTTGCTTTCTACAAATACTTCAGGACAGATAACACAAGGAGAAGCTTTTCAGACTAGAATGTTGATGTAATGACAAACAAATGTATCTCAGCTATCTGTAAGCAGGGTTAGGCAGGACACCAGAATATGCCCTCAACCAAGTGGGTTCTGGAAGGATTTTCTAACCAGTGCAGGAATATGAATGCTTTGAAGATAGAATTAAACATTAAGGTTTTTTTGTGTTTATTTTTTAATATAATATGATAGTTATCTGCAGTAGCAAGGGGCTAAAATCATGTCAGAGAATCATAGAATTTCTCAGGTTGGAAAAGATCTTAAAGGTCATCAAGTCCAACCACAACCTAACCGTACTATCCTAACTCTAACAACCCTCTGCTAAATCACATCCCTGAGCACCACATTGAAGGTCCCTCCTATCTCTGTACATTCACCTCTACTCACTCAGATAACACTGTCAAATTTCAAGCTCAGGGAAGTTCTACAAATGGATGGAGGTGTTATGAATTGGGAAGACTGGGAAGATGGGCAATGATAAACCACAGAAGTTACAAGTCAGCCCTAGCATCTGAAACCACATGCATTCAGATTAAGCACTGCAACATCAATGTCCCCTATCCTGCAAGAGGGAGCGGTGCTGACTTACAATGTAAATCCCTTCTCTCTTTGCTTTATTTTGGTGGCTAAAGAGGACTTCCTGCAACATGATCAAAAGATTATTTTCTTGCACTGTAGTCTGCAGGTGAAGAATTGAAAACAGGCAATGTTTATTTCAGTGTTTCTCCCATTCATCCCTAGGGAAACTCTTAACAGTTAAGTGACCGTATGATTTGGAAAGCCTGGCTCCACATTCTTGGAGGCTGTAGCTGATAAAATCAGACACTCAACTTCTGTAATCAGGATACATTAAATAATCTAAAATTGGATTCACCACAGTTTTGCATCTGAGTAATCCTCAACCAGTTCAGCACTATGTCTTCTAAGAGGAGTTATCACTGAGAAAATGGCAAATTCACAGAGTCCTTTGGGGAAAGGACTTGGTAACACCTTGCTTCCATCTCCCTCTTTCTGCCCGAAGCCACCCTCTGTACATCACAGTGGCATACACCTGTGGTAAAATCTGTCTCAACCATTGTTTTTGTCTATGCAGAGCAGTCTCAACTCTGAGGAAGGCCTGGGTGTTGCTTCCCTAAGCGTTCTCTATGCTGCTCTTATCATCTCATCCATGTTTCTCCCCCCAATTCTCATCAAGAAGCTGGGCTGCAAGTGGACCATTGCAGGCTCCATGTGTTGCTACGTTGCCTTCTCCCTGGGGAACTTCTACGCTAGCTGGTACTATTAACCAATTTAAATACTTGAATCCTCTGTATTGTGCCTGGGCTAGATAACAGTGAGGGCAGAGTTCTCTTTTGTTTCAACCCCCATGCTGTGGGTTTGAATATTTAGGTGCAAAAGGCATTACCTTAAGAGGGATAAATAAATCCAGTAACACGTAGAGCAGAAGTAAAAAGATGCAAAAAGCCAGAATGAATGAATGAATTAATGAATCCATCCATCCATCCAACCCAACTGAAGCTGCTTCTCTAACTCCTAT
Source organism: Excalfactoria chinensis (assembly GCF_039878825.1). Taxonomy (NCBI): domain Eukaryota; kingdom Metazoa; phylum Chordata; class Aves; order Galliformes; family Phasianidae; genus Excalfactoria; species Excalfactoria chinensis. Next base: position 65,261,600 of record NC_092827.1, on the reverse strand, counting down.
GTAGTGCAGAGATTTCCCTTTGAGGAAAAAAAATATCAAAACAAAATCAGAAGCTTCTTTTAAAATCCAAATGACTATTTGGTCTGTTTTTGAAAGGGCTGAAGAGAAATCTGGCTCTGTGAGTAGAGGAGGTGCGTTCCTACCATGCCATTTTAGAAATGGGTGAACAATGTACTCCTGCTCTCTAGTAACTGTGGATGCAACTCTACAGAGTAAAGTTGTTGTGATCCATCTTCTGAGGAGCAGGTGCAATGTAATTCTCAATTACAAGGGGATTGAGCACATGGGCACAAAGCCAGCTAGCCTAGACTTAGCCCCTAGACACAGCTGGGAGTGTTTTCAGATCCTAAGATTTGTAAGGTTTGCCCTTTCTTGATTTCACCCAATAGATTTGCTGAATCATACACAGGATAAATCTATTTATTTGATGTCTATTTTTTGTCTCTGGATCTTTGGACAAATGATTATTATGCTAATGGATGATAATTCTGCTAAATAAAGTGTTCTTTGGCAGGTACACACTAATCCCTACCTCTGTGATCCTGGGCTTAGGAGGAGCACCACTCTGGTCTGCCAAATGCACTTACCTCACCATTGCTGGCAATTCATATGCTGAGAAAGCAGGAAAAATTGGGAAAGACATTATCAACCAATACTTTGGGGTCTTCTTTCTGATATTTCAGTCCTCTGGAATCTGGGGAAATCTTATTTCATCCCTGATACTTAGCCAATCTTCCAGCAAAGGTAAAATATCTTTTAAAACTTGGCAATTCTACTATAAACATAAGCTAGTTTCAGATGATTGAAGAGCAGATTTCTGTAGTTGAGCAAGTGACCCTCAATTCCCATCATAATCAGTAAAAACAAGTACTTCAGATTGAGTTAGCTCATCTGCAGCAGCTCTGCTAAATTGCTCCGGAAATGTCTATTTTCTATCAACACTTCATCAACTATAAAGACAGTTCAGACATCTAGCTCAAAAATAGATGTCTGTTGAATTCCTCTCATGTCTATGAAGCACAGATAGGCTGCTGGCAGTGACAGTCTTCTAGATGTAAAGTGGATTAAAAACAAAAGGCAAAATACAGGAGCAACCTTTTCACAAAGCCTACAGTACTGAATTAGTTTGCAGTTAAACATTTGTGGTTAGTCAAGCCAGGGTTGGTGCTCACCAAAAATCAGTGCTTTCACAATTGTCAAGAAGAAAATGAAATAGCTGTTGGCACAAATCTGCATGCCAGGACTCCTCCAGCACATTACAGGCTCAGACAGCAGATGTTTATGTAGTTTGAAGAAATCACTCAAAGGCACTGCCCTCATTTCCTATGCTTGTAATTGGCAGAAGCTTTAAACAGGCAGTTGTGAAGACAGATTAACATTTGGACACCACCTTAGACATTCAAAGCACTACTGTGTATTATCTTTATTGCAGTCTCCCAGCCATTCTCTATACTGTTAAAGTCAGAGCAGGATGGACATGGAAGGAGCTTTCCACGTTCACTGCTACTACAAATAGCAAGAAGCTACCTCTCTTCCTGGGCTCAGTTAAACTGTATGTTCTCTGGGGGATATTCAAATAGGTATTAGGTTAAACCCAAGCATCAGAGAGTTGGCATCAGGTTTTAATCTTTGAATCCCTGGCTTTATAGCAAGATGGTTGTGATAACTGTGGAGAATCAGGCATCTTCTAAACCCAAATACCATCAAAGCAGAATGCTAAAGGACTTTATTACTTGCAGCAGAGCCTTTCTGACCTGATTACTGAGCCACATGACATCTCAGGAGGGACCAGCTGCTCTGATTTCATTTGCAGGGTAGGAGATTTGATGTAGTGGTGGGGTCTGCAAAACATTTTACTCCCCCTTGCCTCATAGTACACGTCATGTTAAGTGATGTTAATATGAAGATTAAAATACTAGCCATCTTGTAAATTCGCCATACTTTCACATCTGGGGAAGTTCCTTGAACTCCAAAGAAAATTTAACTTTTATTTATTTTTATCAGTTCCATGGGATCTCAGGAAAGGCTGCTCTCCTGGGAGGTGTGCAATGACCAGCACTCAAAGCCAAATGCCATGTATATCTCAGTGACGAGCAGCCATGCTACAAGCCATACTTCCCAGCTGTGTTTTGTCAGCAGAAGAAAATTTCTGCTGGGGGTAAGGGACTCCAGGCACTCAGTTCCTTGCCTTTCCTCTGACAGTACAGCAAAGGCACCTACTACTGGTATTGCTCACTTCACATATGCTTAAAGTTTCATGGAGCAGTAAGAAAGATACAGTATTAGTAGACAGCATTAATGTATTGTCTGCATCACTGAATCCAGAAACAGCAAGGCAAGCTGCTCCATGATGGAATACTAAACAAGGGTCAGAAATCAATGTAAATTAAAAGAGTCACCCTTTCTCGTTCACCAACACTGCAGACTTATTGTCAGAACACCCTGCCTTGTAGTACTCATACCACTAACTGTGTGTTCATCATCAGATTATACATGAACAGACAAAACAAACAAACAAACTTGTTCGCACAATTTCGTGCTTTACTAGTATTAGTCACAGTTTGTACACAGTAATTTGACTGAGGGCTTGCTTGTCCAAAACCACGTAGCAATAGCCACTGACTATAATAAGGTAATTGTTTATGTTTTGATCTATATTGAACCTAAAGTAGTTTATGAATAGCTATGAAAGTAGTAAGAAAAAGCACACTCAATGCTGTTACTCAGTAACTCAACTGTAAACTTACAGACCAAGTTCTGTTTGAGGAATCAGTCAAGGTACACTGTATTGCTCTTTACTACACTTGGACCAATGGAAGATTTTGCAACAAAAATACTGAAATAATTTTGGTTTTTTAAATCACCTTTTCTCACTGCAAAACTTATCCATGCACACACTTTGGGTCAGTATTTTGCCTTTACAAATGGGGCCCTAAAGGAAGTGGGTAGTGTCATGAGGACACACGTGTGTGTGTCCAGCTTTGGCACAAGTCCAGCACAGGGTTGAAGGGATTAAACAACACAAAGGTCTTACTCCAAACCCTGCCATACCGTTCTGGTTTCAAATATGCTCTCAAACTGTAATAAAGCCAGTAACAAGTTAATAAAGCCAGGAAAAGACAGTTTCTTGGAAGACTGCTTTAACAGGTAATTGTAACTTGAATAAAACAATAATAAAACAGAAGATGTCTCAAGGTGGTATCCATTCCTATAGCGTACACAGAAATTTCCTGGATGGGGACAATGTGCTCTGCTGTGAGAGCAGCATTGCAGTAAACTGAAAGACCTTTCTTGCAGTGTAATATGATTAGAAGTTACAGATAAACACTGGAACTTCAAATAATGCAAACTGAATTGCAGTCAGATGCAAGCCTGTGGCTTTAGTCTGTGCCTCCATGTAACCATCAATTCCATGTTCTGTCTTGAGCAACTGTTTCCATTAAAACAATTTTTTGCATGTGTGTGTTAAGCTTGGATTCTGAAGTTAACATCTGTAATGGGAAGGATTTGAAACCACAACTAGGCATTGAGTGCTAGTGTATTGGTTGTTAATATACAGATGGTAGCAAATGTACAGAAGGAATAAGTAAAGGAAAACTCACCAGTGGTGGCACCTTGGCTGAAGAAGCTGGGGCAGTCCCCACTGGTGAGCAATCTCCAAGAGATACTGCTTCAGTGGGAGTCAGCCCTTAAATGAGGTCTCAGAGGGGATGGAGTCGAGCTCCACCCCTTCCAGGAGCACAGCTACATCACTCTCACCTGTGCTCCCACAGCTGACCCTATACTTGCCTCAGCTGATTAATCAGAGGTTCAGGCTGTGATTACCAATCTCCCATACAGCTAGATTCCTTTTTCACTACACCTTATATATAGTATGCATTCATCTGAACTCACTCTGTCTTGCCTTTCTTTCTTTTTTTTTTTGCGGTTCTTACTGAATTAGTGGAAATCTCAGAAGAAGACCTGGCATGCTGTGGGGCGTATGATTGCATAAGCAATACCACTAACACCACTGCCTTGGCAGAACTCTCTAAGTCCTTGGTCTACACTTTGCTCGGGGTCTACACTGGTAAGTAATCCACAGTCATCAATGAGTAGCACTGATGGGGAACTTAGCATTTGTGAAACCAAGCATGATTTTGTGGATTAAATTACTAACTTCCTTGCTAGAAGGAAGTAAGATAGTGAGAGCTGAAAATTACTCCTTCCTAAGAAGTTTCAAATGATGTGTGCCAGTGCCATGTGATTTTTGTCCAAAGGAGAAAGACTTCTCACCTGGAGGAAAAGCGATTCAGACTAGAATTGAAAGCACGCTTACACTGCAATTTGAGGATAACACAAGCTCATCCAACTATGCAAGAGAGAGTTTTAAATCAGCCATTTTTAGCATCAGTAATAATAAACTAGTTACTAATGGCATCAGGTTGATTAATATAGGCCAGCGGAGGTCCACAGTGCTAAGAGCAGCTCTGCTAGAAGTACTGCTGCTGGTTGGACTAGATGATCTTAGTGGTCACTTCCAACCTTCTATGATTCTACCTGAACTCACCAGCTGCCAGCCACTTGTGGATGCTGATCAGAACAGGCAGGAGTGTTCTAACCTGTGTACTACTGAGCAGCGTTAGAACTGTACTGTAATCAGAAGTGGATGTGCTCCTACAACATGCAGTCATTCAGAGGCAGGTTTTTGGATCCCTGCTGAGATATTACAACTTCAGTCAATTCTCAACTGTGATACTTAAATTATAATGCTTTTGTGAGAAAATCAGAGATAAAAAGCTGCAGAAGGTGAATTGGCACATCCCGCATTTAGTAACTATAGCTGCTATCAACCTTCTTTGCACAGGGCTAGAAAGAAATCAAAGACTTAGAAGACTGATGCATCAAAAACTGCAAAGACTAAAATAGATATGTAAAAACTCAGCAACATTTTGTAGCAACAAATAAAGTTCAAAATGCATTTGTCTCAAAACAGGTTCATCTCTAGATGAATGAGAAGTATTTTAGCAAGGCAGGATGTGGCCTTATGTAGGTTAAAATATCTTAGTCTCTGCATTGATATACTTTCAGTGCTGAGACAGACACACAGAATTTGTCATACACTAAATGCAATCCAGCCAGAGCCAGCACCCACCAGACAAGTCCACCACTGCAAACCCACCCCTCCCATGCAAACCTCCACTCCTTGGAAGTGAGGAATCACAAAGAGTATTCCCCCACCTCCCTTCCAGAGGGTGCTGAAGCTGATGCTTTTTTGTTAAAGGCAGGTTTGGCTCTCAAGTTTAAATTCAAATGTGATGACTAACATATACAGCAGTCCCTTAGGCTTTGCTCATGCAAAATGAATGCAACCTTGCTGTCTACTGACCTTGTGTCAGTAGGGTTTCATTTTTCTTTTAAGCTTTTAATAAAAGATATGTCTTTTCCTACCTCAAGGGAAACCGAATGACTAAATATTTCATTTACAGACATATTTTTTTTTAAATGTCTTTCCTGTTTGGTTGCTGAGTACACATTTTGCCTGCTTAGGTGGAACCAATAATAGATAAGCCTCTTGTTCATTTTGTGGATGTTTCTTTTTGTGCTCATACCAATCACTATTAAGCCATGCAGTTATTCATCTCCTGTAATCACTCTTGATTCATTTAACATATTTGTTAGAATATTTGCCCTGTAATGCAAATGTCCTGTTCTCATAAGTCTTGCTATCAACCCAAACATGCCAATGAACACACTGGCAGAATATACACCACTAACGTTTTACAGTCCAGCTACCACATAGAACCAGTACAATGGAGAATATAATTTCATTCTAGGAAACACAGGTCAGAAATAATATACGATTACAAAATGTAGTAATTTTCTGTAAATCTGCTAATATATTTGGGCATTAAAAGTTCACAGAAAAGAGGATAAGTGCATGGGAGCACACCAAACTGGCCATATGGATGAGAAGAGGTGCTTAGTTCTCCTCTTACTCCACTGGTTTCCATGGACGGTCTTCTAGTCCATCAGTAAGAGAGGAAATACAGTCATGCCTTTTATCTGTCAGAAACCAGTTGCCAGTTTTTGTCTTCATGGGTATTACGAGCCTCAGATAGCTTCTTGATAACACTAACAAAATCTTTATGATTCAGTCCACGAGAAACGTACGTAGACTAATGCATACACGATCATTTCTTAACTACCATATGTATTCTTTTATATGCTGCTTCTGATAAATTATAAGTTCAAGGCTGTAGCACATCTTTTTCAAGAACTCAGCTGTTCACTATCACCTTAAAAATAGCGCTTATTCTGTACTTAAAGCACAGTTCAGAGCTGATTTAAAAGAAAAAAGAAAGAAAGAAAAAAAAAAAAGACTACATATACTGAGATCCAAAAGAGCAGTTGTACTTCTAGCACTGTATTTTTCTTTCCATGTATTTAAAGGAAGATCCACCCCCAGCCATGAATGCCTTGGCACCAAAAGTGAATACTCCTCTCTTGTGTTGATTTAAAGCCTTTTGATAGACCCAGAGGGAGCACGCTCTGGCCAGCTCCCTGTCCCCTTGACCCCTGCCTTGCCCTGGAAGGGTGAGCCATCACTCTCAGTGGCCGTGCAGCTGGCCTGGCGGCTGTCACAGCAGCCAAGTCACAGCTAAGCAGAGGGGATTTGAAAGGTGTACAGCTGTATGAAGAAGATGTGAGCATAGATCAGGCCTCCTTGTTTACACAGAAATGGCCTTTACTCTGAAGCAGAATCAGATTCATCTGCCAAAACATCCCATGCAGAGCTAAGCACTAAGTCAGAACAATAACAGTAACAAGCAATTTCCCATCCTTCTTCCAGAATTCCTCATTTTTATTTTTTCATGAACTTTTTGTTTTGTTTTTGCAGCTAGTGGTGTGCTAGCTGTGTTGCTGATTATTATATTTCTGGACCAGATCAAATCTGACCAAGCAGAGACTGAGAAAGAAATACAAAAGACACCATCCTTTTGGTCTACGTTCCTAGCAACTTTCCAGCATCTTAAAGATAAAAGACAGTGTCTTCTAATCCCTCTGACAATGTACAGTGGGTTTGAACAGGGATTTCTTGCTGGTGACTACACAAAGGTGTGGATGACAATGAAAATCTATTTCTGTCTAATTGTTCTTTGTGTCCTACTAATTGCATCTGATTTATATTTACTTGTTAAGTGAAGATGTTTTTAATGGTGATTTGTGGTTAGCTAAATAACTGCTTACCTCTACTTGAATGAACTCTGAATGACATCTTCAAATGGGATAAGCCAGTGGTAAATATGTCCCTTGGAACAGCCTGAAAAAAAACACATTGGAGAGCTTAACTCATCAGCAGAGAGTACAGTGGAGAGCTACAGGTTCAAACTCTTCTGTTTGTTGTAAATAACAACGTGGGAGAAAAGCCAGAAGCCTGCAAAACTTTTATATCTTCCTTCCTTCTGGTTTCCCTTGAGTTTTTATAAGTGCAAGTCAGCACACATACCACATTATTTTATTGTGAGAACCTTTACGGTAAGAGAGCAAACCCTCAACACTGCTGGCTGGAAGCCTTTGCATCAAAATGATCAAACCCACTGTTGCTCCTCCTTCACTTTACAACCCTACACACACTGCAGGTATGTTCTCCACACATTTGTTGAGAAAGCCTCCAAAGAAAAGGAGCAAAGTTCCTGAGCTGATTATTTGACACTTGAGCTTTCAAACCTAGTATATAGGCACCTGCGCTGTGTTTGAATGATTGAGAGGGGCACTCCATGGCCACTTCCATTGGCAGGCTGAATGCTCTTATAGGTGAGGTCCACTTTGCTTCCTGGGAACTGCTCAGTAATGACTGTAGCATCAATTGTCAGATTTCAGATCTTGATCTATGAAGGCAAGGGCAGAAAACTCCTAGTGTTGCTGCCAGGTGTTTTATTTGCATGGTTAGCAGTGCTTCAGATTTTTCACCTCCTTGTTACTGTTGTTTGCATGGCATCAGTCTGGCTGAGAACTGGGTTAGGAATATCACTGTTGAAGTCCAAATATGTCAGTACTCATACTCAGAGACTTGTCAGCAAACTCTGTAGCTGTGCTCCTTTGACCTTGTCTGTGTTGGCTGTTTACTAAATACTCATGATAAGATATTTGAACCATGGCTGCATATTTTCACTAAAGCCAATGTGTCGCCACTGTCTCCTCTCTTGCAGACTTACGTGACCTGTGCCCTGGGGATTCATTATGTTGGTTACGTGATGATCTGCTTTTCAGCTGTGAATTCCCTCTGTTCCCTGCTCTTTGGAAAGATCTCTCAGTTCACGGGTAGAAAATTTCTATTTGCATTAGGTATGTAAAGGCCACTCAAAGGACTGATCACATCACATAACACATCAAATCCAGAGCCGGACACTTTGCATGCAGAACAAAGTGAGAGTCCCCTATCAGCTAGGAATTAAAACCAGTGTGGAGGCAAACTTAACTCATGAGAAGAGAGGTAGCACAACAAACCACTGTGCTCAAGCCACTGTCTTATGTCACTTTGCTGGGGGTCTAGTTCACCCTGCTTTTGAGGGCACTGTCTACTCAGAAAATGTCCTACAGCTTTGAAGCTTCATAGCTACAATGTAATGGTGATAAATGATCCTACAATACAGATTACAGATGTTGAGTTCTACAGTGAACCTGAAAAGGATTTCTCCACTGCCACACCTTAAAAGGTGCTTCACAAATGAAGCAAAACCAGCTGAGAAGCCAGTAACCAAGAATCTAGTTCCCTTTCTCCAGAGAACAAATTCCAGGGAGCAATGACATAATGGGGGCAGAAAAACACCAAGAAATATTTCATTTTTGTCCCAGTATCCACTGAATTATCCACTCCAGGGTATAGTGATACACTGCTTCCATCACACAGGCCTATATTGTTAAAAACCTGTATTATTAGAAACTTCACTGGCTGAGTTAATGTACATCTCTAGAGGAATTTCCTCCACAGGAGTTTTTAAACCTGAGCAAGAAAGAAGAAATTTAGAGTTCCTTACACTACCATCTGTGATTCTTCTATATGTGTCTGCATGGAACTCCTTTTAGATGTAAAAGAACCAACCAAACAAACAAACAAAAAGAAACAACAAAAAACTCACCCAATAATAACAATAAAAAACAGCATTAGTAATGGAAGACCACTGAAGCTCTCGGGTGTGTTTACTAGTCTTTGTATTCAGACTAGAAAAGTGTGCCAATGACAGGGACTAATCAGTTACCCATTTACATTCTACTTTTAAGAAGGCAGCAGATCCTCAGGACATTCTTAATTGTCTTCCTTAGCCCCAAAAAGAAATCTAGGACTACTTAATCAGAGCAGAACAGTGCTTTCTCTCCCCTGCCACACGCCTCTCATTTGGATTGCGAGGCTTTCAGCTGCCCCTTCTCCAGCTGAATGGCAGTTCTGGTCCCCTAGGATAACAGCCACATCAGCTCTGAGGATCCCTCAGTCCAGGACGCTGCTTAGAATAATTAACAAAAGACTGCTGAAGGATTGCATTGTCTTGTATTTCTTGCAGTATCAAATCAGTCAGCACAAATCTCAATGAACCAGAAAGATTTTCGGATTGCCTTGTGCTTTAGTTGGGGGAAGAATTTTAAAGTGCATCTGCCTCTATCTCTCCTGCATATAATAGCATTTATATTCCTCTGCTTTCTTTCTAAACCAACAGCCACAGTTACGAACACTGCCTGTATAATAGCACTACTGCTGTGGAAACCTCATTCTAACCAGCTTGTCGTGTTTTTCATCTTCCCTGCTCTTTGGGGCTTATCGGATGCCATTTGGCAGACACAAACTAATGGTAAGTCTTGGTGACAATGAAATGAATTCTCCTGAGATATGAAAATCTGCATGTTTATATTTATAAGCAATCTGGTTTAGGACGTGCATCAAAATTAGAACGGGTTTAAGTCTACAACTGAAAGACACACATTAGCTCTTTAGGGGCTAGAATAAATCAGAAGTTGGGAGTGAGAAAGTAGAATACTTATTAAGTATTTTTTCCGAGATGAAGAGAGGAGAACATTGCAAGAGATGATAACAGGTATTCCGAATACATACTCCGGAGGAGTGTATCTCACAGAAAATTAGAAGATTCAGAAGAATGTTACATTTAGTTTCTCTTTTGTAAAAAAAAATAAATAGGAGAGCACTCAAGAAAAATCAACTCAAATCTCAGCAACAAAAGAAGCAGTAAATTGGCTTTTTGTAGTTATTAGGAAAAAAAAAGGGGAAAACCACAGAGAACGACATTATGCAACCACGTAAATCTACGATTCATGCATTTCTGATTTGCTCCATTTAAAAATCATAATCAAATGTGATAAGGTACAAAAGGGCAATAAAAAGAAGCAGAGTCATGAGAGACTTCCACGTGAAGGAAGAATAATGAACTAGAATGCTTCAGCCTGGACAAGTGATAAGTAAGGAAAGCACAATGTGAAATCATGAATAATACAGTTAAAGTGAACAGAAAATGATTTATGCACTATTTCTCTTAATAACAGAACAAGTGGTACCAAACAGCACTGTCCTGCAGTAGGCTTCATAGAAAGTGAAGGAAAATGTGGTTGGTTGTTTGTTTTTTTCCCCAGAAAATACATAATCAAACTGTGGTGTTCATTGCCAAAGGATTTACAAGAGCCCAAAAATGTAAATGGTATTAAGTTGGCATTGCATCATTTCAGGGGGTTACAAAACCTGGTGGTACAGAGGAAATGTAAAACTCAGAAGGTCCCTGTGCCTTTGACTGCCAGACTCAGTAGGGGAAAGACTGTTCCATACTTGCCTTATTTCTTACGCTCTCATCCTATGAATTCATTACTGCAAGGCTATGTTTGGACTTCTTGTTGGATGTACTATACACGTCCTTAAAATCTTTTGTGATCTTCTGCTTTGTGATACAACGTAATTATTAAACCCCAGTATTATACACAGTATAGATAACGAGCTCATACATACTCACTTCAGTAAGGGCTTACTTTATACTTACCTTTAATGGGAACTAGAGGAAGTGCTCTTCTAGAGACTGAAGACAGATTACAAAATGCTGGAGAGGGCAAGAAGAAGCTATAGTCTCTGATGACTTGAAATACATACAGGCTGCTGAAGACTGTCAGTCACAGTCTTTTTAAATCAGTTCCATAGCCTGTGTCCATAAGATACTGTTCAATGCTCTCCCACTTGCTCTAGTACTTTGCTTCTTATTTCATGGGTATTGTTTTCTCCATCTCAAATTCATATTTGGCAGATACTGTAGGAATACATAGTTGGCAGAACTAGCTCACTTGGGTCCACATTTGCTTGTGTGTCTCGGCATCCCTTCTCTCATCCCTCTGATTACCTCTGTAGGTGATTCGATGATTTTGCTCATTGGATAATGATACTCCTTTCCAGCACTCCTAGAGTCCCCTACACAAATAAGGAAGCAAACAGTCAGATCGTTCTGTCCTTCCAGCAGTTTCAGGTCATATCACTTAAGAGCAGAGCTGTTACACATGTCAAGCAACACCCTCTCAGCTCTCTCATCTCAACCCACAGCCTTGTGCCTTTAGTAAAATTGTAAGTCAGTGCTCTCATTATTCAGGCTTATAAAGGGAGAGCATCAGTGATGATTTGCACTCTCTGAAGTAAAGCTGGTAATTCATTTCCTGCTTCTCCTGCCAGCCTTGCTCCCCACCTCCCTCCTTCCCAACACTCACAAGAATCATACTCCAGAATCTTACGTCACTCACTATGAAGAGTATCACTGATGTTCCAGCAGTCCTTGTCCTCCGATATTTAACTGAGGACATTTCATTGTGGTTCCTGCATGCCTGAGCAAGGGGCACTCAGTGCCCTCATTAAGAGAAGGGAATAGGTACAGAGGACTTCATTGTCAGAAATGGAGACTGGAAGATGGTGCAGTACCTAATGCCCTTACAGAGCACAACTTGTGTGGGCAAACTGTTGTAGCTAGTGAGCTCTGCAGTGCTGTGACAAGTTCAACCTCTATTACAGCACTGTTGTGGGTCACTCACACTCTTGGGATCCTGCTGGATACTCATTAAAACTTCAGATTTGTTGCTAACCAGCAAAAAGACAAATGTTCCTTGCACAGCATCTTTTTTTGTCACCTTTTACAGTTATTCTGCAGCTTCTAGTACCAAAATGCACAGAATTTGCATTGTCATAACGATGACAGGAGATTGCGCAGTGACATTGCTCAATAATGCTCCATCACAGAACATGATCAGCAGTTTGAAATGCCGGTTTAGGATAGCATCTCTTCTTTACTTCATCGGTTTTATAGAGGGAAAGCAGCATTAACATAGTATAAGAAATTCCTGACTCCAAAGGCCATGAGGTGAGACTAAGACCTGTAAAATAGCATTAGGGACTAAAGTCTGTGGTGTTTCCTTAGGCAAACTCCCATGAACATCCTTTCCATTTCAGCAGACTAACTGCTGAATAAATACAACATCATTGTGCGGCATACTCCAGGCATTTTACAGTAACCAGAGATGGTTTGCTTTGGCCTGGTGTGGATTAGTTAATGCTAGAGCTCCCCCTAGAGGTATACAGGCAAATAACAGATGAGTCATTTCATTTTGTCAGTTTCCTAATATGTTTGTGTACATGTGTACACTCCATTACCAGTTGAAACCTGCTTCATTTTAGAGTGTGTACTTCCCTCTCTTATCTAAACTGAGCACAGTTGCTGTTATCACCTTCCTGGCAATAAACACACTTCAAGTACAACAGCACAGGTCAGGTAGACCAGTAAAATAAAGCTCTTTACAGCATGACGTGTGCTTTTAGAAAGGATGTGAACCAGTCTGAAAAGCTTATAAACCTGGACAAAATTGATTGTCAGCAGTCCTTTTCTACATCCATGCCTACCAATATCAGAGGAAGGGAAAGAGGCTGTAGAAGTGGGAAGGCAGGCAGTAGTAAAGAGGACAGATAATGTCTATGAAAGTGAGACCCTATGGCTACCAACAAGAATTCAGACCTAGCAACCCACGTATTCAGCCAGCCCAGTGGGCCCTTCCACACCTGCAGTCAGGCAACTTGTGTCATACTACACTTGGAAGGGTTGGTAAGAAAGATCCAGAATTCCAGAGAACTTTGTTCTCTTTGTCTTTTGGCTGAATATGCATATATCAAATATATGTGTTGTTAGATACAGAAATGAATGAGAAAAGTCAAAGTTCATCACATTCACAGCTGAGTCAGTGGAAACACTGGCTTCGTTATCACTACTGATGCTAGCTCAGCACCCAGAGGAAAGTGAGCCCTCTGCCTTTCCCCGGGTGCTTCCAGGACCTGGAGGTAAGAATCCCTGTCTGAATCCCAGATGTGGGTGTGCAGCTGACCAAACTCAGCAGGAGCTCTCCAGTGAATATGAAAGTATGTAAGGACTTGCCTACAAACCTTACCCTTTTTTCACTGATAATCTGAAAAACAAACTTCCTATCACTTCACTTTAACACCACACACCTTTTCTTCCTTCCTCTCATTTTCTTCCCCCTTTTCTCTATTATTTGCTTTTTAGTCATCCTTGCTCTGTTCTTTAACTTACCACAATTCATAGGAGTGCAAAAATACAACAAAGTTTGTACTTTCTTTTTTCTGTCCTTTAAGAGGGAGGGTTTATTTTCCCCGATGTGGCCTATTTATCCCTGTTGCAGAAAATATGTGGTTTTAAACTTAACCTTCACAAGCCTTGTCTCCTTGTTTTCAGGTCTCTACGGCGTTTTATTTGAGAAACACACAGAGGCTGCTTTTGCAAATTACCGTCTCTGGGAATCGTGTGGATTTGTCATTGCCTTTGGTTACAGCACCACACTGAGGGTCTACATCAAGCTGTACATTTTACTGGCTGTGCTTACATTGTCTATGGTGACATATGGAGTGGTTGAGTACCTGGAAGCTAAGAGAACCCCTGGGACACCTGCTGCTACAGAAAAGGAAAATGGGGGACCTCACACCCAGGAAACACGTTTCTAACCCATCAGTCAGAATAATCAAGGCTATCTCCTATAGGCAGGTCTCCACAGGTGTTCCAAACATGAACTGTCTCTAGGCAGAGGGTAAAGAAACAGATTTTGGGGCCAGTAAAATACAAATGTCTTAGGAGTAAAAATTTCTTTTGACATTTCAGCCTTATAAAGGTAGATCATCTGACTTTGTCCTTTCATAAAACTAAATGCCTTCTATATATATATATATATATATAAATTAATAAAGTCTTGATAAATGTATACAAGGCTCTTAAAGTCCTAAGATTTTTTCTTTGTGGATCAGACCCAGTACCACAGGTTTACAACCAAAGCTGAATAAACCACATGCAGCATCAGAAGATGGCGGCCACTGGAGTTGCTCACCTGATTACAGTGGTTCCAGTGATCAACGATTGTGGAGAAAGATCTGTATTCTTCTCATCCTGCCTTTTTTTTAAGCACCTGCTGTGAACAGTGTTCTGCTATAGGCTGGCTATATTTACAGTTCGTACCAGAACATGACAGTCAGGCAGCAAGTAGCACACGTCTGTCTGCAATGAGGCCCAGCAGCAGGGAACAGACTTGCCTTCAGCCCAGACTGCACTACCACACAGACCTCTTCCACAGCTACAGCAACTTTCATCCTGCAATGAAGTAGTAGCTCGCTGGGTCAGGCAACGGACCGTTGCTGAGGAGGCAGGTGGTGGGCATACCATGCATTATAGCACCATCTGGAGCTTAAGACACTCAACTTCAAGTAATTAATATTGATGCATTAACAGCTTCCACCGACGAAAGCCCGGGGGGGGAGGGGGGGGCTGCAGGACGTCCCTCCGCAGGCGGCCAGACATGGCGCTGAGGTCACCGCCCGCCCTTCCTCATTGCCAAGCAACAGCTGCCGGCCCTTCCTTCCTCCGGCCCCAGCAGCCGGCTCCGCCGCTTCCCGCTCACTTGAGCGCCTGCAGCTGCGGCCGGAGCGGTCCCGGAGGGGGTTGAAGCCGTCAGAGGTACGTGCGAGGCGGCAGGCCCACAGGGTGAGGCAGACCTAGGAAGGAGTGCAGTGGGTTCTGCCAGGTCCCCGGCCTTTAAACTCATCCCTTCTGCTCAATCAGGCACATGCACCTGCTCAGCCAGACCCCCCTGTGCCTGCGAGCCAGGGAACATGCTTTTGTTGTAGGTAGCTGTGCTTCAGCCTGCACCCACTGCACATAAGGGGCCATGTGGTGTAGCCAGATGGGATAAAGCTGGATTGACAGGCATCCTTCCTGACTTTGCAGTATGTGTCTGCTTACTGGACAGAAATGAGACCTAAAGGAATGATTAGAATGGTTGTGAAACAGAGTCCTGGTGCAGGCAACTGGCAGCCTCACATAACGGTCTGTGGCCTTGAGAGCTTGAGGACTTTAGTACAAAATACCTACCAGTCTGCTGAGTTTAGCTATGCAGAGGTGGTCCACTTTAACACTGCAAGCAAACAGTTTCAATGCCTAGCCATTAAGCATCATATTTCCACGGAATCTGCCTCCAACAGGTATAATGACAAACAACTGCAATGGAGAAACAGCTGGTAGCAGCCAAGGTAGACCTGGAGCCCTGACAGAGGCTGGGACTGCCTGATAGCCCCAGGACCACCACACAGCTCCATGGGAACGGTGAGGTCACAGCTGCAGCCCTCATAATGAGGAGAACATCTGCCACAATAGTCAGTGGGTGTTGGATGCCAGCACACTCAAAGGCAGCTGCAGCCATTTCCACTCTGTGGCTGAGTGCCTATAAACACGTGGGTGGATTTTCAAGTTATTAAAGAATGGGCCAATAATGGAGAGCCCAGGGAACTCAGGCAAAACAATACTAAATGATGAGGGCCAGGCACACTTATACAGAGGAGCAAAATCCACTCATTAAAATCACTGTATCATTCTAGAGTTACTTTTGTAATATTACTGTAAAAACTTGTGCTTATTTGTGATAGGACTTTTCTTAAAAACAGGTAACTGCTCTCTTATTGTTTTCTTTGTATTTAATACCTGGAAGTTTGAAGTTCGTGTTTGTTATATCTGGGCTTGGTGAGTCAATTTCCTGTGTGCTGTTCCGTGAATGCCAGAGGTATGAAAGATGCGCCATTAATACAGCCTGACATGGAAAACCACCAAAGGCAGCTTCATTCTTCAGACACTACTAGCAGCCTGATTTATGATTACCTACCAGGGATTGTGACAGTACAGTTTACCCTGCTCTAGATTCTTGTGCAACAGAGCTTTTCACTGAAACACTGCTAGTAGGAATGCTTAGCAGCGCAGAAAAGACAAAACTAACTACAGTCCTAACATGACTCATCCAAATACTTAGTATGGCTATTTTTAGTTATATGTGTTTATTTCTCAATTTAATAATGGTTGCCTAAGATTTTGAGCCAGCTACTGTAAAACTTGATTTGTTTTGCATATATCTAGCATATGACATACTGCTGTTTAATATCAGGCAGGAAAAAACCTCCCAGGAAAGAAAGCAGAAGCAAAGACATCAAACATTTCCTGGGATCACCAGGCCACCAGGTTAGATTTGTGTACAGGCTCATCAGCAAACCCTCAGCTTCCCGGGAAGCGCTGCCTGCAAGAGCAACAGCAAGACTACCTTCACCTTTGTGGTGCTAGTTATCTAAGTCATATTATATTATTACTGTGCTTCAGTACCTACCATGTTCCTTTCCTGTTCCCTACAAACCCTTACCCAAGGAAAGCTCTCACTAAGTAGAATTCAACTACAGTCCACAGTTGAGCCTGATAGTAGCAGTAAAATGTATTGGACAGCCACAACACAAGTACATTGTACAAGAGGATCACCAGGTGTCAGATGTGGAACGTGAAGTGTGTTTTATAACATGCAAGAATTTTTGAGTCGTTTTCCACATGCAGATGAAATAAGTCTTAATAGTTCTGTGACTGACAAAACTTTGAAGTTATGCTTACATTTTGTTAATGGTAAGACATTAAAAAGTCTTTCTGAACCAGAACCGTCAAATCTGGCTTTTTAAAATACATAAATGAGATACTCTGATAATTTCAAAACAAAGAAAATTCAGATTGTTTAAAATACCTGGCAGATTATTTTTCTTCAGTGGGAAAGGAAAAAAACCTTCCCTTTTCATGAAACTGTAATAGTCAGTAAATATTCATGAATTACAGAAGTTTTAGGACAACTGCTACTATCGTAGGCTACCTCAAAGAAAGAATAAATATGAGACTGAAGACATATAACTTTTCAGCAGTCAGTGCTTTACTCTGTCTTAACAGCTATCTGGAATTGATGCCCTTCTAACATACCTTTGACTTCTCTTTCATGGGCAATGGAAACACAGGAGTGGTATGCTTCAAGAACATGTTGCTAGTGATAAAGATTAAGAATACAGCAAGGCTGATGACTGTTAGCACAACTTGTAGCATTGTTTATTTCCTGACAATTCTGTTTTCTTTCAGCTATTAAGATGGAAATAATGGCAGATGATGATGCAAGTGAAACCTTGAAGCCTTTGGTGTTCCGTCTCCATGAAAACGCCCCTGCAATAATCCGTGAGGTTTTACTGGAACGTGGTTGGACTGAATTTGACCAAAAGGAGCAAGATGACACAGACTGGAACTTGTACTGGCGGAACTCACCTTTTCCTATGACAGACCACCACAGTATTAAACCATGGCAGAGACTCAACCACTACCCAGAAGCTGTCAGGATCACCAGAAAAGACTATTTGGTAAGGCACCTGAAACGCATGAAAGGAGCATATGGATCAACACTGTATGAATTTAGTCCAGTGGCATTCATCATGCCCAATGACTATGTCAAATTTATAGCAGAATACAGCAAAGAGAGACAGTCAGTAGGCAAACCTAGTTACTGGATTTGCAAACCTGTGCATCTGTCCCGTGGAAGGGGCATACTCATTTTTGAAGACATTAAAGACTTAGCATATCACTGTACAGTCATTGTGCAGAAGTACATCAGCAATCCCTTGCTCATTTCGGGATATAAATTGGATCTTCGCCTCTACGTGTGTGTCACCAGTTTTTGCCCACTCACCATTTACACTTACGAAGAGGGACTGGTGAGGTTTGCCACTGAAAAGTTTGACCTCAGTTCTCTAGATAATGTCTACGCCCACCTAACAAACACCAGCATAAACAAATACGGAGCTTCATACAAAACATACAAAGAAGGTGTTGGCTGTGGTTGCAAGTGGACATTCAGCAAATTCCGTTCTTACCTTCGAATTTTTGGGGTCGATGACATGCTACTGTGGCAAAAGATGAATAACATCGTGATTCTTACCCTGCTTGCTGTCACTCCCTTACCAGAGGCTTCCAATTGCTTTGAGCTCTTTGGCTTTGACATCCTGATTGATGACAAGTTCAAGCCATGGCTTTTAGAAGTGAACTACAATCCAGCTTTGTGTTTAGACTGCTCCATTGATGACACTGTGAAAAGAAAACTTCTTCATGATATTGTTGAGCTGCTTAACTACAAGCAGGTTGACACTCACAGGCAGAATAAAATGCCTGGGTCAAAAACTGTTAGAAGGCAGGTACCCTGGAGAAGAACAGGTCAGAGCAACCCAGAAGAAGCTCCTGGCTTACTTCCTGGTCGAGAAGTATCTACTTGTATTTCTGCTTCTCAAACACAACCTGAACTGAAGTTTGCAAGAGGATCAATTCATAAGGTGTCTGCCCCGACCAGGAAAACTGCCAGAGCACATCCAAGGAAAACACTGACTTCCCAGCTGCGGGAAAAGATGAACATGCCAAAAGCATCCTCCCAAGTAAAAACTGAAGCTAAAAACAAACAACTCCCTGCTGTGCATTCTCCATTCATTTCTGCCCAACTCAGCCGGTGGTCACCTTCACCTGAAGTCTGCAACTACAAGTTAAGTACACGGCCCTATTTTCTCTCTGATAAAGACCAGATGCCTACTCGCCAGGTAGGAGGTTTTGTGCTTATTTTTCCTTTCAATGAAGCTGCACTTCAAGCTTCCAGGAATGGCACAGATGTAAAGAGCATCATAAAGGAAATTAATAAATTAGTGAGCAAACAAAATAGCACAAGACAAAAAAAGGCACAGACTGTTTAACTTCATGATACATATAACTTCGTGATGTTAAGTCATACATCATGAATGACGCTTTCGGCTTGAAGGATGTAGACATGTGCTGAAGTTGTATTAGAAAGAAATACTTCAAAGCATACACAACATAAAAATTGTAACTTAGCAACAACCAAGTGAGATTATTTTTGAAAATGAAAGTGCTGAATAACTCTTAAAAGTAATCTCAAAATAAAAATGGAGAACTGCACTTCTCAAAACATCCTCAGAAGTACCTGTCTTCATTTATTATTTATCTCAGAAATCTTTGCTTCTCTTCTTCTCCTGGCTTTATGATTTGAAAAATTACACCAGGGAGACATTCAGTATGCCCTCCGCTTACAAAGATGCAAGTGATATGAATTACACAGAACAATAACAGTTTAGAACAATCCAGCACGCTGCCTGGCATCACTTTCCACAGGTTAATTTTGTGCTGTATGAAACAATATGAAACAACTTTCATTTTATGACCTGTAGGATTCTGCAGAAATTCTTACGGAAAATGAGTCATAAAAAAAATGCGTAGTGACGTGCACTGTTGCAGTGGTGTTTTTTTGTGTTTTTTTCCCAAATAAACTCCTTGATACAGAAGGCTTCCCAAGGTGAGAAAGGAATTTGATATTGGAGAACAGGATATAAACTGCAAATGCTGTGTTAAAGGAGAGCAAATCAAACCTCTGTCTCACAGACTCTGTGCTGCCAATTAGGCAGTTTTGTTTTTCTTTCAATAGAACTTCTCCACCGATTACTGAGCATGGAAGATAAGTAACACTGAACTGAGACATTTAAGATTCTAAGATTACTACTCTCCTCTTGTACACCTTTGCCACCCCTAGCTGTCTAAAACTGAAGTTACTGCTCAGAAGTCACCCACGGTGCATCCTAAATCTGTCTCAAAATTGAGGCCAAATACAAGGTGTAACATGGTTCATCTAGTGCTAGAAGACCTGTGGAGAGAAATAGTGTTTCCCAGCTGAGTCCCACCTCCTCAAAGGTTTCATAAAAACACGTTCACTGAATTCCACATGAAGAAAATGTATAGTAAGCTGGCTATTTCAAAGTAGGCAAGTGTATTACTATGATTAAGATAAACATGCACCACAAAATTTTGATTATTAGTGTTCCTGCACCATAGCTAGTAGAACAAGCAGCTTCTGATTACCTAAATCAAGTGGAAGGTAAAGGAAACAAGGTGTGAGAATTAGCCTGTGAAAAATAGTATAACTTGCTGTAAGTGGCCCGTGAAGGGCTCCTTACCTGACAAAGCACATTAGTTACATATTTTTCCTTTGCTAACAAAATTAAATGGCACCCCTTACTTCAAGAATCCCTGTGCTATTGTGCTATAAAATATTGCTTGAAAAACATGCTCAGAGATCTAGGAGGCTACACGTATCACTTAAGTGTCATATATGTTGCAGGACTGCACGCCTTTTATTCCAGAACAAGAACATTTCTTGCAAGTAGAGTGAAGAGTGCTTGATGAAGCAAGGAGCAAGCAGCCCACAAACAAAATCATTCCTTATTGGACTTAAAATTATAAAGGATTATATGCGCAGATAAATGAATGTCAATCAACAATTGAAGGCAAGTTTGTATTTACTATGGAAACAACAAGAACATAAACATAACAACTGGAGAATATGCACTCTGTTAAAAAGAACTCCTGAGAATAAAAGCACTCTTGCCTTAGAAACATCAATTTTCCTAACCAAAGAGAGAATCGTATTCACTGTTTTTATGATGGTCAATTGAAAAAACAAACACACACACACAGGTCTGTTTTAGTCAGAGGCCACACTGAGCAGAAATTCTTAGGGAAACGTGGAAAAGAACAATCTCTTAGATTTTCTTTTGATCAAACTTTCCTTTTACAAAGCATATACAATGTATTAAGTGTTTCAGTAGTGAAGAGCACCGGTTTAAAATTGCTCCTTTGTTGTAAGGAAGCAGAAGAAAAACAGTACAACATTATTACCGCGCCATCTGACAACAAACTACTTGGATATTTAGAACAGCATAATTCAATTCATAATTAACAGCATGAGTATGATCAATACTAACTTTTTCTTTTTTTTTTTTTTTGCTCTGCAATTTGAATGGTGATGCATTGGCAGTCTGGCCCACTGGAAAGAGAAGAGAGAAATTCCATAATCTTGCAATTATTTTGTACGTAGGTGTGAGAAAAGGCCAAAGCAGCAGTTTATGAATGTGTGTTTGTTGCTACAGGAATTTGAAGGGCACAAAGAAATAATTGGTCTTTTCAGTCACTGGGCAGGTAGCGAGATGAGTTGTACAGGGGAGATGCTTCAGTGCTTTGAAAGAATTCAAGACAGAATATGGACACTCGGTCTACCAGGAAGGGAGCTGAAAGCAGTATCTAGTAAATGATTAATCCCCTTAGGTATTAAGTGCAATCCAAAGAGCCCTAAAGCTGTTGAGACTCACTGTTCAGAAATGTTCTTATACTACTGGAAGAATAATAACCAGAAAGGAATAAACATTACATTTCGTTTTCAAATACACTAGACAGTACTCTCAAACTATCATTTCATGCATCTCAATGCAAGCCTTTTGCCTCTTGTCAATGGGCACTGCTCCAAAGAGTCCGATGTTCCCTCCTATCAGGTATTTATGTACATTGATACGACTGAGCCTTCTCCAGGTTCAAGAGCCCCAGCTCTCAGCCTTTTCTAATATATGGAAGGTACTTTAGCAGCTCCTAATCCTCTTTTTTTTTTTTTTTTCCTTTCCATAACCTGAGGGCACAAATGTAGGCTAGTCTTCATTCATCCAAGATATATTTTCCTTTTTTTCTTTGTGGTATATGATAGTAATTCGTAGTCGTATAGAACACAATCGATTAAGAGTATTATCCTTAATTTATTTCATTAGAAATAGTGGTTTTCACTGCTGCACATATTCTAATCTTAATTATTAACAGCAACAGAAAAGCATCAGAGACATCAGGAAAAAATCTTTCAAACCGACACCCATGTCCAGAGCAGAGAGCGATTAAGTTGTACAGAGAAAATTTCTTGAGCCACTTACATACAGTGCAGCCACTGAGGGGAGGAATCACTTCTTATCTAGGATGATGTTACCCTTTTCGTCCTTGATTCGAACCCGTCCAGACAAGTACTTTGTTTCTTGCCTGCCATTGCAGTACACAGTCTTTACGGTTCCATCTGGGTACTCCCTCCTCTTGAACTGTGCAGTGTGAAACTCCTTCTGGCCATTACTGAATACCACTAGTTTATCTCCATTCCTGAAAGTAATAGCCACGAGTGAATGGGCCATAAAGCACTGTATGTTATAAACCTATCATACGTAACTGCCTAAGATGGCACAGTGAAGGTAGAAACCTTCACAGGTTATAAAATTCACCTCAGAATTTACATGCAGTAGAATCAGAGATCAGTTATCACAATTCCACTTCAATACAATGGTGCTGCCATACGTAACAATAGCTAATGGATGGTAGGATCTGTATTTTATATGAGCACCGCATGCAGGGATTTCAAGGCATTTTGCTAACAGAAAATCTCTTTTACAGCAGAACATTCCCTAACCACAGAAGAGGCATGTATAATGAATTCCTATTGTTATTTGTCCTCATTTTATATAAAAATAGAAACAAAGAATTTAAAACATCTTGGCAAGACCAGTAAGTGAGTAAAATACCAAGGAATAGAGCCCAAGAGTCCTCTTTTCCAGCCCTACATTGTTAATACAGATAACTGGCTTCCCTTTTGCTTGCACTGTTGCCCTGGTCAGATGTAGAGAGTGACTGTGAAGTTACATAGAACTAAATGAGAAATATTTCGCAGTCACTTTGCCAATGACATCAGGTCACCTGTGATTCAAAGTGGAAGCAAACAATTTTCAGTTCCTCACTGTAGCAAAACACTTGTTCTCTTCCAAATCTCTTCTTTCATATGGACATTTCCCAGTCATGCAGAATCAAACCACAGTTGTATATGCTAGTAACATTAAACTTGTGCCCAGTGCCGATTCCCATCTCTAAAGGAGACTTACTTTTCTACTTTTACTATTGTACCATCAGGGAAAAAAGTTTCCTCGAATCCATCGCTATAGAGGCATTTCACTGTGTGATCTGGGAACACAATTTCTTGTGTGCCATCAGGATAATGCTTTTCTGTGGAAAACAAGATTCAAAAAGTGTCTTTGGAATTCTTTCTCATCGCTTTACACAAAGCTAGATGAGATTTTCTGTAGACATTGTATTGAGGGTAGAAATTCTATCCAGTATACTGCTAGAGAAACTAAAGAATCAAATGAGATAGTAAAAACTATAGAAAGGATGCATTTATGCTCCTTTATTATCCTTTGCAGAAGGAAACTGAGCAGTGAAGTGATGGATCATGCCAACTGTCAAAAGGCAAAGATGAAGCAAATTGGAAGAAAAAAAAGCAAATTGGAGTTAGGCTCAGACAATACTTTCACAATGAAGACACTTCCACACATATAGTTCACATTCACAAGTTCTTGCATACCTATCTGATTATTAGGGAACTGCAGCACCTCTAGGCCCTCTGGATAAGCAGTGTGAGTTGTCTGTGCGTCTGCATAATAATAAATCTGGAAGGAGAGCGAACTGTTTACAGCATGGTCATAACATTTGCATAAGATTATTAAACCATAGCTGTGTGCTTAAAAATAAGCCAACTTTAAGAAGTCATTTCAAGGCCATTTTCTTCACGTATCTCTCATCCCTAAAAGTTGACATCCTTACATTTTAATTCCTCTCTTTCATTCACACCCCTCCCTCCTGGCTTTTTCTAGATATTTCTACTTCCTGTAGCATAGAGCAGAACAATGCACATGAGAGAGATCTTCCCAGCTCCCTGTGGATAGGATCTCTAGCTCCAGTCCATGCGCTAATCATTTAAAATGTTCACATTCTCACCAAGATCTTACTCATCTCCACTTCAGCCCATGTCCTTATCAAACATATTTACCTAATGCCAAGAGTACTCCTGTGCAACCCACTCTAAAATATATGAAAAGTAGTCCTTTCTTCAGATGGCTTTCCCCTACATTTTGCCTTCTTTCCTTTGATCTGCTTGGCCCAATCCCTGTTTGCCCCTTCAGCTGTTACCTTCGCCTCTTTCCATTCTTGTCCTCCCCTGTCAGGACTATGGAAACCAAAACCCTTCCCCATCAGTTTCTCCCAGAAATGCTATTTCAAGATTGTAATGCTGTAACATCATGGAAAGCACAGCAATGACAGTGTAGTAGCAAAGTGAGGATGTGTTCAGATGCAGCAGCCGTAGACACAGAAACAAAGGAAAAATATCTGCTTACACTTAGAAAGCCTCAGGTAGGCAGGCATCTCTCCAGCAACATACCCTTGCCTCCACTGACAACCCTTAAATGAGGTCTGGGAAGGTATGGATCCTGGCTCCACCCCTTCTGGTCACTCAGGTGTATTGAGTGACACCTGAGCTCCCATGGGTTGGCTCTGCCTTCCCACCAGATGCTCAATCACTTCTTCAAAGTTGTGAGTTAGCATTTCTGCTACAAAGATAAACAGTAGGAACTTGTTTGACAGATCACAGCCATACAGTTTTCCTTAAAGAAAACAAATATGACATACCACTCTCTGATCTGGCATGATCTTCTTTACATCTCCATTGAAAAAGCTAATTGTTGTCATCCTTTTATCAGCACTGATCTCTTTTTTAGTACCATTGCGGAAGGTGATGATTCGACGGCCATCAGTAAGCACCTCTTCAACCTTCAAAAACACAGAGCACCTAATGTAAATGAAGTCAAAGGATGCGAGCTACACTGTGCTGCCTTACAGTGAAACTGGAACTTGAAATAACTCAGTGTACCCACTCAATACTTTTGTATTTCAAAGCTATCTCACCAGCATGTGTATGTTTTTTTTTGTTTTGGTTTGGTTTTTTGCCTCATTCTTGCATAAGAGAAGAAGAAATAAAAAGTATGGCATTAGCAAAATCATCTCTTTTCCAGCACTTGGCTTAAATCCCCACCACACTGCCTTGTCTTCTGTTAAGCAAGATAAGACAGATGGCCCTGGGTCAATAATGAAGCAACACAAGCTCTTCATTGGCTGACTTCAATTAGTAAGCGTTTGTACTACGTTCATATATGCTGGTACTCTATGTAGGTTGCCCAATAGGCCCAGGTCCTGGATAAGGCAAATCAAAATGATATATTAACAGAGACAGCTGACATGTTAACAACCATTTTTTTTCCAAGTAACATAAGCATGAATGGACAGTCAGTACTACAGAGTTAAACATGGCTGTATGCAGATTTCTTACAAAACTGATCAAGACTTCTTAACAAGTGGCAATAACATCATCAGTGTGCTGTTTTGCAAACAATATATTGGATTAAGAAGATTTCCTTCCTAATACAGCCTCTAGTTAATGATTTTTCCAGAATGACTACGGGAGCTAGTTCTGTTCAGCCTATAGAAATCCCATAATTTAATTCATTTGGGCAAGTCCAAAAAAAGAAGACAACCATTTGGTGTACTACAGCAACCATAGTACAAACCAGTATCCCCTGAACAATGTTGTACTGCAAAAGCCTTCTCCATATCTGCTTACTGGAAAGTATCATTAATCAACACATGTATTGACAGTTCAGTTCTGAACTGAATAGACACAGGAAGCTGTGTCTTTCTTTACTGTCTGAACTTCATATATCAAGAAGGCTTATCAAGAATTGACAACTGTGATTGGACATAAATTACCCTCAGTCAGCACAGTAGAAGAAAAATTGCTTACTTGATTTCCATCCCATCAGCTATATATAATTTCCTGCTACTCATAACATGAACTTTACACTTGAGCTCTTCATTAAGGACTCTTCGTTTGAGAGATAATTTTCTATGGCTACTTGAAGCAGCAATTCCTATCTGTTGCAGTGCTGTTGGCAATCTCTTCAAGCACCCTTAATTTATCTCACCTTTCCATCCCGATGCTCTATTTTTTCCTGCACAACATCCTCATTTTCCCTTCTTTCTTGATGCAACATTGACCTTCTAGATAATATTGATTTTGGAGGCTTTACCTACAAAAATTACACATTCAGATTTATATAGACAGAAAGGCTGTAAAAACATTCACAAATTTCATCAACTCTTCAAAACAAAACAAAAACACGTTTACTTCTACACAAGGGGAAAGTTGCCTTTATTTCCAATATTGTCTTGAGTTCATTGTGAATTCTGATGTTTTAGTCATAACTGCAATTGCTGTGCATTAATTCCAATCAACTTCAGCTGTTAAAGCAATATCAGGGAATGAGAATTATCTCTGAATGCAAGGTTCCTGATTTGCTAAGAAAGGCACCTATACTAGCAAGATCCACTTTTCAAAACAAATCACATTGATCATAGCTGATCACATTGACAAATAGCTGCAGGTAATGCTGACTATGTAACTAAGGGTTATTCAGGATGCCACGCATTCAATTTACTGTTACAATGAGTTGCCTTTGCACTGTCTGGTAGCATAAAGGAGCCTTAAGTTAACTGACAACTGGCACATGGCATCCAGAGCAGTTAACTAATTCTCCTTACAGTGGTAGTACATGTCAGCCTGTGGGATCCAAAGGAACTGGGAGTACTGCTTCCCAAAGGGCACTGATGTATTCCAGGGAAAAAGCTGTCAACACTGTACTTGAAGTTGTCAGATCCATCCCCAAGCCCATGTTCATTACATAGCATTCACAAAGTGCTTTCCACAGTAGTCTCTCTTCCCTCTAAATAGAACATCCTTCAGTTCTCACTCCTCTTACTAATATGGATTTCATACACACAGACCAAGACAGTTTGAGGTAACTGCTGCTTGCCTCTGCATGTAAAGCTACGTTCAAAGGACTGAACATACTTTCAGAGTAGTGCTTCCAGAGCACACAAGGAATGCCCAGCAACAGAAGGAAAGCCCATGACCTGGGGGGCTCTGAAGCAAGCAGTGGGACCTGAACACTAGCAGTAAATAAATATTCATCATGCATACCTTCAGCTTTCAGCTTTGTTCTGGAGAAAGACACAAATCTTCCAGACACAATATCCCCCTACCTTTCTCCCCCAGATAAAAACATTTGCAATTTCATTAGGAAACAGAAGCTAAGTCCTTTTGGGAGACAGTAACTCAGTATTGGTCTCAGATTAAAAGTTTTGAGTTTTATAGTGGCCAAGGAAGGAAGTGGGAATGGAAGATTTTCTGAGTGTGTTTCAGTTCACCCATAGAAAACACAGTTACACATCATATAAGAGACAGAACCATAAGTTGCTCCAACCTTTGATTCAGCATCCAGAAGAGTAGGAGAACTCCTTGTAAGTACTTTGTTCTCATATGCAGTTATGCCACTTCTCCTTTGGGGCGTCTCAAATGCCACTTTATTCTGAGGTTTTAACATTTTTTCTGTCTTTTTAAGATTAGGAATCTCTTCCTCCTGAACCAAAATTAAAATAGTGACTAAGAACATAATTGATGTCCAATGGTCATGCAAGAATATGTTGATAAAGAAACGTACTTTGTTATTTCTAAGCCATTAAAATATTGTTTTAAAGAGCGTACACATCATAAGAAGAGATAAGGAAATAAATCCAAGAGAGCGCTGTTGCCAGCCAAGTGGAATTAGCATGCTGTATGTGAAAACTGAAGTCACATACAGTGAATTATTTTATAGATTTTCTTAGTGAAATACCTGTGTTTCCTCACTGTTACTGCAGAGTGCAAAGCTGCAAGTGTTATTGCTGTGCTTATTTGAGAGAAAGATGTCTTCTGAGATAACTGAAATGGGTGAAGGTGTGCCTATAAGAAAATTAAAAGAGGATACAGTCATGTTTCTTCACTTAGCACAGAAGATTATTTTTGCAGATGCTAGCTCTCAGAAGCTTGCAACACATGGCTTCTTATACTGATGATGCTGGCTTGCTCATTTCTAACGTTGCGTTGTCCTGGACCAAGGAGAACTGCAGACCACCACCATGCTCCACCTTCTGGGCTTCCACAACAATACACTCAGCATATAACGACAGCCAACAGCACATTCTACTCTCCTTCTCTTGTCAAGTACAGGTTTTGTACTTTTAAGAATTGTAGGAGAGTTTTAGCGACAATATATTTCCTGTTAACCAAGGGTTGCAGATCAATCATTCAGATGCCTCTAAGGCAGAAAATTCCCACAAATCTTACCTTTTTCATAAGAAGATTTATACCCCTTAGAAACACTCAGTTGTGAGCCAGCTCCAGGTGACTTCCTCTCATCTGTTCCTCTCCCAGAAGGAGAGGGTTGATACACAACCTGAAGCAACACGAAGAGGTTGTAAAATACAGCTGTGCCTTGCTATAACGTACGAGTAATCAGTGATATGGATGGAGTGTGCTCCCCCTTCCTGAGAATGTCTGTGCACAAAGACCTACACACTCATACAGTGCATGTGTTTAATCTTAATTAAGACTGTTTTGAATAAAGAGACTGTAGTGAAAGAAGCCCCAGGTAGGACTCTGCTTCTCTCAGGAGCTGTATTTTAGCTGTGGCTCTTGCTCTTGGTCCTCACTGGGTCGCCAAGACAATGAGGCATGACATATCACAGTCATGAACACCTTCTGAGGGCAAAAATTCTTTGCGTGGAGAGTAACAAAGCAGTAGAACAGGCTGCCCAGGGAAGTTGATATTCAAAACCAACCTGAACACCTTTCCATGTGGCCTGCCCTAGGGAACCTGCTTTAGCAGGGGTTGGACTAGATGATCTCCAGAGGTCCCTTCCAGCCCCTATGGTTCTGTGGAATATTTCAATGTATGAGTAGTTCCCTAAAATGACTTCCAGAATAAAAAACCGGACAGTATCAAGGCAAGAAGACCAAGCAACAGCTTTGTGAGAAACATGACCCCAATCTAAATTCTGAACAATACTGTCAAGAGAAAATAAAGGTAGTTTAAATAGACCTTTCCACTGACTTACTTCTTCTAATTCAAAAGGTGTCACACTTCCCTGGTGAAGTGTTGTCCTGCCAGTTGGCGTTGTGCTTCTGCCAAGGGAGCAGCGAGATGTTTTCTTTTCTTGTTGTTCCTTTGTTACCATTCTCAATGGATCAGCCTTCTGCACAGAGCTTTTTATTGCCTAAAAGATTTAAATACATTTGCATTAAGTTGATTTAAACATAGCATTAAATCCTTCGACAGCAGGTGGCTCATTACATTTTTTTTTAAGCTTTTAGAAGATGTTTATCTGTGTATGGATGTATATATGCATATTTTATACGTTATTCCCTCTTTAGACTCAGTCCACTTCCCCCAGTCCTCTGTGGAACAAGGAGAGGGGTAATTCAAAGTACACAGTGCAAAGCCAACAGCTGCTCTTAGGCTCCTATCCTTCAGTCTAGCCACCTTGGCAACCACAAGCAAAGCATTCCTGCCTGGGAAATCACAACTGAGCTGATCCAGAAAAGTATGTAGGGTTGGAGATTCAATTTTATTTGCCAGATGTCCACCTTTCTTACATTTTAAACATCTCATCCACTGAACAACAGCTGTTTGGGAATGCAAGAGTAAGCAAGCAGTCCACGGAAAAAAAACACATGAGCCATCAGCTTCATTTGCCCAAGTGCATGGCTTATTGCTTAAGGAATGGGGCACTAACAAACCACAGACATAAAAGACCAATCAATTCCTTCTCCAGAAACTGTCACTAGGGCCAATTTTCCATAATGACTAAACTCAAAGTTTAATGAGCTTTTGTCATAGATGATGATCTCCTCATCTTTATATTGATAAATCACATTAAAATTTAATGGCCATGAGTCAATAAAGAAAAATCAGCTGAAAACCAGAAGGTGGTAGAATTTTCAAAAGCTAAATCATAGATTACTATTTTTAACTTATACACTAACATTGCCATTTTTACAGAAATAATGTCAGGGAAATCAGCACAGGCTTACTGAGTTGCCTATGGTTTTTGTATCATAAAAATGGATGCCATTCTAAGATCATTTCATGAATCATAGCAAACACCCTGACCCAAGCAGCTGCTGCACTTTAGGTCTATACTTTTCAAGAGATCCAATTACTCAGTATTTGAGTTGATACGGAACAATTAATTTCTTGATAATGATGCCCTGAATTCAATCACTTTCATAAGAAAAGGCACCAAGTTATCTGAACATATAGTTTTCTTCATTGGGAACACATAGATCACCAGTATGTTATATAAAGAGGGAATCTCAGTCTTGCCCTGTAGCAAGCACAAGATACATCAGTTCCTTCCCACTTCCACTGAAGACAGAATAAAAGGTAATCAACCAGTTAGTTTGAGATGACAAAGGAAATGGAGTTTAGTTATGAAGTAAAACTTTCTAACATAAAGAATTGCTAGGTAACAAAAGATGCCAGCTCATTTTGGATCTTGTGGGAGATCAGTGACACTGATCTTGCTGCTGGCTAAAGGAGGGACCAGGTGGCCTCCTGAGGATTCTTCCAGTCCTACAGAGCCTACATCATAGGGTTTGCTTTCCCATACTAACAGACCAAAAAACTTGGGAAAAAACAACAAATCTTCATGAATAAAGCAGTGAACATTCAAATGCTACAAAAGACCATCTACATATTCTCAAAAGTCATAATTCCCTGCTTTATAATTAGTCAGTTTTCAGGAGGAATACTCATAGACAAGGAAATAACATGTTTAGAGCTCATGAAAATCCACTGCGAAATTACACAGCAAAGTCCACGTAGTAAGAGAGGAATAATGCACAGTAGACCTTGATTGAAACTTTTCCAACAGTAACTTTTTAAAAGCTGTATCAGCATGCCTTCCAATAGAAGAAATGAATGATATCTTTCTTAGTAATCAGTAACATTTATCTATAACTACATGTATGGCAGGAAACTGGCAACTTGTTTCCTCCCAATTTCTAATACATTCAGAAAGCAGCTTGTTTGGAGATAATACAAATTATTAATTACTTGGGCCACAAGCCACATTCTGAAAGAATCTTTAATGATATACAGTTAAAATAGATGCTTATCTTGTCTCACAGCTTGAATCAGCCATTTCTTCACCAACTAGTTCATGCTACAGTACAAATAGGATTCATCATTAACAAAAGAATTACAGGCCAACAGGATACACCTTTTTCACAGATGTAGAGAAAGTAACATCTCTCTCTCAAATATATATATTTTTCTTAAAATCATGTTCTCCTGATTCTCTAATCTGTACCAGTCATTACTCAGTTTTGCTCCCCAGTCATTTTTGTACATACCCTCAAATTCTATTAGCTTCGACAGAAATAAATCACACACCAGGTATTGTTATGCTTTCTTGGTTACAGCTGAGGAAATTCACCATTCCTAGCTGGCTTTGTGTGAAATATCTTATAAAGCTTACCACGTGACTCTATGACATGTATTGCTGCTTCTGTTACACAAGGTGATCCCTTCGCTTTCATTTCTCCTGTGCACAGTATCTCAATTCTGGACAGAAAAGCAGCATGAGATTTTGCTGTATATCCAAAATTTAGAGCCGTCCAGAGTTTGAGAATCATTGAAAGCTTTCATCGGCAAATAAGAGAGCTCAAAGAAACACAAGCATGAGTCACCATTTTCACATCTATCACTACAACACCGATTTTGTGCTTC
The DNA here is from genome assembly GCF_039878825.1 of Excalfactoria chinensis. NCBI lineage: Eukaryota > Metazoa > Chordata > Aves > Galliformes > Phasianidae > Excalfactoria > Excalfactoria chinensis. Next base: position 65,229,802 of record NC_092827.1, on the reverse strand, counting down.
TGTTTTACGTTCCTTTTCCCTGAGCCTTCAATTATAGATTCAAATAATCAGCATCCACTCTGTTCACTGCACGGCCTTCCTCTGCCATCAGATCAGATAAAGAACACATGTTTCTGTCAGACATTTTAGAGTTCACCCAGGACATCTGGGCAGTATGCCCACCAGTCTACTTCATGCTTGTGCTGGATTCCAATTGGATTGGATCCAGTGCTGGTTGGATGATGAAAGCCCAGATAACAACAAGCCCAGAAGTCTGCTGTCCTCAACATCCCCCTTCTCAGAACTGTTGCTGAAGCTGCTGCCCCTCCTTTTGTGCATGTGCATGGCTGCTTGCCACAGGGGGAAAACACAATAAATGACAAGGAGTGCCTATGTAGAATATCTGGGGCTTTAACTCATTTGGCAAGAACACTTGAGACATACAGATGAGACATACTGTTTCATAATGTGAAAGCTTCCAAAATAAGTTACTGAAGTTTTTTGTCTTTACTGGTCAGCTAAACTGCAAATAGTTTATCCCACATTACTCGGCTTGTTTATAACTCTGCCAATTGAAGCATTAAGCAATTATGAAATTCCAGCTGGAGGAGGGACCAAGGAGATCCAAAATCAACACAGAACAAATGAACGATTTCCTACAGCTAAATTTTCCAGCTTCTAACTTACAAATAGTATATATTATTTAGAAATACAGACAGCCGTAAAGGCTGATAATATCTGCTTCCTACTTGAAGTTACTATTCCAGACACTATTGATTCTTCTCTCTTAAGCACATTCAGTTTAGAAATAATAGAAACATAGAATCACAAGGTTGGAAAGGACCTACAAGATCATCTAGCCCAACCGCCCTCCCTTTACCATACCTACAGAAAACCACTAGACCATATAGCTCCCTATCCAGACGCCTCTTGAACACTGCCAGGGATGGCGACTCCAGCACCTCCCTGGGCAGCCATTGCAGTGCCTGAACACTCTCTGAGAGAAAAAGTTCCTTCGTATGTCCAGTATAAACCCCATCTGGTACAACTTGTGGCCGTTTCCTCAAGTCCTGTTTGTTGCCTGGGAGAAGAGGCCAAGCCCCTCATCACAACCTCCCTTCAGGAAGTTGTAGAGTGCAATGAGGTCTCCCCTGAGCCTCCTCTTCTCCAAGCTAAACAATCCCAGCTCCCTGAGCCACTCCTCATATGGCCTGTGCTCCAGACTCCTCACCAGTTTTGTTGCTCTTCTTTGAACACTTTCCAGGGCCTCAATGTCTTTCTTGCAGTGAGGGACCCAAAACTGGACACAGTACTCAAGGTGCGGCCTCACCAGCGCTGAGTACAGAGGGACAATCCCTTCCCTGCTTCTGCTAGTATTTCTGGTACAAGCCAGGATGCCATTGGCCTTCTTGGCCACCTGGGCACACTGCTGGCTCATGCTCAGCCAAGCATCAATAAATACCCCCAGGTCCATTTCTTCTAAACAGTCTTCCAGCCACTCTGCCCCAATCCTGTAGCATTGCCTGGGGTTGTTGTGGCCAAAGTGCAGGACTCAGCATTTGGTCCTGTTGATATTCAGTCAATGTTGTTAGTTGTCATAGAGATATGAGAAAAAAGCCTTTCACTTGACATACTGAGTTAATTTGACACAGCTTGTAAACAGCTGTGATTTTACCACTGACCAGGCAAAAGGCAGTAGGAACACATACTTTGCTATTGATGTCTCTAAAGCATTGTTTCTGCAAAGCTGCCTTTGGCCCCACACAAGAAGTGATACAACTCTCGTGCTTCTCTCTCCATGATCTCTCTTCTTGTGCGGTTGAAGATGTTGTCTCTCGCAGGATAGCTTCTGCAACCTAACAAAGAATATGTTATACATACACACATGCTATACACACAATTTTCAAATGGAACTTATCAGTATTATATGAAAAATCTCATGAATGAGTACACTGAAATCAAACATAAAGAGACCAAAGCTTCTTCACTCCAGGAAGCAAGGGACTGGCTAATTGGTGTGTCTGGCTTCTTTTAAAAAGGGATTTTACTAGAAATTATATTTGCACATTAGAGAAATATCTAGGAATAAAGGGCTTGATTTGTTTTTCTCCTAGGTGTAGGCTCTCTGTGGAAAAATAAAATTCATCTCATCAGACTGCACCATCTGGAAGATAATTATCCGTTCCAGTCACCTCAGTTCACATTTGATGAATCCCACTTTAAAGGCACATATTTTTCTTCCTTGAGTATGTAGAAAGATGAAATGACCCACTCAAACCAAACCTCTGCCTTTTGATTTCTAGTCTGAATCATTTAATTTTCCCCAAATTTGCTGTCTGTGTAAGAAGGGAGTAATGGAATTCTCCCTTCCTTTATCTCCCTTTAATGAAGGTACGCAGTTACACAGTAAAGTAACAAGTAACCCTGCAAGTAAATTAAGCAAATTGGACATTAATGAAAAAGAACAATAGAATCCGTTCAACTATGATTAAACCTCTTTGATTTCAGGATTTCATCAGACACATTTATACTAGCCAGTTACATTTTCCAACCTGATTGTCTCTCCTGCTCTATCCCAGCATAACTCCCATTCAGAGATCCAATCTGTGCTTTTGTAAGAGAGGCCTCTGACAGTGTTTTCTTCCCTGAAACTTATTGTACTAAATAAGAACTGAAGTGAGATTTAAAGGTCTCGCTATATTTATTGCCAGAAAACAGCCTGCATCTGGCTTAAAGAGCTGTTTTATTAAAAAGGTCAGTGACATACACAAAGAACAGAGTTAATTTCAGGAGACTGGCTTAATTAGGCCAATGCAAATCTGTTACCTGGACTATCTTCCAAGTTAGAGGAGGGAAAAAGGCACCATCTGCCCCATTGTGACTGTCAGAGACAGAACAGTTAAACCCCCTTGTAGAGGTACCCATCTCTTGGATAACTAATTTTACATGGAAGAGGACCACTGAAGAAATATATTTAAACATAGCTTAACATAGACCGGATATTTCTCCCCTTGAGACTGAGCACAGCAGGAATGGAATGACAATATTCAGGCAAAGAAAAACTAAGCCTAAATTATTCAGGCAGTATTAAATACAAAGTCTTCCAGTACCGGTGTCTGGAATTTTCCGTCAGTGAGATTCACAGTTCCTCTTTTTCTTTCTGCTTTCAGCCTTTTGTATTCTGAACCTCTGAGCTCAACTCGAAGCTCCATGTTCTGCCTAGTCAGCATCTCAACCTGGTCTCTTAGCTTGCAATAAGCAGCGTGCCAACAGGACTCATTTCTCCTGAACTCCTCCTGCAGTCCTGCAATCTGTTGCTTTAATATCTACCAGAAGAAAAAAGAAAGTGAAAAATCAGAAGATACAAACTAATAATGCAAAAAACACTATTAAAAGTACACATGGTATGTTTTAATGGCAAAAAGTGGTAGTGCACTGGAACTTCATGCAGTGTGATTAGCAAGATGGTCCTTACAAACACCAGAGGGGACTGCAAAGACATTTTTATCTGAGTTCAAGGAAGTGAATTTATGGTATTTGTTACATTTTGATGAGGACCTCTTGCTATACATTTCCATTATTTTCTCCTGTTCCCTTCTCATTCCATCATCCATGGTGTTTCCAACACTGAGTCCTCATCCTTTGGTAGCATTCATGCTGGATACTGCAACTGCATCATCAACAGAGTTTAACCAGAAATGTGCAGTTTGCTCTGTAATCAACTGTCACGTGAGCTCCTTTTTGACTTTCCCCTCACTTGTGTGTCTGTCCAATGTGATTAATGTCATGGTTTCATGGGCCTCTCATGCTTCTGTACCAAACTGAAGGCACACCTCTCCAATCTGTTCTTTTCTTATGTAAAGAGAGCAACTTGTATATTTAAAACACAAATCAAAGCGATGTTTTTTTAACACAGAAATCTTCACTGTACACATAGCCATCTTCAATAAGCAGTACTGGTGACAAATGAAATGACTCAGGTCCATATGATACTTGAACACAAGAACATTCAATGAAGAGAACAGCATTTTTATTTTACAGCTTACTTGTATTTCCTCTGATTTTACACTTCCTCCAGTGACTCTAGGTGTTCCTTTGAACTTGCTATGCATAACTTCTTCCTTCTGTAGTGCATCAGTTTGATCTCTGTTGTATTGCAATGGATGAGCCATCTCCTGGCCCCTGACAGCCTTAAGTTGGTCCATTTGTCTTCTGCTTAGTAAGTTAATGAAAAAGAAAAAAATATGAGGTTGGCAAAAGACTATCACAAAGAACTGTCTCTAGATGTTCTTTCTCTAGGCATGAATTCTTTGGGGCTTGGGCGTATCTCAGATATGCTAATACTGCTGAGAGTGGCAAGAAGTGATTAGCATTATCAAAACTGAGGTTGGAGAACTCACGCATCACTTGAAGCACTTGTACAAGATCAGCTGCAAAATTTATTCTATTGAGCAGATGAGAGTACTTTCAATTAAAACTATCTGATAATCTAAAGACTGAGCTTAGGGGCTTTCAAACACATTTGCTGTGTACAAGGAAAGCTACATTAAGGCACACCTGCAGAAGGCACAGTCTGTTCCCTGGCTCCACACCTATGAGGCACCTCATCATGCAAAGCTGGAGACTGAGCCATACTTCCAGCTGCTTGGCCGTCCCCACGGATGAGAACAGCCGTGGACTTGCATGAAAGGGGTTGAGTATATTACTTATAGGTAAGTAAATACAGGAGCCAAATATGAGAGGCCATCACTCAGAAGGCATTTTGCCTTCATACCCAGTGTATCAAGGCATGAGTGGTCAGGAAACCTGCTTAAAAACTCTGCAAAAGCCGTAGAGCATTATTTGTATAATCAGGATCCAGCTGCCTAGTTCAATTTTAATTTGATATTACATTATTTATTAGTTTCTTACTTCAGTTCACTTCATGACTTACAGCCACCATCTGGCTATTACTATTACTTGATAGCTACAGGAGGCAGCCGTGACCTCATGTTTTCTTCTCCATAATGGAGTTTAGCTCTTTGACAGCAAAATATGAAGGCTGACAATAACAGCAAGAGGCAAATGAGCTCCCCATATCCTGCTGGGGTTTTTTTGTTTGTTTTTTGTTTTTTACAATTTATTACTTTTCTTTTTGCTGTTTTCTTACTTAAATAAGCCAGTCTAATATTCTCATTAAATGCATGCAAAAAATAAATAAATAAATAAATAAAAATCACAATGTTCAATTGAAGTATTAATTCTTTTTGCATTATTCTGGTTAAATTTGAATATACAATCCCTGCTTAATCATGTGTAGCTTGCCACTGCTCCAAATCCAGACCAGTTGCCCTAAAATACCACATACAAGAACAAAAGCAAGATGGAAGATCTATATAGAACACCTCCCACTGACGAGTACTCTCTTAAGTTTCTGCAAAACAGAGGCCAGCTAGCTACTTCCTCCAGAATCTCAGCTGATATCAACCTCTTCAGCACTGTACTTGAGTTGTACCTGTACAAGTAAAATTATCAGAGCTAGAGCATCAGTCCAAGCATAGTCACTCACAGGGTCATATTACTAGCATAACCACAGGCCTCCAACCCAAGCTGACAAGGCAATGCTGGGCAAGGTCTGGAGGTCAGTGCAGGGCAGGGATCATGCCTGGCAGGCAGCTCAGTTGCAGCTCCCCAGTCTTCTGTGTGAAAGCATGCTGTGGCTGTTTGGCTCGAGGCTATAAAACAGCCCCTGGCTTGGAAAAAAACTCACAAAAAAGTAATAAAGACTCCTGGAGCACACACAGTACTTCTTTGGAGCCTCAGACAGACTGCTTAAGCCCCAGCTATAAAGTAAAAGCTAGGTGCAGAGATGTAAAATATTACAAAAGCTAAGTACCTTGCATCAACTCAAATCCTTGCATGAATCCCAGGCATACCTCTGCCTGAGGCACATAGCAGAAGGCTGGCTGTAAGGCAAAAAGTATACATGCAGCAAGGCTTTCCAAGAAAAAAAGACCACCACTGAATCCTCTGACAGACACTTAAGAGTCGGCAACAACTCCCTCAGCAGTGGAGCCACAGGCTGCATCCTAGGGTCCCTCAGGCACTAGATATGCACCACAAGGTGCACTCCATTGTTTTCACTTTCTTGTCTGTTATTTGTGTCTGCAAAGGTTTAAAAACAAAGCCCTTTGAAACAAAAGAATGGACGGTCTAGGCAGGTCTAGGCTTGTCACATTGCTCACAAAAAGGGTTTTCATTGCTTCCCACAAGTGTTAAGTCACCAACATGGCCTAAGTAATGAGCTTTGGATGTAGCTGCCATCTTGTGCTCCTTGCTGGTTTGAAAATAAAGCAGACTGCATAAATCTGCACGGGGCAGCACAGTCAGGGGGGATAAGCTGCCTTTCACAATTAGTTTTAACTCATAAATTAGAAAAATGAACTGAAAAGATGCACGCATTGTGCTAGGCATGTATATTTGGATAAATATCTGTATGGACATATAAGGGGGTTTCTGTGGCTAATGACATGAATAAATCTAGTGAAAGCTCTTTGGAAAAATCTTCACTGTTCTTAAATAAAAATGAAAGCCACGTCATCTGTGATGCAGCACTGTCAGCAGACAGAAAATCCTGCACTGCAGTAATTCTGCACCAGCGCATCACTCCTCAGCTCAAATTTACACTAGTAAAGGGAAAAGCAGCACCTAACATCAATAGTAGCTTTATTAACTACCAAATCCCACAGATGTTCACATCTGAAGCAACTATCACAGCCAGCTGGAGATCACCCAAGCTGCCTGCATGAGCATAAGCTAGAAAGATCTTTAATAAAGCCATCCATTTGTGTGATCTATTGAAATAAAGTCAATAAATTATTCTTTCTTGGCACTAATTAAGAAAAGTGAAAAGGGAAATAATTATTTCTGCATCACTCCTGTGTTTATGGTAGATGGTGCCCAGCAATTTCTGACAGGCCTCCTTACATTAAGGAAGTGTATATATTTGATTCGACTTGTAAGCTTGTTTAATATTTATTACAGGCATTTGTATTACCTGTAATTGGTTACACTTGTGAGGGCAATTCTGCTTCTTCAAAAGATAGATATTCCTGAAATTACAATGCTGTTGGCACTGTTGCATGGTATGAACATTTGATAACTAGAAACATGGGGGTACCCTGATGCAAATGCGACAGGGGAAGTTTATCCTTCACTTATTCAGATGCCTAATCTCATAAAACGAATTATCCCGATTCTTACAACAGATTTCAGTGTCATCTGAAGATGTTCAGCAACTTACACAAAGCATGTGGCATTACTCAGCTTTAAGACGCAAACTGTACCACAGTTTTCATAGTTGGTGCCTTTGGTTAAGTGAACAGTCAGCCTTACTTTTTATCTACACATCCAAGTGTTTCAGTTCTCAGAGACAACATAAATGCCACTCTGACAAAGCTAGCTACTAATTATGGATTTAGCAACCTCATTTTAAGGTTGCTAATGGAAGTGCTGGCCTCAGTACACACTCAGATCAGTTCCTTGTGTATATGGACTTACCTGAGAAAATGCATTGCTTTGTCCTGTTCTTCTTCTGCTCTTGTCAATGAAAGGGATCCTCCATGGTATACACCACTTTCTAATCCACTGGAAAGGATGCTCTGGGTTTCTGCTATAAAGATATTTATGTTAGCACTGGTTGCATAACCACAGTAAGTTTTACTGGTGAATCTGTCAAACAGAATTAACTTATCAAAAAATAATTACACAAGGACCATGTTGGAGTCTGGATACTTACAAGTATGGTCCAAGCCCTGCAGGTTATGATAACTGAAATGGATTTTGGGGATATACCAGTGTCAGCAGCCAAATTCCTTATTGTGAATGTAGTTGTCAAGTGATAATTCAACTTTATTTTGAATGTCGCTTTTACACAGTCCTTGAGTACTCTTCTTGGAACAGCTTAGCAATGTGTAGAAGAGTAATTAAGAGCTGTCAGGAGTAAGTATTGCTGCAGGAAGGATAACAGGTTAAAAAAAAAAGGGGGGGGGGAGAGATAACAAGTATGTTTGGGATGAGGAGTTAGCCTGAAGGAGGTAAGTCCTGCAGTAGAAGCTAAGAAAAAAGAGTTAGAACCAATTCAATAAAAAGGTCTAAATCCTTTCTCAGCAGGAAACCATTTCTTTGCCAGAAGATGACCAAGCCAAAAAGACTAGGAGGATTTCTGGCTGAAGAACTCTAACACTATCCAGGATAAACTGAGAGAAGATGCTTATAGGGAAAACATCATTATCCACCAATACTGAGCTCTCTGTGTCTCAGGAATAAAATAAGCAATTGTGAGAAATCATTTTGCCCAGCCTGTTGTATCTTTGTATCTCAAATTGTCTCTGAGGAGGGTAAACAGAAAACAAGAACTTCTCACTGCCAAGAGTCAGCGAGTGGGGGTGAATATACATAAGCTACCAGAAACTCTAGCACTGATTCCAGGGACTTACTGAGACATCCACCAGACATGGACGGTCAAGCATAACTAGGGGCTTGCAGGTACTTCTCCCCCTTCCTTTCTGTTTCTAACAGTTTAGGACTGAGAAATACTAACAGAGGTGAGCATACGCCTAGGGAACATAAATTTATCTTAGTTTGACTGATTCTGTTTAATTCCCATATTGAAAAGAGAAGGAAACAAAAACTCAGGTAGCTCTTACCTAACACATTTGTAGGCAGCTTATTCTGTGGTTGCTTCACTTCAGGGCCTCCTTTAATCCCCAAAACCACTGCTGAGGATGGCAGATCAAGGCTTTTAACATGCCTGGCCTTTGATTCAAGTTCATCCTCTCCCCTTTTGGATTTCGTGAGATGAAATACAGAACACATGCTCCCTTTCAGCCTGGCAGTTCTAGTGCTGGAATCACTGCTGCTCGTGCTGAGAGAGAGACTTTGCTGTCTTGAGAGTTCTTGAATATCTTGTTTCCTTGAGGACAAACTGATGTTCTTTTTCATGGACGTAGGTTCAGTTTCACTGGGCTCATCGCTAACATAATCATTTTCAGAGAGATCCAGATGTCTGTCAGAATGATCTGCTCCCTGAGGCCTATGCTGGGAGGGATATTGACTGCAGTGAGATTTGGGGTCATCATCACTGGAGGATAAGCAGCCTGACTCATGGGATGAAGATGCAACATGCCACGTCAAGGCAGCTGTCCCCTTCTTTTGACATTCCTGCTGCAAAACTAAGGATGAACTTCCTTGCTCCACAGCCTCAAGAGAGTTACAGGTAATTTTTATGATCTTATCATTGACCTTCTTAAAACTAGTATGAATTTGTCTTTTGCTTTCTGGGCTCTGGCTCCCTGAAACAAGTTCTTGTGGGCATACCTGCACATGCTTCTGGCCCTGTGTGAATACAGGGACTGCACTCCACACTGCTTCCCTCATGTGTTCTGACTCTATATCTTGAAGCATACAACTCTTTTGCAGGACTTCCAAAGGGCTTTTTTCTTCCTCTGAGAGCTCACACTGCCGAAGTTGATTTGCTCTACCTAGGTCTATTTGCAGGGTACCCTCCACAGGTCTTCTATCAGTTCTATCAACTTGCTCTAGGGAATCCCTGTGATTAGTTTCACTGTCTCCACCTAATTGTAGGTTCATTTCTGTTGTTTCAGGACATGAGTTCAGGATTTCAGTCCACTTTGCATGAGGTGAGCCAAAAGCATCTTCATCTCTCCTAATCACTACTTTTTCTTCTGCACTTTGCTCCTGTACTTTCACTTCACAGTCAGTCTGAGCCTTAATTTCCTGCTCAGCTAACGCACAGTTTGCTTTTTTTCCATGTGCACTCATACGCATAGAGCTGACCTGCAGATTTACATGAGGGTATTCCCTTGGCTGCAGTATCCCTGCATCCATTTGCCCAGACTGGGAGAAAAGACTCCAGTGCTCCACATCAGTTCTTCTGGAATTCTTGCTCGTTTCTTTTAAAGGCTTCTGTTTAGTTCTATTGACTCTTACAGTACCTTCTTTTCGCTTCAGAAAAGTCTTCCGAGATGTTCCTTTTGCCTTGCTCTGAAAACAAACACCAAAAATAATGACAGCCACAATCTGAGATTCATTCATCAGAAAGGAAAATGTTTACATTAATTGAAAAAGCTGAGACACCAGATGTCTTCCAGTAACTGGCTATGGATAACTGAGCTCATAAATAACAGCCTGCAGACTACATAAAAGGCATGAGAACTTTTAATATGAGTCATTGTCTGACACCTCCATTAAATCCTAAGGAGAGTCAGGCATTTAAGACACTTAGCACTAAGTGTTTGGGCGGTCAAAGATGAGAGTTTTCATCTTTGTTTTCAAAGGCAGTTTGAGTTTTCTGTACAGCGTGGCAGAAATATATAAATGCATCAGTTTAAAATGCCATTTTCCCAATGAGACAGAGAAAATTACTGAGTGATAAAATGTACATCTTCCTTCTAATTCAACAAGCCTAGGATAATGCAGGGCCTGACACCCAAAGGTTTCCACTGAAGCAACTCCTATTGCATTTGGTATTAAGGCTATTAAAAGCACTGACTAGCCTCTAACAGAACAGTCGCCCAGTTCTGAGCTGATGTGAAACTCTGGCCATTAACTGTTGTCAGATTTGGCACAAAGAGCAACAAGAAAAAAGTATCTTCTCAACTTTTAGCCATTAACACAGAGAACAATGACAAGACAACTTGAGATGCTTCTTAAGCTAAATATCAGAGAATGGCATGGGTTGGAAGGGACCTTAAAGGTCATCTAGTTTTAGAGTAGAAGACATGAGGAGGACTTGACAACTGGAGGTATGTCTCCCCTGTGAATAAAACCTTTGAGTTTTGTAGAACAGCTGTTCACAAGTCTGTAAGGGCTCGAAATTGCAAGGTCAGACTTGTGCATAAACTTGTATTAATCTTTAAGGAGAAGGAGATTTCTGGCATAAATCTCAGCATCAAATGTCACTTTCACACTGCCTACAGTCATTCCTGCTCTTAATCTTGTGAGAAATATGCTATGAATCAATGAGATCAGTTGTTTAAATTCTGCCTGCTGAAGCTTGACTTGATATGGTTTTGTGAAAAGCAAAAAGCAGAAAAGTTTAAGGAGAAGCCAACAATCTGGAGGTGATCAGTATTAAGAAACTAACAGAATCAACCTCAGGGAGGAGGAGGGAAGGGAGATGTTGAAAAATCTTCCAGTATCATGTGAAAGAAGAGTCAAAAAACATGCTGTTACACAGTGAGCCAAAACCAGCGCCCATACAACCTCCACGTTCAAGAGAACTCATCACAAACAAAGTAAATGCACCAGTGGCACAGTACCTGCTGCTTCTGCTCCTGTTTTTCTACCAACTGAGTGTCTACCTGAAGCTGTTCAATACATTTTTCAGATGTCTTCTTCTGTCTAATATCAGTTCCTGTTGTGATTGGCCTAGGCAAGGAAAAAAAGTTTCTTATTTGTAATATTCTCCAACTAACTTCCATCCAGTATTTCTCATGGAGTTGTTATTGGGATTTGAATTGAAATATTCTCTTCTTTTTCAATGTGAAAAAATGTTAGCAAAAGGTACGGTATTACTGGATACCTAAGACCCACTTCAAAACATCCTGCTAGAAGTAAACATGAATTGTGTTTCCTTTTAGGAACTTTTTGTCTGGTATCAGCTGGCAGGTGTTATACAGTATTTTTACAATCAACAAAAATATGCTTTTGTAGTTTGACTGACTGACTACACTCATTTCTTACCTGTTTCCTAGGTTTCCAGTCTTCATCTTTACCTTTGTGCTGGAGGGAGGTGGAGAAACCTCCTTCATTTGTTCTGTTTGTTCTTCTTCAACTACAGAAAAAGCTCCAGGGAAAGGCCTTTCTTTTAATTGACCATTATCTAAGCAAGAAAAGGGTCAATGAAAACAATTTATGCAAAATCATCTGGGAATAATGGGAATAACAAAGCAAGAAATGGTGATTTGTACCCCTTGCCTCAAGAGACTTGTAATGCACAGTTAATGCAGAATATTGCATGAGACATCACTAGACAGCACTGAAATTCTGTATCTGTAGACCAGATGACATGCACCTCAGTTCTTGGAATATTTTCAACAGCAGTATTTGTAGGCAAAAGACCTTCTAACTGTGCATTTTCCATTCTATTTCACAGAAGTGTGTAAATTTGTCCATCTTTCCGTTTAGGTTTAATGGCTACGCTCCTCACAACAAGAAGGCCTCTACTTCATTTAATGACTTATCTAATTATCAGTTAATCATGACTTGCTCTATAGCTCAAGTTGGTCTGTCAGTTTCAGGAAAATGCTGTTATTGGCTTATTCACACAAAACACTGTCACTGTTGTTAGAAACCATGCAGCTTGCTTTCTGACACTGACACACCCAGTGCTCCTGAAGGCCTTGGCAACGCACTGTCTTGCAACACAAACCCTTGTAATGCCCTATCAGGTCTCAAGATTTGATGGAGTTGAGGAAGTACAGGGGGCAACATCTAGACCCATTCTTTTCAGTGACTTAATAGAAGTGATTTCCTGTAGAGCACTGACATTGTTGATACAAAAGCTTCTATGTTCTTCCCTCAGCTTTTTCAGCCACATACCAAAAATCTTCAGTCTGATGACAGATAAAGAAGAATTATTTCTGCAACTCAGTCACCTGCCATAGACTAGAATGGCAGCGGCACAGGCTGCCCAAGGAAAAACCGTTTGGATGTGGTGCTCAGAGACATGATTTAGCAGAGGATTGTTAGAGTGAGGGTAGTATGGTTAGGTTGTGGTTGAACTATATGATCTTTAAGGTCTTTTCCAACCTGAGAAATTCTATGAGTCTACGAGTCTAGGGTGTAGTAGAAGAACTGGAAGTGGCACAGCAGGTAGGCTCCAGGAAGGGATGCAGAACCCACACTTCCTCCTTACAGTCTCATCTGTGAGGCTCTGCTTTATCCAGTCTTCTAGATGGTCTATCTATTTATTTATCTACAAGAAAGGTGGCAGTGGGAATGCTACAGCAGGAGAAGTGCCTCAGCACTACAGTTTTCCCCTAGTTCTTCCCAATACAAGACAAGAACAAAAGCATCCAGGCAGCTGCATAATTCACCTTTGTTTTTTGTTCTTGTTTCTTCCTGAGCATCTTTTCTGGAAAGCTGTTTTGTGGGGCCCTCATTATGCTGAAGCAATGGCTCTGTGCTTATCCCTTTAAATAAAAATTGGAGACATTAGATGTGCTGTTGGTGCACTCCTGTTCATGTTTCAAGAACTAAAAACCTATCCTCATCACAGCAGTCAGCATAGCTCAGTACAGCCCCATCCTCCAGCACACATGATCAGCTAGAGGACATTTCAAACCCAAGTGCACTGACAAGTCTCCAGTCAGGCATTAAACTGATGCACTGAGGCTTCTGCACCTTCAAGCCTTACTTTCTCACACACTCTTTTCTCATCTTTGTATGCTATATCTACATCCTATGTTTTATGCTTCTTCCCTTAAGCGTACCTTACGCTCTACCTCATATGGCTTACCATTTCCAATTTAATGACCATATATATCCACAAGGCCCAATTTCTCTGTTAGTATCAGAAGCAGGATCACTGGAATTCAGCTTTCCAAAATAAATTTCAAAACACTTTAACAGCTTTTGTAATAAACTACCATAAAAAAAAAAACAGCCTTTCCTCTATGCTACAATAATGTCTTCACCAGCAAGGGCAGAACTTCAGAAGATTTGCACAGCATGCTTATATTTGAGTTTCCAGTGCTTCTCACCTACCTGAATCTGACAGCTGCGGGTGCTCTCCTGAGATTTCTGAACCACTCTCATTTGCCACCGGTGGTGGGGAGCAGTTCTGCAGGGCAGAAGGCATTACTGAGGGAGAGGTCTCTAAGCATCCTGGGCTCTCAACTTGTGAAGAATTTTCAGGTGGCAACTGGGCAGGAGTTAAAGGAGCAGGAAAGCATGGAAGGGGTGACATCGCAGCTGCTACATGGGAAGGTATCACAGGAGAAACAGAAAAGCCTAAAAATAATTACCAGAGAAGGAAAAATAGGTTAGTTTATGACAGCTGCTTTGCAGTGAATTAGAAGTCCCTGCTATGCTAGTTTTGCACTACAACACTGTTGCTTTCATGCTCCCTAATATTTTGTATGGTCAGAGTGAAATAATGAAACTGTGCTTTGTTATATGCTTTAATTGTAAAAACGTGCTTACACCAGACATACCCACAATTACCAAATGCCAGAGAGATGCTGAATTAAAGAGAATGTACAAAGTACTCCTGAGCAAGTAAAACATGTATTTCCCCTATGCCTTCTTAAGGGCTGGATCAGTTGGACAGATTGACATGATGGGAAAATATGTTTCACCAGAGGTGTAATGATGGAAGGACTGGTATGATACAAAGGTGCTATAAGGGAAGGGAAGAAGATTGCTTACCCATAGCAGAAGATTCCAGGTTTGCAGGGAAAATCTCTACCAGAGAAAGATCACCAGAAAGAGAACCTTCCCCAGTGGCAGTCAGCCCCTAAATGGGGTCAAAGAGAGGTGCAGCCAAGCTCCACCCCATCACACAGCTGAATTGCCTTCACCTGTGCTCCCATAGCTGACCCAGTCCTTTCCCCAGAGGTCAATCAGTGGTTCAGGCTGTGACTCAATGGTTCCCATACAAGCATGTTAGCAGGTAAGATGTAAGTATCACAGAGCATCTCTGGAGCAGCTCTTGCTGCAAAAGAGGAAATGTTTCCCTTTTTGTTTATGTTTATGTAAGGGAAAAAAACATTGTGCAACAGTAGCTGGGAGAGAGGAATGAAAAATGGGAGAGAAAAGGCCCTGCAGACATCAAGGCCAGCAGAGGAGAGGGGCACGAGGAGTTTCTGGCACAGACCAAAAGCCTGAAATCTGTACTTCAGAAGAAGTCTATATGGGAGATCTGTTGTTAAACACAAAAGACTCCTCCTCATACACTTCCTGGTAAAAAAAACTGAAAAAAGAAAAAAAGAAACAACAAAAACATTTTCTGGGGTTTACAGCTTGTGCGTAAATCTATGTGGAGAAATAAATGCTTTAACCTGACTGCCAGAGGAAGAGCCTCAATCTACCGAAAAAAGCAACCTATGAGACATTCTTTTTCTTTAAGGAATTGCTGCATTCCACTGCTGGAGTACGAATAATGGCAGACAAGGGTGCTGTAGCATCAGGAAGGATTCCCCAAGTACCTGGGTTGTAAAACGCAATGATTTTCTGCTGCTCAGCCACCAGCCTCTGCAGCTGCTCCATCTGCAGCCTCAGCGCTCCATCCTGCTGCTCTGCAGTCTGAAAATAGCATGAAGAGACAGTATCAAACTACATTTCGGAATGCTTTTCAGTCAGAAAGAATCACTGGCCTTTGGGCTTAGGGATTTCTTAAATTGTATTTTGTACTTAATGTTGACATTTGCATTTAAAAGCTTTTGCCATCTCACAACTCAGAGGGGATACACAGTGCAGGCAGCGCATGCCTTAGTGGGTTCTGCTGTTCAGCCTCACATCATCCAGCATTTCATTTTAGTCTATGTGCCAGGATTTCCTCCACATGGAAACTAAAGCATAAACCAGAGGGAAGCATCCACGTCTCTCACCAATAAGCTGAGTAGCATCAAGACAGCTGATACCTGTCAGGTCAAACTTCCACTATCAAACTTTAAAACGTGCCCAGGTCCAACATTCAGTGGCTGGTTGAACCATTTGATAAAGGATGCTACCAGAACTGCTGATGAAAAGAAGCTTCAAAATTCTCTCAGTCAAATTAACTTTCCACACAGAGAAAGAAAAACTTTGGATTTCAGCAGCC
This sequence comes from Excalfactoria chinensis, assembly GCF_039878825.1. Taxonomy (NCBI): domain Eukaryota; kingdom Metazoa; phylum Chordata; class Aves; order Galliformes; family Phasianidae; genus Excalfactoria; species Excalfactoria chinensis. Next base: position 65,213,997 of record NC_092827.1, on the reverse strand, counting down.
TCCTCTCCTATTTTTATTTTCTATTCTTTGCTATCTAATAGCGTTTTTATTATTATTATGGAAAATGAGAAGTTTAGAGCAAGTTTAAGACCAATATTTTTCCTCTTTTCTTTCACAAATACAGATGGTTGAACAGACACAGAAATAATAAGACTTTGCCCAAAGGAATCTTTTTAACTCTAACTGTTCCATCTGGTATCACTTGATAAGCACAACATAACAAAGTAAGACACAAATTCACTTTTTATTTTCCAGAGTCCTTAAGAACTATTCCCACACTTCACACAGCCAAATGCCAGAGGCTACCAGAGAACAAACAATGCCCAACTGTTCATTAAATTTAATGTTATCCTGGAAAAAAACTAGCAATCTCCTTGACTCACAAGAGTCAAAGTTTTCCCAGCTCTTGTCTTTTGCATAGCTGTGATGCCAACAGCAACAAGAGAAGAAGCCCTGAGATGAATTACACTCACAGCAAGACGTATGATACAGCCTGGTTAGCACATGCAGTTCTGATTTTGACATCATTAAAAAGAAAAATAAAAAGTTACAATTATGATAAAACTTCAGTAGGTAAATGATTGGAAACAGAAGAGTTCCTTTACAGTACGCATCTACAGGCACTGTATTGTTTATTACCTCCTAAGAAACACATGCTATGTTCATAGCCAGAGCTACAATTTGGTTATTCCTGTCAATCTCTCTGTAAGAGCAAAGAAAAAGATCCAGAAAAAGAAATAAAAATATGAATACACCCCACAATCATTACATGTGAAGCCAGATATCCTAACTTTTAACTTTTTCTCTAAATTGAGAGAGACAGCAGTAACTATCCAACAAGGGGAGCAATGGGAAAAGTGTCTCATAGGAAATGCACTTTATGGCATGGATCCATTAAAACAACATAATCAGACACAGAGTCATGATCCACCTCCCAAGGCCAGCCAGTACAGCCTCCTACCTACAGACAGACAGAGGTGTTAGCAGCCCTTTCTTCCTGAAGAGGGTCAGCAACCATCAGAAATATGCAATTATAAATTCAGTGTTTACTTAAAGCAAACTAACCTGTTCCATGCTTTTGTCAGCAGGAGCACACTGGCTCATTCCAGGCTCTGAGGCAGGAACCAGAGGAGGAATCAACGTTTCTAGGGTATCACTTGCATCATTAATTCCAGTCGTAGTTACACTGCAAGTCAACTTCTGAGGAAGCAAATCAGAGCTGGCCAAATAACATAATTGCCTTGCATGCAGAAAATCTTGGTCATGGCCCAAGTCATCTATTGAGTCGTTATTATTGACCATCATACTACTGTAAACAGGGGATACTGCTTGCTGGAAGAGTCACCTGCGTTGTCAACCAAAGCTGAGGATAAAGAATTATTTTGTTAATTTATTTTTGGTTGTTTTTTTTTAAGATGATACCATGCTTGTTAGATCATTTGCAGTCTGCTGTAGCATATGGCCTTCTTCCTTAAAAGCTCCTGCTTCCGCACCCTGCTTTCTGAAATCCACGTTAGAGACATGCAGTAAAAACCATCGCAAGCAAACAAACGTGTCATAACAACATGGTAAATCCCATAGTCTGACATTTTTTAGTTCATTCTCCTTTATCCAAGAGATAGTCTGCATTTAGCCTGGGCTCAGAAAAAAACAAAACAATCTTCTTACTTCAAAAACTTTCATACACACACATACACAAACACACATACATACACAAACACACACATACATAAAACACAGCTAGGACACATGCAATATAGAAAACAACAAAAAAAAAAAAATCACAATATTTCTGCCAGCTAAAATGGATTAGAGATATTGTTGCCTGCTCACTGTTTAATTCTAAGGTCTCCGTCAAAAAACAACAACAACAAAACAAACAAAAATGAACAGATGTAAGATTCTAATTACAATAAAAAACAAAACCAGAAAAAGAAGCATTTGCCAAAGTTTCATGACTTTCAGCTAAATCTTCAGAAAGTAGCTCAGTGTCCAAGGCAACAGGAGAAAAATAGGAGAAAAATAATGAGAGAAAACAAGAGAACACAAACATCATGGGGTGGAAGGGGGGAGTTGGAAGCCTCATTAGAACACTTCCTGATGTTTAAGCTGCTCATAAGAATGTGATCTCAAAAACATAAAAGCTACTACAGCTTATATCCATTTTCCATGAGACTGGTGTGAGTGAGAGCGGTAGAACAAAGGATAAGGACTTGCTACTTACTTTATAAGATTGGGGTAGGTCTTCTTCAGCAGCTGAAGCTACTAAGTTTCCCCATCTTGCCTGCTATGGGAGCACTAAAGATCATTTACTTGCACTCTGTAAGAAATGTGGGCCCTTAAGGGCTTCATTCTCAAGAAAATGATTTAATGCCTTCATCCTACTTTAAGTGGTTTATGTAAGACGTATACACAGCCTACCAAGTTTGTGTGTAGCTAGGAAACATGATATTTGGAGGCTTAAACTTCCTTTAGGGTAATCTACAGTTCCAGTGGAAGCATTTTAGACATCTACAACTGTAAAACAACAAAGTTCACGCTGCCTGAGCACTAAAATGAGAACTGAACAGAATGAATCTTCAAGAGGAGTGAGAAAAAGAAAGAAGGAAAGAAAGAAAGGAAACAGGTGTAGTCACTGAAGCTACTTGGATACAGAGTTCAAATGCTGAGCAGTTAAGCAGCTGCCAGCTGCTAGAAGAATACTCTCAGTAGTGAGAGTATGAACAAACAGGTCACTTGCAGGGGATTGCCAGGGTATTAAGCCAGTGAACAAACAGAAACTCTTGTTCACAGCCCTGGTTGCTGCAGGTCTTCTGGAGGCATAGCTCAAACAAAGCCACCAGGAGCTTCCCTCTTCTCCAGGCAACAAAGTCATACTTCAGTAAATGTGGCCAAAGCAGCCCACAGGTGCTTCTTATGAGGCTGGCACACAGCACCTTGTCTGCCAGCAGGAGCAAACAGGGAGGTGCACCACAGGCTCATGAGGGGCTGGTTAATTGTTTCTGGGGAATCTCTGTTTTTATCAGATTCCTCTGCAAGCAAACTGAAATCTAACTGAAAGTGCTGACTGTTTTACCTGAATATAGAATTAGGAAGTGAATCACAAGCACTCGGAACTGAGGGCCTCAAATGAAGCCACTTAACTTGACTGATAGCCTTTTGAGAGCTGTCTGGTGTAGCCCAGGGAAGCCCTGTTCTTAGAAGTTATTAATTGAAAAAATCCTTTCTTTTTATTTTTTCTTTATTTAAACTCTGTTACCAAGAGTGGAGCAACAGCTGTAGACATTATGCATATGGATAAACAGGATGGTGAGACATAAAACAGGGTTGATGATTTTCTTTTAAGCGGAACCGTTAATTCCAGTTAACTTCTGCATGTTTGGGGAGATGTTTGACCTGAGAGAATGAAAAATACACATTAACTCAAAATATTTGTTTCTTTTGCAAAACATTGAATAATTTCCAAAAATAGCTACCTAGGAATTTGGGGGTTGGGGGAATAGAGATATCGAAAATACTGGAGCAAGATCTACATCTTCACAACTCAGTGTTCTTCAAGAGAAAAGCAAGATCGATATCAAGTTAAACAAAATAGAGTTCCCAGTTAGATCCTTGTCATATTTAGCTTCCATAAGCATCATCAAGACTCCTTTTCCCTCTTTTTCCTGTTGTTTACCAGAATACAGGGGCAGAAACAGAGGCATCTCACATACAGGCTCTCAGATGAAGCAGAAACTCAGGTGAAAGAGAAAACAAGGATGAAGTTATTGAGGAAGAAAGAAAAAAAGAAAAGAAAGAAAAGAAACAGAAAAAAAAGAAAGAGAGAAGTAGCAGGAGAAAAAGTCATTGAGTTTGGCACCAGTCTCTTGGTGTCTGTCCAGCTAAACAGGCAGCTTCACACCAAGGGGTGCTCAGGGCATTGGCTTTTTCCCTGCCCCAACCCCAGGCCTACGCTTTGGGTCGCCTTTACATTCCTTCAGCATCTTTGGATATTTTTCCAGGGGGATGGATCCAGATTGCCATATGCATTCGAAGAAAGTTATCCCACCATTTGTACCATTAGATCAAGCCAACAAATCAAGACTTCAAGGTGAAGCCATCAGGATATGCTGAATCTGGATATGAGCAAAGCTGTTGTGGCTTTGTGCCCAAGCAGCAGCAAGGCTGAGCATGTATTCACCACATATACATACGTACAGGGCACACATGTGGCCAGCCACACAGGCTGACAACACAGAGCACTCATGCAGGCTGCAGCAGTACGGACATCCCAACCCTGTTCCTCTCCTCTGCCTGATGACAAACAATGGGGATGCAGGAGGGGGCAAAGGATTTTATGAAGTGAGGAAGGTGTCTGCAGAATCTCTTGTCAGTAGATAATGCTGAATGTGGAAAAGACTGTAGATCAGCCTCCATTCAGATCTTATGGAAGCCAAGATTTAAGCCACTGTAAGCTTCCCATTGCTGAGTTCAGTAAACAAATTGCTCCCAGCAAGCAAACTTGAAATTCTGAAATGGGTACATGTGCTTCTTTGCCCCTTTGTATTAACTGCTGTTGTGCCTTATAAGAAAAGCAGTCTGCAGAGCAAAGAAAGGGCCAGAGTTTCCCTGTAAACTCAGAAATCTGCTAGAAAACAACAAAAGATATGTACTGCTGGAGAATAACCTCAGAGAGAGAAATTTCACCTAACTGATAATGTGCACTGATACAAATGGGTCCATATTCTTCCTTACATTAAGACAACACAAGCCCACAACAATGAAAAAGTGCACGACTTTTGGGGAAAAAAATAGAGTAAACGATGTGTAAATGTGTGACTGTGTTGTACTCTGAGCACATTCCTGTTTGTTTAGTTTGCTAAGAAACATGTTAAATCTAAAAAGCAAGAACATCTACGTAAGATCTGACGCTCCTGGGCATCTCCTGCAAGGTAAAATTATAAAAGCTAGAGACCTAGATACTGCATTATGCTTTCACATGAAAAACATTTACATGGTTTTCAGCCACTGGAGGGAAACCTTGCACTATTCTGGGTGAGAAAAATCCCCAAACAATTCTAAGGCAGCCAATGGTTTTTTTAAATGTAACAACAAAGATTTCTTTGCACTTGAAATAAACCCATGGTCCCGAAAGTAACTGTAAGGAATTCTCAAGATACTGTCAGTTTCTCGTAACAGGCCACGATATTAAATGTGAAATTTCAACATCAGTGAATGATCCATGAACAGTTACATTTTGCTATATCTTACAGTCTGCTAAATTCCAATGAAGAGACCAAACAGCTTTTGGATAAATTCAAGACTCCAAACTTGAATCAAAAAGATAGTAATAATGATTTGCAGACAGTTCTTAAAATGGAGCCTTGCTTTATTTCTGAACTAGGTGATACTACATAGTTGTCTTAAGTGACTCACAACATGATATCTTCTCCAACTGGAATCATCACTACACCTTGAGCTATATCCACAGCAGGGACACGTTGCCAGAGCTACAAAGGATGTAACAGATGTGAAAGCAATAAGGTGGATGTGGCTTATACCAGCAAAACAGACTTTCCAGTTACCAATAAACCATACTTCCTTTGCAAGACAGATATCCATGAGCAGTTTTATTTTGAGAGCTGGGCCTTCAGCTCTTCATTAATTAACACTGCAGGTTCCTATAGCTCAAAACTCTTCTATATACACACCCCTACCCTGACACAATGCGTCTCACACTGGCAACCACTACCTGGGAAACTGGCAGCATAAAACTCTCTGTAAAGAGAATTCCATAAATATGAGTTTGGTTCAGTTGGTGTGGGTCATACAGCACCTGGTTCTGTGGAATATTAAGATCTGTGGAAAAAAAATATTGTATATGAACATATGCTAACAACATTATCCAGTGTGTTTGTAGCTGTCAGACCTCATATCCTGCACAGCCATGGATAGTCTTTATTTCTCCTGTCAGTCCACTTGAATACTTTGGCTCCTATCCTGAGGCAGGAAGGATGTGAACTAGTCCATGTCTAACAAGATTCCTTTATGCTCCAGTTATCTGATGGAGATAGTCAGGACTTTATCAGGCTTTATAGAGCTTCCAATAGTTTGTCTAGTTTGTCTGTGTCTTGGGTATGTTAGTTGTAGGAAGCTGCAGATGTAAGATTTGAAGGAACATTCATTTCTGATAACTGCATTTCCAGATATTCTTTTGTGGGGTAGAACTCAGCAGAGAAACTAGAGTGAAGATTTTTTTTTGGTCTTAATAACAAATGCTTATTTTCCTGAGGTGATCAAAGGTAGAGGCAACCATAGCATCCCTGCAGGATTCTATAAAGAGCTGTTGGCCTTGGATTTTGCTTCAAACATCTTTACAAAAGTATGAGTGAAACTTGGATTTTGTGTGTCAGTACAGATATGGCTCTTTGTTTGCCTTAGTTTTTCTCTTTTCTCCCTTTTTCTGTAATAGATGAATAAAAATTGCATAAAACTGCTGTAAACAATTCTACAATGAATCATTATTTGGGAGTAATTTTTACACAAATCTATATATTTTTACTAAAAGATAAATACATTTTAAAGAACACTACACTACCTTACTTTACGTCATTCTCCACCAAATAACCATTACCTTCATAGAATCATAGAATCACAAGGTTGGAAAGGACTTATAAGATTATCTAGTCCAACCGTCCTCCCATTAATGTAGCTACAACAAACCACTAAACCATATCTTGTCGCACCTCATCCAGACGCCTCTTGAACACTGCCAGGGATGGTGATTCTACCATCTCCCTGGGCAGCCATTCCAGTGCCTGGTCACTCTCTGAGAGAAAAAGTTCCTTTTTATGTCTAGTCTAAACCTCATCTGATACAACTTGTGGCCATTTCCTCAGGTCCTGTTTGTTGCCTGGGAGAAGAGGCCAAGCCCCTCATCACAACCTCCCTTCAGGAAGCTGTAGAGAGCAATGAGGTCTCCCCTGAGCCTCCTCTTCTCCAAGCTAAACAATCCCAGCTCCCTGAGCCACTCGTCATAAGACTTGTGCTCCAGACCCCTCACCAGTTTTGTTGCCCTTCTCTGGACACGTTCCAGGGCCTCAATATCATTCTTGCAGTGAGAAGCCCAAAATTGAACACAATACTCAAGATGCGGCCTCACCAGTGCTGAGTACAGGGGGATGATTACCTCTCTGCTCCTGTTGGTCGCACTATTTCTAATACATATCGGATAATACCTTATTTGAGATCATTCGGTACATAACAGCAGCAAACAGACCTATTAATATTGTTTGACAATAACTTCATTCTGTCTATTGTGTGTCAAATCCATGCAGATTCTCTTAAATCTCTAGAGTACTTTCACATTTAGTGGGTAGTACAAATTGCCCTGAGTGCCAGACTCTGAAATGCAGAAAATGAAATTGTTCTCCAGTATTCTCCTATAATGCAATCAACTGGGAAGCCAGTGAGAGAGATTTCAGAAAAGCAAAATGTAGAACACGTGGCACTACACACTGTTATTTTCGTCTTTGTGGGACTGTACTGTATCGTTAAATCACATTTGTGAATTGAAAATATAAACAACACTAGTCATCAAAAACAAACTCAGTCTTCAAAAAGATCTGCCCAATTAATGCAGGGATGGCTGGTGCTCTCCATATTACACAGTTTTACAAACAGCTGAACAAACTGCTCATTTCAGTCTCTTCAGTAGAGTCACAAGGAGATGATTAAGTTTGTTGACACCTCTGAAGATCATTTAGTACAGCCCTCTCCTCAAAGCAGAGTAAACTTGTGCCATGACCTGTGCTGCATTATCCACAGAATTATCTAAGTTATAAACTGTTTTCATTGTGAAGATCTTAACTAGATCCCTTTATAACACATAATACAGTGATTTTTCTCAAAGATTTGTTTGCATGTGCAGCTAGGGATTCCCTAATTTCAAATAATTCTAGGCAGTTCATGTTAAACCTGCACTTCAAACAAAACAAAACTTTCAGGCCTTAATATTCATAAAATCTCCTTAACTTGGAAATCTGATATTGTAATTCATCCTTCTGACAGTTCAGTCTGGTGTTATTCTGCTTTGCGAGTAAAATGCACTGCAAGTTGTACTGGAATAAAAAGCTAATCTTCTGAGGGAACAGACTACAGCACTTCACACTATCCTTGAAGTCTGTTGACTACCTAGAATAAGAAACACCAGCAGTGCTGTGTTATATGGCAGATAACTCCAAATGAAAACATTTTGACTAGGGATAGAGGGAAATTAACCTTCCTCTTTGCCATCAAAATGCCTCTACTTCTTTTGCCGGCTACCACATGGCATGTGGCTGAATGCATAATGGCACTAAAACCAGCAGATCAGTTTGCACTGAAGCAAACCAATATATTAATTTTGCTCTTCAAGGAAAGAGAACCCTATCAGAAGAGCTGTAGTAGAAATAGTTTTGGACTTGGAAAATACCATTATTACTCTAGCTTGCTGATTTCTGAAATGTAACATGAACCCTCATTTAAATGAACAGAAATACACCCAGAAAAGTGAGATTCCAAACTAATTTTTGTTCCTAATATTTTCTGTGATCCAGACTGGACCATCTTTAGTAGTAGAAAAATGAGCTGCAGAACTGATGAAAAACTTCAGGATTTATTCCAGTTGCTTACATTCCTCTCTTCCTTGTACCACTTTTCTGGGATTTTTTTGGACATAGTTTGATATCTAGTAGGGTTTTAAAAACTGTTTCTTTTTAGGAGGTTCAGTGGTGCCCCTCAGCTAAGTCAAAATTAACCTCTCCTGAAAGCCCAGCTCAGACACGTGGGTGAAACACTGCTAAAAGATGTTAAGCTAGACTAAGTGGATATTAATTACATTATTTTGTATTAACTAAAATGTATGCGATGAATGTTTAAGATTGACAAAACTATACCAACTGAATAAGTGCTTTAAATTTTTGGTAGAATGGAATTTGTTCAACTGGTTTAGCTTGCTTTTGCTTATAAATGAAATGACAATGCAATAGTTCAGTTCACATTTCTATGAGAAGGGCAAAGAAAATAAATGGAAGGTGATAATTTCATTAAAAATATGAAAGGTTCATCAGGATCAACCAATCAATCCAAAGAAAACCGACCATGACTATCAACCACAAAAGCGTACAAACAACGGGTCTATCAGTTTGGTTGGGAAAGGATCGTGACTGGATCAATAGGAACTTTCACTACGGAAATCACTGGCAAAGGAATAGGTCCTGTTTTCTTGACTGAATAAAAACTTAGACACTTTTCAACCCACGTTGGATAGTGGAGTACATTCAACCAAAAAACTGAGAATTTGTTTTAAGGAACTAGTGAGAAAGGGAACTTTATGGTTAAAACGTCCTGAGAACTCCTTGTCTAGTGGTCATATCTTTACCACCAGGTTATGTCATTCACCCAGAAAAGGTGATATTATTTAATTCCCCTTTGTCCTGAAGGACCTGCAACTGTACAGCCAAGAGAGTCAGAGATATCTGTGTAGTGTTCTTTAAGGGTGAAGCATCCTCTATGTAGGGTTTTTTTTTTGTTTCATTTTGGTTTTTTGTTTTTTGTTTTTTCTTTGGAGAGGAAGGAGAAGGTGGGAAGTGGGACAAGGAAAGGGATCTATACTTTACATGGGGTATATTCATGAGCATATGAGCTCCTAACTCATAGGCGGGTAGTGGTGGTGAGGATACCCTGGTTGCTCAGCAGAAGTTTGAAAAAAGAGATTATGAGACTCTTTCAGTGGTTTCGTGAAATCATTTCCTTCTCTTTTATTACAGTATTTGAAAACAAACCAGATAGGTAAAGAGATTTGAGATCCTTTGTGAGATATGCTGCTTTGACATTTTGTAAACTTTATCATTTGTCACTGGATCAAAAACTATACTTCAAACTCAGTCCAAATCCTCAAAGCCTCAAGTACTGTCTTCATGCTACTTTTGTCAACAAGCTCAGTAACTCTTCAAATGTTCCCAATTCTAGTCAACAAAATTCCCCTACAGGGATTAAAAGTATAGTTTTGTCTAAATAATAAAATTACTTCTATCCATTATGTGCTTAATCATTAACAATCTATCAAAACAAATATATAAATGTTTATCTTTAGCCTGTTTTAGTCCCTCTTTTTCCCATTTTTCTACTCATCATCAACTCTAAGCTCTCATTGCATGTAACTGTCATTTTCTTTTCTCTGCCTGCCCTTCGTACTAGCACAGCCCAAAGTGTTTTCATGTCCTTGGTTCAGTATGACTCTTTTCCAGGCCCATTAGCTTACAGTGATCTCTCTTATAAGAAAATGAATCTACAAACAGAAAAGAAGGTACATGAAGGAAAACTGACACTTTTACAGAAAGCTGATTAACAAGATAGTTCAGTTTTTATTATATGTGTCAGAAAATAGATTTATCTCTAGGCTTGTACTGAAACATTACACCTTTACTTTACTCTGGGCAAAGAGGACCTGCCTCCTTCTGAACTCCTTGAATGGAAATGTCAAGCAAAGCTTCCATGCAGCAAGCAAAAGCAGAATGGAATACACTTAGGAGCAAAGAATTTGTATGCAAAGCCAATACCACAGCCCAGCCCCGGCCTTCAGCTTGGGGAGAGGACATGAATTGTCTTGTTGAAGCTTTTCAGTTGCATCTTCTGTATGTATGCGATGGCACAGCTCAGTATGTATTCATCAGTTGTTAAACATCATAGAAAACTAAGACTCTACTTCAAAGATAACTGATGGGATATATGTAAAAGAAAACAATGTTTCACCATGTACATACTAGGCAGTGTACTGCACTTGTACCCCACAGCTATTTTAATAAAAAGAAGCACCTGCAGCAAGTTTGGAAAATTGTTTCTGCAAGTAGTGAAAATGCCACCCCATTTTCTGTGCCCTTTGCATTTCCTAAATTCCCAGCACTGGCCTGAGCTCACCGGTCACTACTGTCAATGGAAAAAGACACTGAACAAACATCTGGAGGCAGAGGACCTTCAGTGACATCCACTGACCGGCAGCCTCCTGCTGCCCAACATCAAGCAAATGGGATCTGCCCTTCCAGTTGTTAAACTCTGAACTGGTCTCACTCTTCTGCCTGAGAGTATATTTTGCACAACAAATTTAAGTAGGTAATATGTGTAAATTAAACGTTTTACAATCCAGACCTCCATTCTGTAACTGCCTACAGAGTTCAAGTCAGATCTGTAAGGACATGAAGTCAGCACTGCGCTAGTTGGAGCTGTAATTCTACTTTTTGGCAGCCTCTTGTGAGCTCTTCCCAACCCTTTCACAGCCTTTTCTTTACAAAGACTGTTCATGGTCACTGAGATCTTATCTGTACTTTGTGGTGTTCTCAGATGGGGGCTTTTGGCAAGGTCTTAATATTAGGGCAACCTGTAACCCAAACACCATTTTAATCTCATGCACATGCTATGTTCTCCTTCCCTTAGTAACACTTCTGGCCACAGCCTGTGGAGAGTTCCTGCAGGAGCAACCCAGGCCAGAGCTGCAGCCCACGGGGAACAGCCCATAGTGGAGGGCTAGGGGTGCTGCTGCCTGTGGGGACCTTTGTTGAGCAGTGCTTGAAGGGTGAGCCTCATGATACGGAGCCATATTGGAGCAGTGCTTGGAGAGATGCAGCCTGTGGGAAGCCCAGGCAGGATCTCTTAGGAATAGCGGTGCTCTGTGGGAGGGCCACCACATAGAATGGGGTGAACAGTGACCACGAAGGGAAGAGAGATGCTAAGTCTTCAGGTATGAGAGATTTTGCAATGAATAAAAGAATTTTCAAGGTAATATGTGTAGCCAGAATCTTAGAGATGAGGTTTCTATCTTTGTTACACTTTTTATTTGTTGAATTATCACACAATACATCATCAGTGCTATTTACAACAAATGCACACAGACACATTTACATATTTCTGAATCATATTCTTGCCTAAGTTATTATTCAGTGATGATAAGCAGACACATCTTTATAACACCAGGCACTGACATTTAAGAATGTCACAGTGCACTGTAAACAAGGATGGATTACACCAGCACAAGCAGTACTCGTTTCACATCATATCACATCAACAACATTCATGAAGCTTTTTTTTTTGGCTCCAGACTCGGCCCGTTGCTTGGCTATGAAAGATGTGGTTGCTGACCCAGAATCCTCTGTCTCCTCAGCCATGAGCATAAAAATGTCCAAGACAAACATCCAGCTGCATATTGCATTAATTTATTCCTGCCATAGGAATGTGCTATTGTGCTTAACAGTAAATCAATTTGCCCTCATTGCAGAAGAACTGCAGAAAACTGGTAGGAGCTTCAGCAAATTGCAAACTCAAAGCAACAGGGCTCTCAGTGTTACCTACATTCCACTCTTTGATATGCATCAGCTCCTTATCCTGTTTACCTTGCCACCTCACGTATGGTTACAAGTTGGTGAAGTTCTCTCAGTGAGTAGAAATTTCACTGAGGGTCTACTGGAAAATCTATTTTCCTGTAGGGTCTACTGCTTACAACTATCTACATTGATTAGAAATAACCCTGTATTCAGAATAAGTAAAATGCTGACTAAGTCAGAAATTCTAGCTGAATTAAGTCATACATATATACTTGGTGCCAGTAAATCCCTTCCTATGGAAACTGTGAGTGGTAGCAAAATACAAAGAAATGAAAATTCTGCAACCAACCTAGTTACAAATAAAAGAGCTGGAATTTGACTATAGGCATTTCTGTTCAATTTGCTGGCTTCTAGAAAATGGAGTGTGAATTTCAGCTAGAAAGATACAACACCAAGAAACAACAACACCAAGGAATGTTCATAAGGTGATCAGTTTCGATAGAGTGCAGAACCAGAATCCAGTGCCAAATGAAGAGAAGAATGTCCCAAGTAAAGTCCTTTTGTCAGTTCAGAAGACAAGCAATTAGATGTCAGAGAACCTTTCTGCACATACATCAATTACAGAATCATAGAATATCCCAAATTGGAAGGGATCCACAAGGGTCATTGAGTCCAACTTCTGGCTCTGTGCAAGGTTATCCCCCCCCCAAAAAAAAAGAAACAGTACTTCTGAGAGCATTGTCCAAACACTTCTTGCACACTGGCAGGCTTGGTGCCATGAGCACTGCTCTGAGGAGCCTGCTCCAGTGCTCTTTATTTTGCAGTTTTCTTTGTTTTGTTTATTATTATTTCTTTTAACATCCATTTTGATAGGTGCATCTTTGTCAGCTTTGAACAGCCTCAGCCTTGGTATAAGCTTCTACAATTCTTGATGAGCAGGCGGAGTGTAGAACCAGGCAAAGATTTATGAGATCTGGCATCTAAGCCCAGCTATTCCAGTTTTTCCAGTAACTCATTTCTTTATTTCTCCATTAGCTTTCTTTGCCATGCTTTGCTCAAAATGTCATCCATTTAGGTTAGTATTATCCATAGAGTCACCTGTCTACCACAAAAGTACAGTGGAGACCTACACTTAATTAAGACTTCCAGGTATAAATAATTAATATAAACAGCAGAAATGCAAGCAGAATGAGCCTGGACATAGCCTGATTTGTTTCCTTTGTGCTTTTGAGATATTTCAGAGATGTAGGACAGACAAGACACAATAGTTTTCTTAGAAACAAGGAGAGTTCCTCCGTAAACTTCACTTTTCTGATAAGTGAGAGCACACTTTAGAAGAGGATGAATGCTCAAAGAGGTAAATAAGATTTCAGTTTTCCATGGGATGGTGTTATTCTTTATCTTAAATATTTTCCTGAAAGGAACTGTAAGTCATGGTTGCTCCCCTTGAGGTAGAGAGAAGCCCCAAAAGACTGTCTACTACAGACACAGTGAGACTGGGTTGGGTTGCTTGGTGAACAGAGTCCTTCAGAAATAATGTTGTTAAAATTGTATCATATAGTAAAAGAAGATGCATTGTCAGTCAGAATTTCACTTGTCAGTCGTGAAGAATAAGTGTCAGAATTTGTCCTTGAACCACGTTTATTGTATTTCTTGTACCTCCTGCACCAAAGGTTCTTCATTGTCTTCACAAAATAACTTCTAAACTTCACTCCAATAAATGCATAGAGTACAGGGTTCAAGCAACAGTGTAAAAATGCTATGGTCTCAGTGGTATATTTTGCGTAGGCCATTACATTATCAGAGTCACAAGATTTCTCTGTCTTGCCCATATTTGCAACTGCCACGAGAAGAACAGTGTTATAGGGCACCTGGCAAACTAGGAACACAGCCACAATTAATACAATCACATTGATGGCTTTGTTTCTTTTGGAATTCTGGGCTTGTTGTAAGGACTTGACAATGAATGCATAGCAAAAAATCATGAACACGAAAGGTACAAAAAATCCAAATCCCACTTGTAGACACAGCAGCACTGATTTCAGGACAATGCTGTCAGACGCTCTGTCAAATTTGTGATCGCAAATCATTTTGGTTTCATTACTGGCGAAGCTATAACTTTCACTGTATAGAAAAGAGGAACTGGAGATTAAAATGGCTGATGCCCACACAGCCAAACAAATCAGTTTACTGTATGCGAGCGTTCTTGCCCTGAGTTTAAATGACTTTGTTGCCTGTACAATTGCGATGTACCGGTCCACACTGATAAAGGCCAAAAGCAGCATGCCACAGCTAAAGTTGATCGCATAGATACCTCTGGCCATTTTGCAAACGAAACTGCCAAAAATCCATTTGTCAGCAGCATAATTCACTGCCCACAGCGGGAGAGTCAGCACAAAGAGTATGTCCGCTATGGCCATGTTGAGGAGGTACACATCCGTCATGGACTTGGTTCGCTCATATAGCGCAAAGGTCATCACTACAAAGATGTTACCGACTAGGCCGACGATACAAATCAGTGAGTAAGCAACTGGCAGAAACACTTTGGTGAAGCTCCTGACTTCAGACTTGGAACAAGGTGCTATAAGTAGAGAAGCGTAGTCTGTATCAAGAGAATAATCTGTGGAATAACTCTCGGAATCTGTCTGTTAAAAAAAAAAAATAAAAAGATCAACAGTCAACTCATCGGTGTTAATCCCTTCTATACATGGTTTGTCTACTAAGTACTTACAGTATTCATTTTGTTAGTGCACTTCTGAGAAGGAACTATATGTGGAGAAGAGTTTCAAAATGCCCTCCAAAGATTTCTGAAAAGGAAAGAAAAAAAAAAAAAGAAGTTGAATTGAGAAAACAGCACAAGAAATGAAAAGGAGCAGAAAAAAACATTTGGAAACTGAATTCGCGTTCCAAGAAGAACCAGCTCACATCAGGTGTATCAATGAGACACAGAATCTCAACAAAACTCACATCTCTGCAGTACAGTGCGCGCTTATGGAAGGTGGGCGGTTTGTATCAGTATCGTTAAGAGCACCATCTTACATCCTTAGAGATTATAAGCGATGGATGAGAATACGTGTCCTTTAGTTCACACTCACTTCACTCCTCAGGAAATCTGAACAAATCAAATTTCAGTTTCAAGAATGCAGTATGGCAGTTAAAATCAGTGTACTGAGACAGGTATAAATGAGTAAGCAGCAGAATCCAGCATCTTACTATACTCCATAACAATATGTACTGTTTTAACATCTTTTTTTTATGTATGTGTGTGATGAATACACATTACTGACTCTCTTTTACAGAAGAAAAACTCCAGCATGGAGTCTTTACAGTAATCACAGAATCACAGAATCACAGAATCACAGAATGACCCGGGTTGGAAGGGACCTCAAGGATCATGTAGTTTCAACCCCCCTGCCTAGCAGGGCCACCAAACATACGCCTTTACTAGATCAGGTTGCCCAGAGCCCTGTCCAACGTGGTCTTGAACACCCCCAAGGTGTTCAAGTTCAGTAAGTATTCACTGGGGATGTTCAATTTGACATGCCCGTCCCCCCACCCAACATCACTATTAGGAGTGCTTATCATAGTGCAGGATTTCAGTTATGTAGAGTCAAATCCATTGACTGTGATTGCAGTGAGACACAGACTTCTGCAAATCAGACCACAGGGTGTAAAGTTTTGACTTCAGATGGATAAAATGGGGAACATGCCATTGCTGGGAGCGTGCCACCGGAGGCCACAAGCACAAAACTGGACATAAGTAACTTGATTAACCTCACACAGTCTGCAGACACAGCCGAGATATTACAAGGAAGCTGGGAAAGGACAGGTCAGTCTTCACTCCAAAGCCACAAGAAGAAGCAGTTTCCATGTGACTCGAGTAGGGAGTCTGGCTTATGGCAGAAGTCTTCGGATGGGTAAAAGAGCACCTAGAGCATGTTGTTTAAACATCTCAGCTTCAATTTTTTCCTGTCTTTTAAATAAATCTTTAACCACAACTCCAGCTTCCTCTGTAAGCTTTTCAAAGCTGATTTTTAGAAGCTGTGGGAGTAATGACAGCCTGAAAGTCCTTGAACAGTTCCTGAAGCAAGCTTTAACAACTTGAAGTGTCTTCTCTGAAATGCAGAGGTGTATAAAACAAGCCGGTAAGTCATACAGTACACCTGGGACTGTGGACCCTGGTCTATTTTCTCTGAGCTACCCTAGTCTGCAGATGTTGCTTCCCCCTCCTCTGTCCCAGCCAGTTACATGTCTATTCGTGGTGTCTCTGTTACCCTTCGTGCTGCCTGTGCTAAATGGTTGCCTGTCTAGATTATTGTTTTAGAAACTGTTATTTTACAGTTGATTAGATAAACAGATTAACAAATAGGAAGACATACTTTCCTTGGATATAAAAGTAGTTTTTGAATATAAAGCATAGATGGAATAAAAAAGCATGAAGGCATTTAGAAAGAAGGGGGTATATGTGTTTCCTGAAGTCTATAAGCACAGACTCTATATCCCTAAGAAATTCATTGGGGCACCACCAGCCACATGTTTCTTTACATGAGGACCAACAAAAGCCTCTTGAGACTGGCTGGTACAAGATGGTAGACAAAGACTCAATCTGAAACCAGAATAGCAGAGATCAGATTTAGAACCTGATTTAAATCTCTTGAGCTTATTTCCTTTTGAGAATTTGAAACTTAATTCACCAAAGTTGTTAGGAAGGTGCACTGACTGCAAAGGAAGCTGAATCAGAGCTGTAAACTTCCTGATTTAAATCTCTTCAGTAGTCTTTCAATAGGCAGCTTTGCTTTGCACCAATATATTAGGGAATATTCAAAAAGAAATTTCTGTACATACAGGAGTGAGTGTGGTTGGGTGAGTTCTAATATTGTTTATTGATTACATACAGGCATGTCTATGCACGTGCACACAAACATACTTCTGAACATTAAATGTCATATAAGCCCTCCATTTTCCCCTATAAGCTCTAATCTACATTAACATTTCCTTTAGCAATAGAAGCAATATGTGAGTAGACACAAAGTCTACTCTCCAAAGTAAGACTAAACTACAGTCTTAAATAAACAGGTTATTTGGAATTATAAGACAATGGCTGAAGAAAGACCTCAGGAAAAAGATGGGTTTTTGTAGAGGAAAGATTTATCAGCACTTGGAGGAAATCAGAAAGCATTAATCAAGCATTATCTACCATTACAAGCACCCTCCCGCTACTGCATGCACTTTTTATGTATTCCTCATGTGTACATGCATTACATAGAATCTATTTTAGTACTTACCAGATTTAAAAATGGTCTGTAGGTCAGATGATACTGTACGACTCTGTTACATTCTTCTGTGGCTGGCTAAAGTACATTTACAAACAGCCTCAAATAGAAGTACACTCTGATTTAAAAAAACAAGAAATAACAGCAATAGTCAAAGGTACAGACTTAAATTGAAATTATCACCACTTCCTCCTAACAAGCAAAAACCTGCTTTTTTTTTTTAAGTAAAGAAAATTATTTAACCTTATCTGTGCTGGAGAGGTGCAAGGCAGAGGGAAGTCATTGAATAATGACTGCCAGGGATGGAGGTACTGGAGTTGCCATCCCTGGCAGTGTTCAAGAGGTGTCTGGATAGGGAACTAGGAGATATGGTTTAGTGGTTTTCTGTAGGCATGGTAAAGGGAGGATGGTTGGACTAGATGATCTTGTAGGTCCTTTCCAACCTTGTGATTCTATGATTCTATGAATTGAATGAGACTACCTATGTAATAATCCTATTTTCACAAAACAGAGTCAGCATTGGAATCATTAAAAATAAAGTGTTAAGAAGATCTTTGAAGGTCCCTTCCAATGAAAATTATTCTGCGACTCTTTGATCTATTTACGTCTGTTGTTAATTGAAATAAGAAATGAAAATACTTCATTTTATGATTCATTAGTTTTTAAATATATATCTCTCTATTTCCAGGCTTTAGCTCTTGATTGCAATTTAGATTAGTAGGTAATTCATAGAAAAAAGTGAAAAAGCATATTCTTTATTCTTGTTTTAGAATTTGTTTCTGTGAGTGTTCTACTGAGCCATGTTACCTCATTGGAGGCATCAGATAGTATTAATACAGGCAGCCTTTTAAGCTATGCTTTAAATTAATAGATCCTAAAGAAATATAGGATGATGGATGTCATGCTCCTATTTTCTTTCAGAACAGAGCATACCACAACACAAGTAGATCTCTAGCAGCTTAAGTATGGTACTGCATTCCATGAAACATAACCAGGAAATGAAACAAAGATGTGACCGGGTGGGTTTTGAAATAAGTTACCATCGATCATAATCAATTAAGCAGGCATATTGCATTTCCTTGAATGTATGGTTTTTTTTGGATCAAACCCTTGGGTTCAGATACAATTAAATCCCAACATATTTGCACGAATCACTAGCATAACACATTGATACTCCAAAACCCTGAAACGAGGATATCATTTTTCCTATATATTAATGTGTATGTTGACCCACCCGTGGATGTTAAAATTATTACTGCTGAAAAAAATATCTTTGCTGCAAAAAAAGTGTGAAATCAATCAGGACTGTGACTCAACTAACTTCAGTGGACTCAATAAGAAATAATTTGGACTTCTTATTGCTGTTTGGAACAAAGCACTGCCTCTCATCTCAAATGTGGGGAAAGTTAAGATTACATCTGTAAAATAACTGAGCTCTTGAAATATGGTTTAGTAAAGTTTAATGCGTGGAAGAGTGATTTAAGAGTTTAAGTGCAGAGATTATTTAAAGACAGAAAATGAAGAGAAGCATTTGTAGCAGATCATGAAGATCATCTCTATTACAAATTTCCATTGATAAATCAAAATAACAGCTGCAGTTATAGGACCAAGTTGCAGCAGTGGTCCAAAGACTTGTTGATCTGTGATGACCGGATGGGCATGAAGTTTTGGAGTCAGGCTAACACATGTGATTCTGTTGCTCACTGCGTACCTGGGACATCTTTTAGAGATCTCTCATTCTTCTCTAATTGCCCATGACTTTGTATTTCTTTTCAAATGCATTGGTATTAAATTATAATGTCCTAAGCATCCAGGAGGCTGTTCTATCTGACCTACATCTGCACAAAACTTGGCATAAAGTAGTGACTTTTTTTAGTAACAGTGATTAGAAAAGCAAAAAGTGACAAAGCAGAAGTTATGGTAACACTTCTGTAAAAATCTGTTGAGCTCCCACCAGACAACTACAATACAGTTCTGCTCATTCCCACTCGGGAGGCATGTGGTGAGGCAAGGCTGTTGCTATAAAGTTATGAGGTATATGGGAGAACTAGCTGAAGAAATATGGAGAAAGCAGTGTGGAAAAGAAAATTCTATAAAAGCACGAGTTCTGGGAGGCTTTGAATGCAAATTCATTTACTGAGGCAGAGAAAAAAAACCATACAGAGAGCTGCCTGTGAAGCTATCAGGTAATATCAGATAAAATCATCTCAACACTGGGGCATCTTTTGCTTCTGGATGTTACAGAGGAAAAACACACACAAGAGTTCAAAGAGAGATTAGGCAAATGCAGATCGAGGAGGCCTGCAGAGGTAATTAAGAGATAATTAAGCCCCCAGCTCAGTGACATGGTTAGAAACAGACTCCTGAAAGCTGCGAGGATATCCCAGGACAAGGGCCATGAGGCAGATGTTCTCCACCCCAAGTGCTTGCATCTAGCCATCTTCAGAAGTAAGACATGGCCCTGTGTGGATCTTTGGTCTGTGGGACCATTCCTGTATTCTTAGCAGCCGCCATGTCCAGCCACGTGTCCCAGCTTGCTCTGGAGCCACCCATGTTCACCAACTCACAGTAGCTGCAGAAGGATGCCTATATTTTCATTGGCCTATAATGCCACTGTGGGTCAGTGCTAAGGGCAGTGCGGAGGTGGAGGTGTGAGCAGGCAATGATGCTGTGGAAGGTGCACACCAATGGCACTGGCAAGCTGCCCAAACCTTGCGAGTCTTTCGAGACATCCTTAATCACAGAAACAAACTACTCCTCACCACATTATTTAATTCATAACATTAAAGCCTTGGGAATTTTCAGGACACTCAGTTCACCTTACCCCTTTAACTATGGGATTTTACTTAAAAAACAAACAAACACATTTTTGTATTGTTCCACTAATTTGCTGTTATTTGCATTTCAAACACAAGTCATCCAGTTAACATGAATCACGTTTCATATGAGGTTCCTAAGGTATTTTCTGACCTTTCTTGGAAATAAAAATGTGAGTTTCATTTCTAATTCTCGTTTCCATCGAGTTCTGTGAGAAACAGTACATTTACTTTTGATAAGCTGAAGTGCTTATACTTCTTCTAGTAACACAGCTATATGTGACAGCTTAGATCTTGCATACAGATAACTCATTTTCTGCCTATATTTGAACTAAACCACTGATTCCTGTGCACTGTGTTTGACATTTTGAGACTTGTCTCCCAGTCCTGTTAAAAACAGCACATTCAGAGCAGGAGCACATTCTATGTTGGTGAAGGGATCCGCAGGCAGCCCATTAATCTGTGGGACTTTAATTGTCTCTTTTCCTTATCTCTGGGACTGACAAGATGGATCTGAGTCTCACAAACAAACTTCTCTCTACAAAGACAAATCTAGCCTAAGGCAGTCATATAAGGAGCAAATAAAAAGTAATGGAAGCAGAAATTGTATCCATATTACACAATTGGATGTGAGTACATATCACCAACCAAGTCCATCATGATTGTACTCCATATTCAAAGAAGCACGTCTTCCAGCATCTTTATCAGACATCAGCCCACGTTTGGAATGCTAGCGGTTTAGTCTGGGAAGCAATTGGATACTATCAGGTGTATTTCACAGTATGAGACTAGGTGTACTGAGATCACTTGTTTCATTAAAAGATAGATCAGAATTTCAGATTATCCATTACAAAAACCATTTCTCATTTTTTTCCATATTCAGAAGCTTTTGAATTTCAATGTATCTCGTGCTTTTTGCCTGCAATAAATTCAAAATTTAACAAAAATATCAGTCTTCCAGAAAGTGAAGAATTAAGTCCATTTAGGTTAGTGCCTAAAGTACTATGAGATAGCTAGCGCAACTTACCTCCTTAGCGCATTTTCTTCTGACCCAGTTAGAAAGCTCAGACAGCCTTTCTTGCAGATGTTTTGTGCTTCACCTTCACACTGTGGCAAATGGAAAGAGTTTTTTCTTTTTAAGACATCTACTTGAAAATCTGCCTGGTATGCAAATGAAGCCCCCACATCTATCTAGTTTTTGCTTGTATGTTAGAGCTCGGAAAGGAAATTTACTCTCGTTTAGCTAATACGGTTATTGCGGTTTCTCAAATCTCACCACATGTTAGTTTTCTGCCACCATTAATTAAGGAAAGAAAATACTGAAACATAAGGAAAACACTGTATGAGTTATCCCAGAATCCACGTGTTTCTTCTGGAATGAGTCAGGATGTTTTTTCTAATTCTGAAATACTTACACATATCGCACCCCATTCCTTCCTGCTTTCATGTTCATTCGGTTGAACTTAGACCAATTTAGTCTGATGCAAAAACCTAGCCACCAGCTGAGGTTCTCCAACATTCAGTCAGACCATGAAATATAACCTGTATTTTTACATTAAGATTGCTTGTATTACCCGTTCATTTAAAATGCATGAACAAATAAATAAATAACCATCACATATTGTCAGTATGTTTTCTCATTATTTTCTTTAAAATTTCTTCCATCTGTTTGCCTCTGGCTTTCTGCTCCCTCTGATGTTTTTTCTGTATCTGGTACTTCTGTGTTTAGGTTTTTTTTGTTTTGTTCTCTCTATTTCTCCCTCTTCTGTTGTCTGGCTTTTCTTCAGTTTCCATCTCTTGTTTCCATCCTTATCATTTCTCTCCAGCATTACATCTTGTGGTACTACTCATCTGCTTTCCCCTTAATTTTTTTGCTTGATATTTTCGGCTTCAGTCCTGTCTGATTCCAGCCACCTACTCATGTCTTTTTGTATACTATGGGTTGCCAAGGTCCCACCTAATATCCCAGTAAAAGCATTCATCAAGGTTTTAGCTGGGCAAACCAGTCAAAGAAGACCAAGCTTTGCTAAGGCCTTCTACAACGTTTAGTCAAATGAGAGAACAGGGGGTTAAATGGGTATCTATGGTTACAGAGAGACTGAGAAGCTAAGGGGCTGCGTCATGTTTAGGTCTCACTCCTAGCCCAATATGTATGACTGCATTTGTAAAACCTCTCAGTCTATCCGTTTTCTTCTATCAATGTATACGCTGTTTCATTTGAAAATGGAGACTAAAAAATAAATAAATAAAAAGATGGGAAACAGTCTGTGGTTCATGTGAAAATGGTAAAGAATCAGAGGTGATTTCTTATGTCGAGTCTGGAATTTTCTGAAGGAGGAGTACAGTCATACTCAGAGCACTTCTCTGCTTCACGGCAGCCTTGCTTCTTACAACAGCCTACCTCCTAACTGAGCTAGGCATGGAAGAAGCACAAAGAGCTGTAAGCGTGTGAAGTTACATGTCAGATTACATTTCCTCTTAGAGTGGAGAAAGTAGGCAATGAGTAATGCCATTCTATAGCCTAAGGTCTTGTGAAAGTCCAGACTGGAAAAGGATTGGGAATTGTGAGGTTTTAGAAAAGAAAGGGGCAACTGACTGAAGTTGTCAGGAGTTCATAATCTGAATTACCTACCTTTTCCGCTCATGGGAAAGGATTGCATTGACTGGAAAATAAATGCTCATTCCTAGAATCCCAAAGAAGAGAGTAGCACCAGTCCCAAACCCTTACTCTCCACCACTTCTGTACTGTTTTGCATACAGCTGTGCATCACCCAGACATTTTGTAAATGTCTTTTCTGAGGTCATGGAGGGGGCAGCTGTCTACATAAGTGTATCCCCTCCGGAGATGTACATATCAGAGGTAACTATTACAACGTTCCTTGACTCCACCTGAGTTAATGAATCCATGAAACCTAGTCCGTTACAAGACACAAAATATGTCATTATGACGCCGATCTTATGACAGTAGCGATACTGAAAGGCTTAAAAGCATTCTTCTTAAAACGGATCTGATTTTTTAAAAGTGAAATGTGTTGCTACAATGAAGACAAAATACTGCTAAGTATTTCCAAAAAAACTGCTGCCCTTTGAAGCAAATGCTGCCCTGCAAAAAGTTCTGCTGAATTCATTACTAATTTACATTAAGCTGTGGAGAACACGTGAGTTTCCATATTCAGAAATGCTGCAAGCCCCATGCAAAGAGAGAAGTAGAGTTAAATGTGCAGTTGTTGACATAATTTCTATGGTTTTGATGCTGTAGTGAGATGATACCCTTTGTGGTAATGTTTTTTTGCTTGCTTGCTCACTCACACGCTCTCTGTTTCAGGTCTCATTGAAATGACTACCAAAGTAGTTTCTCAAAGCAAGTCATCAGACTGTACTCCCAAGCACTGACATTTCAACCTTAGTATGTTGAATTCATTGACCTGATTTCTTTTTAGAGCTGTATGTTCTTTGTATGACTGTATTTGCAAGAGACCCACACCATGGAATGCCCCAGTCACCTCTGTTTCCATAGCAGTAGCCTTCACGGCCTTAGTAAGCACTAAAAGCTAGAGTTTAAAAGGTGCTCATATACTTAATTATGCAATTAGTTTCACAGTGTGGAAGTTTTAAAACGTCTGTGACCCTGGCTTCCATGTAAAACCACAAGTGCTAAAGTGGAAGAATGACATTTGTAATTGTGCCTGCACAATATGCAATCCCTGGGTGGGCTGGATGCAGCTCAAAGATTTCTTTCAGTCTGCGTGGGACAAGATGCAGCACGTGCTTTTCAGCCAATGGACTGTGATTTTCCCGATCATTAAGACAGACTGGAGGGCTTGGCTGGCCACTTCAATGAGAGAAGTCTCCCATCGGTCAGCTGACAAGACAGAAAGTGATCTGTTTGTTGGGAAAAGTGCATGATTGTATTAGCCTGATAGTCACCATCCCGCCCATACACACCTCCCAGGTGGACCAAAACTGTCACTTAATTTGGGCTGAGCAAAAAAAGGAGAGAGCGTACATAAGAAAGGGATGTAAGGCAAAGCAAAAAAAAGGACAGCGCAGAAATAGAACTCATGGGAGGCACATTATGTAGTGGGGAGAAAGGGGAATAAAGGCGTACTGAGGGCAAATTACTGCCCCACATTATTTGTGCACCATAATGCAAGATGTAACCACTAATCACAGCAACAATCTCAGGTATAAACTCCCATAAGAGATTGCTCTGCAAGGAGGAAAATCTCCTCCCAGATCTTCCACTCAGCAGGCACTGCTGCTCCTAAACAGTTGCTACTGAGATGCCACTTGTGGCACTTCTGAGTGTGGGAGGTTGTGCCCAGAATGGGGGGATCCCCTTCATGATCAAATGTGGATTAGTGAAATAATCAAGCACAGTCTAAATCACTCTCCTTATAATAAGCTTTAGGTGTATTGGATATTCAGCTCTCAAGGCAAAGAACAGAAGGTTATGTATGTCTTTCCTGAAAGACAGTGCGTTTGTTTCCATAAGTCTAATCTAGCCTAAGTTCGGTCAGGCATCTGATAACAAACACTGTGGGCAGATATTTAGGAGAACTGTGTAGCACAGCTAAAGCCGCTGAAATGCTATCATAGAACAACAGACTGAATAGTGAAGATTGGTCAATGATTTCTCTAGATATGCTTGTGTAACTACTGCCAGGTGGCACCAATAGCAGAAAGGGCCAGATTTGGTTGTGTCAGCATTCTGGCATTGATTCAGAAAAAAAAAAGCCCAGAAAGTTGGTTATGGCTTTTGCCTTTGACAAGGAAACTTCTCAGTCTGCAGTAAGTTCAATAATTTTTAGCTGGTCTCTGAGAGTATCTATTTTATGCAGTGTACAGCTGGGCCAGATAGCTCGGGTATCAGACATAGGCCCTAACCATCAATTTGTCTTGCTCTGAAATAGATTATGATGTGCAGACACCTTACTCAGTATCTTTATAGCACTGTGTATGCAGGACAGACGCGTTCTTATGCTGAAGGGAAAAGACAAGGGTGTCTATGAGAACGAGACAGACAGGAGGCAACTGATAGCTCCTCCACAGAATGTTTTGGTTCCCTTATCACTGCGAATTGGGAAAGTGTGCCAATATTAACCACTTCCTGCTTCACTGCAGCTTCCTCCCAGTGTGTTAACCAGCAATGGAAGACATCAAAATTTCTACTGCTTCATCGTTTATCTTTAGAGGACTCTCACTACCCTGAAGCTTTAGCGCCTATCCCAGGAATCACCACCTAAACACTAGGCAGGATGTCCTTATGCTGATCTGAGGCTGCTCCCTCTGGCTGGTCTCTGTGACCTCATGCAAAAGTCTTGGCCATCTGCTTCCTCCTAGAAAGATGGACAAGGAGGAACTGATTTTAACATGCCCCAGCATAGTCCCCCCCTTCTAGAGAAGTGCATCTGACAGACTTGTTTTTTTCCCTCCCTCACAAAGCCTTATTTTGTACTGTTTTCCACTGAACTCACCAGTCTTCACTTGGAGTAAGGATCATGCCTCAGCTGGAAATACTTCAGCCAGTAGACTTGTTCAATATACTTACATTATATAACCTTGTTCCTTGCCTGGAGTTGCACTTCCTACCATCCCTCCTTCTCCACACTAACCCGAAGTGATGCACAAAGCATGAAGAAGTCCCCTTGCCCTCGCACTGGCCTGGTGTTGTGGTTTTGTGATTTCAATTGTCTGTATTCCACATCAGAACATCATGCAGATCAATGGCAGCTAAAGAGTGGTGCTCGCTGTCAAGACAGATCACTGAGTGCATCTCCATGGCCTAGCTCCACATCAGGATGCACTCCTCGTGTCTGAGTTCAGATTCCTACACTCAACCTGGAGGTGTTTGCACTCTTATCAAAGAATCCTTGCTTTTAGTGCTTCAGTGTGGTTAACACAGGCAAAAGAACTCCCTGAAACACAAGATTTTTGCTGCAATTTCCCCGGTAGTTTTATGGGATAACTATCACATCTCGGCTGTGGCCTGCTACACAGAAGCCAGAAGGTTCCTGGATGTCCTCAAGTGATAATACGGGAACGCTTAAAAAAGGCTTAGTCTAAACAAAGATGATGAAAGAGCATGAATTGTTGTGCCCTAGTTAATGGTGTTAATGAAGAGTAACTGTGAAAGAAGCAACCCCGTAATTACTAGATTCGTGTCCTGTGTCACTCAGATGCTATTGTCTGATAACGGTGAACTACGCTTCAGAATTCAGAAGTTCCCCTGACTTTACAGAAGTGGAACCGAAGGCAGGGTTAGTTACTCAAAAAAGAAACACAAATTCTGGTTATGTTATGTTATGTTATTGCAATAGTAATTTTTCTCCGTGCTGTTACCTCATCGGCTGTAATGTTTAATTACTCAGGGAAACATTTCACAGGGCATGACAGTATTACGTGAAGAAAAGGATGAACTTTAGAACCAGCCCCTCACTTCCATGTGACACTGTCTGCTGAAAGTGAATACCAAGAGTTGGAGAGAAGCCTTCAGGCATGTAAAGTAGATTCAGCCTCATTAAGCACATTAGGAGCCAAGTTGAATTGATACAAAGGATCAAAGGATTTCAGAGCTACCCTATGTGTAGAAACTGACATCTGGTAAATTGTGCTTAAATTCCATGAGATCTGATGCCTTGCTGGCTTTCTGATAGTTCTTAATCCATTTTTATTGGACTACAGAGGATGCTGATTAAGCGCAGATGAAGCAATATGGGAAAAACGGCGAGTAAGTGGGAGGCTTGCAGCAAAAAGTGCGTAGAAAAGCTTGTATTTCTGCTGCTTTCCTTGTGGGTTTTATGACTTTGAGGTGACTTTTGGATTCACTAGTTTTCATTTTCCATCATAGCTGAGTGCAAAAATGACTGCAAAAGGCAAGGCAAAAAGTTAGATTGAAAGATTTGTACAAGCAAGAGGGAATCTGTGCTTAAAGGTTATTTTGAGCTCCTGCTGTAGACGATGCCACCTCAGTGAGGGCAGCACAAGATTTTATACTTAGCAGCTCCCTTCTTTGTGTGTTAGAGAAGAAGTTGCCATTTGAATAAACAAGAAAGGTTTGTGAGAGCACAGTATGTTCTAAGTCATGTGCTAAGGGTGCCTTGTTGCAGAGAGGGCTTCAGATGACTTTCAAAGAAGTTATAATTTTGTGTTTCTAATCATTGGAAAAAAACCAATTATCAGATTTGCTTCTTTTAATAGTCATAAAAGCAGAGATTGCTCGCTACCTCCAACTTTATCTTGTTATATCTGAGGTGGTAACATCCTACATTAAACGTCTTTCATCTTCTCCCTTTCTGTTGTCTTTGATGCAAGATCCAGAACTGTTTTCAATCCGTGTTAGAGGACCTAGCATCCAAGACCCTCACATTCTTATTTTGCTCTCCCTCAGAATAATCATGTCATAGCTTTGAAGCTCTTGTAGGCAGGATCTCCTTCCCAGGACAATTATCAGCTTGCTCTCTCAGAGTAGATTTCTTCTGTCTCCATCCCACTCAGATGCTTTGAACTTCAGACTAGAGTCTGAAGGCCTAGGGTTTCTAAGCACGTTCCCAGTGCATCCAGTTCTGCCTAGCAGCACCTCCTGAAAGCTTGATTCCTCAGTCTGCCTGACTCCTGCATCTCCTCCCTCCCCGCACCTTCAATGTACCACCAGAGGTGCAGGCCTCCTTGCTCCCTGTTTAACTCTGCAGGAGCTACACAGTGACTGTGAAATATCAGCTGGCTTTCTGGCTTTTCTGCTCAGGGCTGGGACTGCAAAATCAGATCTTTACAAACAGATGTACAGGGTCAATGTGGAGATGACAACAGAGGGACAGGGATCCAATAGGAAACACAGGAATAAATGTAAGAAAGCAGGCAAGTAAAATTAGAAAGGAAACCAAGGAGGAAATGGACCATGTGCAAGGGGAAGGAGCTCAAAGCAATCAGTCAAGGGACTTTTTAAGCCACCTTCTTGTGGCTACCTATGGTGTGGCTATCATGGTTGAGTTCCCAGTCTGACAGGCTTCAGGACTAATGAATGCAGAGGGCCGTTCTGAGAATAGTGCTGTTTATCTTCTCATGACTGTCAAAACAGGGAGAAAAAGAACAGCATCCCAAACTCTCGCTAACACCACCATGTGCCTCTGAGAGCAAGGAATGCTCTGTGCCACATAGACCAGTGTGAGTCTCACCACTGTTCCACTGGGATTTCATCACTGGTCACACACTGTTTCACTGCAGGTGTTTCAGACTCCAAATATATAGCAGAGGATCCTCCATTTTCCTGTTATTCCTCTGTTCTGTTTCTAACTGAGACCGGATACAAATTTGTTCTTGGGTATTTTCATCTGGGTGGGAGGCTTTCCACAGCACAAGATTCTGAGAGACATCAACACACCTGCTATCGTTCACGTAGTGAAGTTTAACATGCCATTAAATCCCCTTGCCTGGTATAATCTGGTGTCCAGTTGAAGGGCAAGCTGGGGACAGTCCCCCTGGCACTTCACATTGATGGTCAATATTGCAAGTGACAAAACTTTCAGGTCACCCAAAGCCCTGGCAAAGTCACCACTGTCTGAGACTCCTCTGCACTTCTACAGCTTTAAGCAGGAAATACCTTGTTAAAATAACAATCTTAGTTCAGTAAGGATCATTCCAAATAACCTCAAGACACAGGCTGGTAGCAAGCAATTGACCTCCGTGGTTTCAGATTAACCCCTCAGGTTAAGAATGAAATCTGGTGAAGGAAAGGGACAGTTGTTGCTCAGTAAACCTCTTGCTGTGTGGTCAGCTCACCACAGCTCACTTTCTCAATTCTATATTGGTAGAACTGAGAAGAAAGGAAGCTCCAGCTGATTAGGTGTGCTTGACCTGAATGATCTTTTTCATGTTCCTGCCTGTTTATACTGTTCGTTTCGCTTCCCTTCCTCAACACTTTGCGGCAACACTGAAAGGAAATCAAGTAATAAGAATTCCTTAGGAGAATTCAACTCTGCTGCGCAAAGAAAACCAGCAGACCTGAGCAAAATCACAGTAGCAGCAGCAAAATGTATAGACTCTATTATTGCAAAGAACCATGTGGTCGGGTAGTGTTCAGTTTTCTTCCCAGGTCTAGCAGATCCTTGGTGACCAGTAACAGCTCTGTTATACAAGACTGTAAGTCAGGATATGTCCTTTTTTATAATTATTATTCAAAGATAAGAAGATAACAAACCACACCGGGAGATGTGCAAACAAAAAAGACAGTTCTGCAAGATTTCCTGTTCCGTGATGCATGGGTAACTGGCCTATATTTGTGACCCCATTTTGCTTTCAGGTCGGTAGCTGTACTGCAGAGATGTAGCCCTTCGGTTCCAAGCGCACACTGTGAAGGAGCTGCAGTGGTCATGGTGAGATACTGCAAGTTTTGAAGATGTACGGCACTTCTCATCCTTTCTAAATTTCCATCTGAATGGAAGCATCGGTGTTATTTGTAAGCAAAGGGAGAAAAGACAGATGTAGAGACAAGCAGCTCTCTCAGGTGCCTCTCTCAGGAGTGCTCCAAATCTCAGCAGCTCTGTAGAGTTAGAGCCAAAGCTGGCAGAGCTGTTGCTGCTGGCTGCAGTAGCAAAGATGCTGCAGCACAGGAAGAGGCCCTCTGCAGTTCTGCTCCCCCCCATGCACAAGGAGAAGGGAGTCGGTGACATTTGCTTGGCTGCCCCCAAATACGGTGCAACTGTGTGCACGGCTGGCACTGCAGATAAGCCGGGCTCACTTTGTGAGCCATCAACCCAGTAGGATGTAGGGTTCCACATAAAAAACTATTGACCAGAGCTATGAGATCATACAGTCTACATGAGCAGCTCCAGGCAGGCATGCAGATTGTTATCGTTTCCCCACAAACCTAGATTTCCTTCACAACCATTATGATGCGACACCAGAGCCAAAACCAAAGTACACCCCCCCCAGATTTTTATTTGCAGAAGGGATTCTGACTTTCTTCTTCAAAAAGCCTCCTCACAGCCAGTCTCTAATGTGCTGCTGGTTTGTGTTTTCTGTTGGCTTTTTTTCCCCCCTAAATTTACCGATTCTTTAATTCAGGTTAATCCGTCTGTCTGCTGCTCACCACTCTGACTTGCCCAACTCAATATCTGCTTAATTATAAAGACCATGGTCACATCCCCATGGAAGGGAACACAACTTTGGCAACACAGAGAAAGTTTCCTGCACCAAGCCATGTCTCTCATGTGCTGGCTAGTGGTGCTCAAAGGGTCACATCATCAAATGGTTCCTTGAGGTTGGAAGGAACCTCAAGGATCACCAAGCTCCAATCCCCCTGCCACAGGCAAGGCCGCTAACCTCCACATTTAGAACTAGACCAGGCTGCCCAGGGCCCCATCCAACCTGGCCTTGAACACCTGCAGGGATGGGGCATCCAACTCTGGCAGCCTCAAATGCTGCTCTCTGCTACCACCCACTGCCTTCTCAGCTTCACCGTTCCTCGGACTGGTCTCTCTCAGCTTATGGGTACGTGCTTAATTTATTTCTCTCTGTATAAACCAGATTAGCTTGAGTGCTTTCAAAACTGTACTTGGCATTCATTTCAGCCTGTATTTTACTCTACGCTTCTCTGTGTCTTTCTCTCCGCAGTTTAGCTTAATGCTTTTTGATATTTAATGGAAAATGAGCGTGCATGCAAGGAAACAGTGCAGAACAGCTACCATGTGTTAGCATCATGCTAGTTTATTCTACACTAGCTTCTCCAGTTGGATGAGCTCTATGGCCTCAATGCAGCTATTTTTTTTCTTATTATTTTTTTTTTACTGTCACAATTAGCACACACTTAGTAATACCAAAAAGTACAGAAAGTATTCATACATTTCAATTTCTCTTTCATGGAAGAGGTCAACGAGAGTTGATTTAGAGTGCAAAAAAAAACCAAACCCACTAAAAATCCAGACTTTCTCATAGGTCTGTCTGCCACCATCTGGTTCAAGTGCCTAACTTCAAAATTCCACTTCAGGCTTAATTAATTGAGCATTGTGACTGGGTGTAAGTGAGGAACACTATTTTTGTGATGCTAAGTGTGTAATAACTGGATGGGAGAAGGTTGCTTTTTAAAGGCAACATCAGTTTCTTAAATCTACAATTTATTCCTTAAAGAATTATTCAGTTTCCCATCTCTCCCACTAGTTCATGTTGAGCTATTAGGTATAAACTCAAAGTACACCCTTTGAGCCACTCAGCACCAGAACGATGCCTTTTCTCACCATTTTTGCCCAGCCTGGAATCATAGCCTTGCTCTGCTGCCTTGTTGGGAGGATGAGCCTTCGGTCACAACACCAAACACCTGAACTATCTACCTAAAACATAACAGGAATGTCAGTTTAAAGTGCTTCTTCCACAACCACCTCAGCCGCCAGTGCAACTGGGAGCACAGCTCAATCACATGCTGTATCTTTCCCAGCCGTGCGCCTTGCAGCATGCCCTAAAGGACATTTCTTGGCCAAAGCAGCAACGCTGTAAGCAAAAGGTGGAAATTGTTCTACTTCAGAGCATAACAACAACAAAAAGCTAAGAAAAAAGCAGAAGCACCTGTTCTTGCTGTGAAAGAGGCATGTGATTGATACTTCTACAGGGGAACTGTGCAGATGACCTGATTTTAGTACTTCGTAGCTGTTGTGGTTTCCCCACAGCCTTAGAACAACTGAAAAAAAATAACCAACAACACAACACCAAGTTGCTAAGAAACTGAAAAACAATTTTTAGAAGCTTTCTGACTTGTTTTTATAAACAGATCCAAGAATAGGAGTGAGCTGCTGTTGCCTACACAGAGTGCAATCCAGTTCAAGTCACGTTTTCTGAGACTCCCTCGAGCACAAACCTTATGGGGAATGGCTGAAAGAATTGGGATTGCTCAGTCTGCAGAAGAGGAGGGCGCAGGGGAGACTCTATTGCTCTCTGCAGCTCCCAGAAAGGAGGTTGTAGTAAGGTAGGGGTCAGCCTCTTCTTCCAGGTAACAGCAATAGGATGAAAGGCAACGGCCTTACATTGCACCAGGCTGGGTCAGGTCATTTCTTCTTCCAAAGAGTGGTAATGCATTGGAACAGGATGCCCATCCATGGAGGCAGTGGAGTTACCATCTCTGGAAGCATTTAATAAAAAGCTAAATATGGCACTGAGCGACATCATTTAGTGGCATGTTGGATGGACTGAACAATTTTAGAGGTCTTTTCCAACTTTAATGAATCAGTGATTAATGATGAGGGTTAAAAACCTCATGCTGCAGTTGACATCAATTTACCTTATGCCTAATGATGGTTTCCTTGCACCCTATGTAGTCCACCTCTCCACAATTTGGCTTCATAAATGCTATCAAAAACTTTGGGTAAAGCCAGAGAAAATGGCATCCGCTATTGTGTCCCAAAGCAATTGCCTAATGACAGGTGATCACACCAATCAGGTGCAGTTTGCCTTTCATAAACCCATGCCAGTTGTTCTAGGTCACCTTATTTTTATGTGCTTAGAAATATCTACCATGAGGACTTAGATCAAATTTTCCAGGGACTCAGGTGAGGCTGAATGGTCTGTAAACTTTGCTTTCTCACCTTTTAAGAGCTAGACGTAATATCTTCCTTTTATTGATCATCAGGAATGTCCCTTAATTACCACAGACTTTCAAAGATGCTTGACAACAGACCTTCTTAGGAGACAGAGTGAAGAAGAAACAATACCCCAGTCTTTTATTTTTTTCCTACTCGTCATCACTGTCACCCACTCCATTCAGCAGCAGGCCAACATTTTCTTTTGTTTTCCTTCTGCTGTATCTCACTTACAGAAATCCTTCTTGCTACCTTCAGGTCCCTTCAGCTCTCTTCAACCTTTCTATCCCTTGTACATTGTTCCCATAGGCCTGTGCACACTCTGGAAACCACCCTTTGCAGCCCATCTTTGCATCTGAGTAGTTCTGTCTTACTCCTGGGCAGTAGATTTACAGTAATGCCCTGCCACACACCCAATCCCAGAAAATCCTGTCCAGCACTAAAGCAAGAATCATCCTTTGCACCTTCCTTTTATCTCCGGGCTCGTTTGTGACTTGCCATGTTGCTCTTCTGCAAATTTGAGGTGGTTGGAAATCCCCATGAAAACCACAGCACATAATCAGGACACTTCTTGGAATCAATTAAGGAAGGCTTCATTTTTTTCTTGATCAGGTGGGCTGTTGCAGGTACCTACCACAGTATTCCCTTTCTTGGCCTCCTCTTAGAATCACAGAGTCATAGAATTGCTCAGGTTGGAAAAGACCTTAAAAGATCATCAAGTCCAACCACAACCTAACTGCACTCCCTAACTCTAACAACTCACTACTAAATCATGTCCCTGAGCACCACATCCAAATTGTTTTTAAACACATTCAGGGATGGTGACTCAACCACCTCCCTTCATCCCTTACAATGAGCTCTTGGCAGGTCTGTCACAGTTTGTGTTCCACGTATTCCCTTCACATTTACATGGACACCCTCATTTCTCTTTCCCACCTGCCTTTCAAGCTTGTGTCCAGCCATTGCAGCATTCCAATAGTGCAAGCTATTCCCACCATGCTCTTGTCATACTGTGACATCATAGCTTTGTGACTGCACAGGCCGGTCCTGTTTATTACAGACTGGCCTTATTTTTGCACTTCTGCTACCAGACAAGAATCTCAGATGAGGCCAAATCACTCCACTTTCTCGTGGTGGGGGGATTTCCATGCTCCTGAACTCCCACATGCCCATAGGCTTCGGTCTCCATGCCCAACAAACCTAGTTTAACATCTTATCCATACATTAGGAATTTTGTCAGCAAAGATACTAATCATCATCGAGTGAGTCTTACTTTTCCTAGCAATCCTCATTCCTCAGAGGGTCCTGAGGAATTAAGAACAAACCTGGCCATTAAGAACAAACAAACAACAACAACAAAAACCCCTCACAAAACCAACAAAGCCCTGTCCGTGACTCCAGCCATGCAGTCAAGCACTGATCTGCAAAATATATCTACAATTACCTAAGCCTTCCACCTTGTCAGGAGAAACCTCCTCCTTCAGCTGAGGCCCCAGAGCCCTGCAGTCACCCCGGATCCCCTCCAAAGTCTCCAGGTCCACACATGAGAAGCATGGTAGACTGAGAGCCTCAGTCTCTCAACAGTGTACTAAAGATGGGTTGAGGCAAGGAAAAATCCCAAAACAACACATCTGACTGACAGGGTGCTGCCTTGTAGAAGTTCCTGACTGTTACCTGCCACTTGGTGTCACTGATTCCAGCGGCATAGCTAGATGCCAGTAAGACTGTTCTTTTGGCAAGGCCCTATCCTTCTCCAAGTAAACATCTGCAGTTCAAGAAAAGCTTTCTTTTCTCATTCTCATATAAATCACCTTCGCCCTTCTCACTGTGATCCTCTCCCTCCGTACACACATCCTGTCTTGTCACCATCATGACTTCGATGATACTGGTTTCCCACATTGCCTATGGCTTTTCTGTCCTCCTTCCACCAGCTCCATTACTGCTGTTTGCTCATGGTAGTCACAGTGTTAAGCACAAAGATGAAGACAAGACTGCTCTCCTCACTGCTCAGCAAGCAGCTTCCAAGCTCCAGTACGTGGCTATATTTCTTACACCTCATGCATGCTGGGAGCAGCAGGGATGCTGATCCTAACACACTGAAACCTGATTCACACCTGCTTCAGCCCCATTAGATTTCCTGCCCGTAGTTCAACTCCTCCTTCTGTCTTTCAGTTCTCTGCTGCGCTTCATTTAGCTCATGAGCATGAGGCCTGCAGCTTTTTTCCTGCTGCTTGCTTTGAAAAGCATTTTGAGAAGCTTCTTTTCCCCTGGATCAAATAACACGCTAAAACAGCAGCTCTAAAAGCAAACATTCAGCTCACTGCATGAAGCAAATGCTCCCCAAAGTAAGCTTTTATGTTCAGTTTTGTTATAATCCATCAGTCATTGGATAGTTTTATGCAACAGAGCAAAGCTCCATCCCCTTTCCACACTTCATTACCAGACTTTTCCCTGACAGGTAAACATTCAAGTCTATGGGCATGTTCAAAGTGACACTTTGTACATATAAGGACAGCTCATGTATTTTTCCTATTATTCTGTATTTAAAAATCACACCTCAAAACAAAACAGGAACTGTATGCACGAGGTCATGAGGCATTTCTTTTTCATTTTTAATGGAATGCTGTACTGTTTGTGATGCACAAAGGAACTGACACTTTCAGTGGCCATTGCAGAAGTTCAATCTAAGTTAATGACATCGCGTAGCCAAGTGAAATCAGGACAGTCACGTCGTGACTTCTGTTACGCAATACTTGACTATATCTAGTCTGTAAAAGATTTTGCTTCAGGATGAATGAAATCTACCACAACTGCACCCTTTATGATTTAACTCCTTTTTGACCTTCGCTTACAATGAAAACAATGAAAGAAAAAAGGAGAGACCTACCGAACATCTGGCATTTGTGAAACAAACAGTAAACTCTGTAGTCATCTTGCTGAGATTCAATTCCTGCAGTCTAGACAATACTAAAAACAGAAGTTTGTAGTTATTAGTTAGCTCTTGTCTATAATCAAACTCAACTATCCAAGAATGCATTGTTTCCTGGAAAGGAAGCTTGGTTTTGCATGAAGTATTTCTTTAGTGACAACTACTATGCTAAAATGCAAACAAACATGCATCTTATTTGCCATCAGCACCCAATTCATTTGTCATCTACAGGAGTGTTTTAGGCCTTCTGAAGTGCTAAATGAGAATAAATAAGAACACTGTCAAAACTTTAAGTGTTTTTCTCAGACAGTTCCTTCCCTGTTCACAAAACTATCTGGGAAACGACAGAAGAAATACAGCAGACAGGAACATTCCCATCTCTGGGACTCTAGTTGTTCATTCTAACATGCAGATGAGGTTGAGTACACAACTGTCCTTAAGGGAGGGAGTCAAGTGTAGAATACCAAGCAAGATGGTTTAAAATGTACAACAAAACAAGCATTCAAGAGCTAAACTTGTCAGTCATCTTTAAATAACTCAGTTGAACTAAACAAGGCAACATTTTGCCAATAAAGGTAGTATTCTTTTTCCCCCTCTCTGCTGACTCATAAGATATCTGACAACTCAGACCAACACCCAAAAACTCAGACTTTACGAATCAATATGAGAAATGGCAGGATCCACTGTGCTTAAAAGAAACTTAAGCACACACACACACACACACACACACACACACACACACACACACAGCTGCAGACTAGACTGACTCTGGAAAGGAAAACAAATGAAAAAACCTTCTTCAATAAAATCCCCCAAACCCACAGGGCTTCCCGAACTTCCTAAACAATTAAGACTTATTTTACTTCATTCAATGAGTCTCAAAATTACAATTTAGCCAGCTTAATTGCTTTATTTTGCAAGTTATTATACACAATTCAGCAAAACCTCACAGGAGACTTACCACTTTTTGGCATTTCCTTAAACGAGAATCAAAGTGCAAGGTCTCCAATCAGTCCCCAAGGAAAGAGAAAACACTTTGCTGTTAACGGAAGTCATGGTAACATTTAAAGTAGCTAATTAGTTAAAGGCCACATCTCCATATGCAATTAAAAATAATTTAATAAAGTTTTAGCTTCTTTTGGTATGACAGACTGCAAGATATCCTACAGCTAACAGGTAACGAAACCATGTTTTCTCAAGACACAAAAAAAATGCAAATGGCGCTGTCTCTACATTATTCCACACACCTTAAAAATGAACGTCGGCAATTAATTGTTCCCACGTGTGCTAGGCGAATTTTACATCCTTCAGACATGTTATTGCTATCTTTAAAAAGATTTCAATTAGAAAAAAGCCTTTTAACGTGTAGTATCTTGAGACACAGATTCCTCCATAGTTCAAGTAATTTTTACACACGGTACGTTATTTCTTTGCAATATCATTGTTATCTGAAGCCTATGGCACATTAATTTTTGGGTGTAAAAAAAAATTCTCCTGTGTTAAGCTGCTACAACATGGCACAAAGTCAGAAGTTAAAGGTGACTAAATATTTTGGTGCTTTTTGCTGGCTTATTTTGGGGCGCACATAAATAAAAGGCACAACTTTTCCCCTCTATTCTCATTATTTATGTACTACAAAAGCCTAACCTTCCAGCACTGCTCCATGCCTGCTGGCCCAGTGCGAGAAAGATCCAAGTCAGCATCCAAGGCTAGTAGCAGCTCTATTTACTTAACCAATGGCTTTAGTTTAGTATGCTACTTCTGAGGTGGCCACTGATGAGAGGCCAGCAGTTTTCCTGGAAAAAGAAAATTACAAAGTGTTGAAAAAAAGATAAGTTATTTATATTTATGTACATTTTCCAAATGCGTTCACAATGTTCAAAAAGTGCACATTTTGAAGTCTTGTTTCAGTACTATAAATGTCCATGACCTATATATTACAGCAGCGCCACGCACAATGGCATCGTTACGGAACTGTCACTGTTTCTGTTACTAACTCTGTTTTGGAAGAATATAATGAATACACTGAAATTTGCTCTTAGCTAGAACTTAGCACTGATAACGTCTTCAGTACGGTGTTTCAAATATCTGGATTTATTTCTCTATGGCAATCAGTATCTGAAAAACAGACGTTTAGCGGTTCCACTTTTTAGTGCTCATTTTTGTGCTGCGAGAATTTTCAAGAATAGAAATGAGTTTACAGCAATGGAAGAGCCCTCAATAAGAGCAGCTCCACAAACCTTTTCCACACTGTTAAAAACTGTAAAAATATATATAACGATTTGCGGATCCGTACATAATCGATGTTCGTGATTTAACAACCAATAACACTAATGAAATTATCATACATAAAAACACCTTAGGTCTTAACATCAATGGTCTGACAAACATATTTAAACAAGAATATTCAGTTAGGATTAGTACTAAATTTAGCTCCTAAACTTAGCTAAATTTAGATATGCTCAACTTGATACGTCTTTCTAAAAAGTCCAACTTTCAAAAAAGTCTGAAAAAACAGTAGTTTCAAGTCAGTCTGGAGCGCTTAGATATTGTGGCTAGATTTACTATGACCATGTATGACATGTTGACTGGACAAAACTGTTAAAAAGAAGCAGAAGTTGAAGCACTGTCTCTGAAGGTTCTTGCTTTGGTTATCATTAAAAACGTTTCAAACTGTTACAGTAACAGTGCAAGTTCATTATAAAGCCACATGACTCCGTGTAGATGTTTCCTTGTAGACTGCTTTTTATTATGCCCACTGCCAGCAATGGACATTCTGCTTGGAAAATCCAACTCCTGCTGTAAAAGGTTTGGCTGAACCAAACGAAAAAAGTAATTCCAGTACCAGATTCAAATGGGAACACATCATTTCGTTTACGTCTTGTAAAGAAGCCCTCTCCACCTCCAGTCTTTAATAAACAAGGCACAAATAGGGAGTGGACGTTCCAGCAAAAAGTGATTGTCTGAATTTAACAGTCCACAGTCGTCTTCTAGTCCAGCACAATGAAACGTTTTTGCTGTCCAATTCTATGCTACATCTTCTAGATAATCTGCAGCATCACTGAACTGAGAAATGGTATGGTCTTGTGTGATGTCTTCAAGCTAGAAAACAAATGAAACCACAAGCTCAGAAATTATAGAAAAAAATAAGCATTATTTCACAAAATCTTTCACATCATATCCTTTCATTGGGACTTCAGCTCATTCTGGAGGTGCACAGATAGATCTTGAAATAAAGGATAAGGCCTCCATATGCTGGATACTAAACCAGTAGCAAACCTGTTTTATATGAAGAGTGAATAGTGCTAACAAACAACTTGTTGTTTTTGTTAAATCAGTATAATACCTAACTTGACAGGAATGCAACATGTAAAAATACAGAACACAACAAATAACAAGACTAAGAAATAACTTAGGAACCCGTGATAGAAGCACATTCCTCCACAGGAGGTTAAAAATGGAAAGAACAAACTTAAAAGAATCATACTTTATCACTGGCATTCAAGTCTTCTGTTTCCACCGAAATTTCATCTATTTCTTCACCAATACTGACATCACTTTTCTCTGAGCGATGGCTTGTACTAAGAAGAAAGAAAATTAGAACTTCCATTTCAAATATCCAAGCATTACATTTATATTCATAGCAAGTTAAATATGAAGTTAGTTAGAAACCCATAATAACTAAAGGCCATCTACATAGAAGGAGCCATGATAAATACTAGCTTATGCCTCAGTCATACAGTTTACAATATTAATATCTTGATTAAAAGGATGAAGCTCTTAAATATTTATTACTGACTATTCACGATGCTTTTCTTTTTCTTTTAATGGAAAAATTGCCTAATAGCATTAATTAAGCATTAAAATATCCCCAAGTGCACAGTTTAGGAAACGAAAAACCTTCAGTTAACAAGCAACTTAAAGTCAGAGAGTATGTTAAAGTTAACATCAGGCTTTTAATGGACTCATTAAGACCTACACCAAAGCAATGCGTTTTGCTTTTTTTTTTTTCTTCCTTAAAAGGGTTTCTAACTCTATTTACTAACAAATTGAAGTTTAGAGGAGTTCAGAGATACTTGCAGGTGCCAGCAATATTGACTAGCTAGAATATGAGTTCATCTAAGTATGTCACCAAATATGTCTATAATGTATTAAATACTGTGCTCCTGCAACATCATCTCTCCCTTACCTGTTGAAGTCATCAGCGTACTCATCATCATCTCCGTTTCCTAAACAATTTTTAGAAGGAATTAATAAAAAGAACTTTATTTTTCAGGAAATGCAAATGAAAAATCAAAACTCATCTGGTTACTTAGAAAAAAAACAAAAGCATTCAAATCTTCTCTTTTCTTAGGAACCTACATGACAAAATACATCATCTGATATTAGAAAAGTACAAATGGATTAAGTCAATTTTTTGCTGCATGCATAAAATACTGATCTGCTTACGAAACTCAAAAGTTTACACTTCACTGTATTTCTTCTGATCTTGCTCCTAACTCCAGTAGGTCTCACAGTGTTTTCCAACACAATAACAGAAAACGAAGATCCTCTTTCAATATGGGTATTTCATTTTCTCAGATTCCTCTAGGAGGCTGGACCAGAGCTTTGAGTTGAAAACGTCCAAGCTAAATCATGCCTAGTTGTTACTTACCTAATTCTAAAGATCCCAGTTTTGCATTCACCAACCGCAGGTCTTTCAAAACAGAGTTTCTATTTAAATCTGCAGGAAAACCAAACCATATAAAAAATATTGCTTGTGACTACAATAAGTTCCCACTTGCACAATCTATAGTAACCATTGTATTGTAATATACTATAAGTATTACATTCAACTTTCAGGTCTGAACTGTGCTAACATTTAAAGACATAAACAACAATAGACCATCTCCCAGCATTCAAGAGTCTTTTGCAAATCTCCCTAGATATCTCAACAGAATTCATGTAGATAACATAGTAAAAGTTGAAAATGAGCAGCAGGATTTTAAACTCTTGTAAACTGCTTTACACAGAAAATGGAAGTAGGTATTTCATGCTCCAAAATACAAAAAGTGTCAATCTGGCAAAAAAGCAGTATGCTGTCAGTCAGAAATGGGCATTAAAAAAAGCACATTCCAAACAGATGATGTCCAGATATAGGCAACTTATCTCATACTTATTTCCCACAACATAACAAATAGTCTGTGTGTAGGGATATATATCTCCTACATTCATCAAAACACAACAAGATGTGAAAACTTACCATCGGGCTCCTTTAGAGAAGGTGCAGCAGTCAGAGAACTTAACCCACTTTTCAGAGGTGGTGCATCAGAAAGGGATGCTAGACCTCCTGCTTTATTAGAATCAGTTTTCCTGAAACAAACCAAACAAGTATTCCACAGGGCTGTAAAAATGCATATAAGTGACTTTCTTTTTTATTACTTATTCAGTTATCATAAAATTAGAACAGCCATATAGATAGCAAAAAGAATAAAGGAAATGGACTATCCGTTTTGCAGTCTAAGAACAGTTATTAGCTAGCACAAGTGTCAAGCAAGACATTCACCAAGAAGGTCACTTTCTCATCTATGCAAAGGCTTCTGACAGACATCCTTCTCCAACAGAACTTCCACACCTTCTTTAGCACCATCACTTTTAACAAAGGGCTTTTTTATTACACACATGTAAACAAAGTCAAAAGAAGAAAGATTCAGATATATTCAGACACAGGTCAGAATTTAAGTCAGCTTAGCTTAGTTTAGAATCAAAAGATTAGGCCCGATGAAACTATTAATCCCCAAGAGCACTCAGCCCAACAGAAGGGAAACTTCTCAGTTATAGCAAAATAGATCTCATTACCACCAGTTACAGTTGACTTGACTACTACTACTCATTGTGCTCATATATGTGAAATATCAAGTTCAAATAAATAAATATATATATATATAATTGCCAAAAAGAATACAGAAATCATTATCAAAAAAAGAGGCCGCGATTTTCGCATGTGATATTGTTGGACTTGTCTGTTCTTCTGATTGTATCCCTATCAACATTGAACAGTATCATCTGAATCGTTCATTATATCTAGGTCATCAAAATATCTGTAATTTAACACCTACATTTTGAACGAGTCAGATCTTGTGCAAGCGAGAGCTTGGGCCAATTCTTAATCAACCCTTACTAAATCTTTGCTCCCTTCCTTTTACAAAGAATCCTTCCTCCAGGGGCAAAAGAACGTATGCTTTTTGTAAAACAAGTAATGCTTGTTCCCCTCCTAACCGCACTTTCACATTCAGGTGCACCAGCATTTATTTCATCTGAAAAATCTATCCATTTTTCTCTTGCTTATTATATTACTATAATATGTAAATCACAGTAATGTTAGAAGGTACAAATCCACTAGTTGGTGGACTGTGACTTTACTACTTCTTCTAAAGGAAGTTTATTCACTAAGAAAACTCTCATTATATTTTCAGTATTCCACCTCATCATTTAAACCTATTTCATGGCATTGCAACAGAATCATAAGGGTTGGAAGAGGCCTCCAGAGATCATTGAGTCCAACCCCCCTGCCAAAGCAGGTTCCCTACACCAGGTCACACAGGTAGGCACCCAGGCGGGTCTTGAATATCTCCAGAGGAGACTCTACAACCCCCTGGGCAGCCTGTTCCAGTGCTCCGTCACCCTCACCGTAAAGATGTTATTGCACACATTTGTGTGGAACTTCCTAAATCATGTGTTACAATGGATAGATTTTGGTTAACAGCCATTTGACGCTCCTGAATAAGGAAGAGCAATTGCACCGATAATTCCAGTTAGAAAAAGGAAAAATGAACTCATACAGTAGGGAAATTTGTAACATAATATTGCACCCAGAAAAGTCACCGCCCTTTGTGGAAAAAAAAAAATATCTCTGTTCCTTATACTTATCCAGTGAAAAACAAATAATAAATGATCTTTTTCTTAGAGTCCAGTAACTTCTTAGAAAGAAACAGCAAAAGAACACCATGAAATGATCTTCCAGCTTTTCTCAGTAGATAGTTAAACAAAGCTCCAAAATAACCATGTCTCTAAGCAGAATACCCATAGATAAGTTGTACACTTTTGTAACAAAACTGTTGTACAATTCAATCACTGAAAAATACCATTTGAAGCAAGAACCAGTGATCAGATCTGGCCACAGAAAAAAACAACTTGTTGAAAACAGAGCCACACACAGAAAGTATTGTGGTGTGAAGAGGAAACCCTCAGTGGTGAGGAAGCGTTACTTAGACTTACAGTTGACATATTTGCCAGATATTTTGTATTCCTTACAAAGTTATACAAATATCTAAAGCACCACTCTTCTCATTTTTCACGTCTTTTAGTGTTAATCACAACTGCAGCTCTGCTGCAACAAGAAACATTGGCACCTGTAACTCACACATGTTCATTCCAGAAAAGAAATACACTGGGGACGTTATATGGCATAACTGATGCACCTCAGAGTGATAGGTTTTTTCCCTCTGGTACATTCAAGAGATCAGAGACGTGCATTTCAGAAACAAAACAGTTCACTTGCATTTACAAAGGGTGAGCAATCAAATGTCAGCTAGCTCCTGAAGGTGTGCAAGCATACTGAGCACAAAAGAAACCTATGTCTCTCCACACCACTTACCAGCCATAGGTTCTTTCTGGTTTGGGTATAGGATCATCAAAAAAAGAATCTCCCTCTATATCATCTTCATCCACACCTGGATCACTTTTTTCTTTGGTATTTAAGTCTTTGTTTTGCAACTGAGGATCTAGTTTTGTTTCATTAGGCAGAAAATGAATGCTTCTTTTGCTGGCTTCCCCTGACGAGACACTTGTATCACTCTGAGTAGCTTCAGTAACCTTCAAAGATAAAGAAAACAGACCTCACTGAAAGAAAAGGTAATTTCTCTTCAAGAAAGCCCACACAAACTGTTCTTATTTCTTAAAACACTGTAAGCAGTAGTATACACATATCATAATATTAACCAAACACTGCTTCTTTAAAAGTCCTTTAGATGTTATTAGTACTTCTCTGTACCCATCAGAAATCATACAACAGAAAAAACGCTGCTTTTAAACCACTTTAGAAAAATCCTTTTTGTTACTGTCTGTTAAAATAAGTTTGTTCTATCCTCTGGTTTTATATCTAAATGAACCCCACTAAAAGAGCAATCCTTTTGGAAAGAAGATGATCATCAAATGAAGAAATCTACATACATGCTACTTTTAAGTTCTACCTTCAAAGACATTTTTAAAGCATGTGACATGACGTGATTTTTTTCTTATTAGTGTTACTTTGAATTAAAGTCAACAGTTCCAAAATAATCAATTTAAACTCATGTAAATGACACCATCTTAAAAAAAAGAAAAAGAAATACTTTTAACCTATCTTCAAAAATCTTTCCAGTTTCATGCAAAAGAAAGCTTGCCCGATGTTGTAATTTCACTAAGAGAATACAAATGTGAATTGTGTAGTT
Source organism: Excalfactoria chinensis (assembly GCF_039878825.1). Lineage (NCBI taxonomy): Eukaryota > Metazoa > Chordata > Aves > Galliformes > Phasianidae > Excalfactoria > Excalfactoria chinensis. Next base: position 65,169,610 of record NC_092827.1, on the reverse strand, counting down.
GAAATGGCTTGGAACATAACAAGCCACAGAAGCTCATATACTGACTCTCAATTTTCAGTGATAGACCTGCTTACCTGAGAATGTCTCTAAAACCAAGCTGAAAACTACACCAAATGGCCATCTGTGAAGTAATACAACGTTCCAAGCAGCAAATGTAACAGGACCGCAGATAATTAGAATTTGGAGGGGAAAAAACGGTACAAACAAGGTATCTAAGAATAAGTAACTTTCAGTCTTCCAATCATGCTCATGGCTCAGTTCTATAAATACTCATGCTCTTAAGGACTGCTCTATATATAGTACAATCAGGTAATACAAATCAACTCCTTTCCTTGCAAAGCTTGTGGCCCAGTGATCAACATTTAAATTTATGTAGATATCATCTTTGTGCAACAAAATGAAAATGAAAGCAATGAGAAGATCTATTTACTTTACAAACTCTACACACCAACAATAGCAACAATTTCGAAACAAAACCAATAACGTTGTTTGTTCCAAATAAGCAGCATACAGGCTGCACTGACCATAGGCGGTTTTGTGGGATGTTTCTGTTTTGATTTTGTTTAAAAATCAGCCACTATCTTTCACTTAAAAGGCTAAAGTACGGTTTTTCAAACCACGAGCCATGAAACTTTAAAGAAGTCATTTTATCTCAGTCACAGAACTACATTCAACTGTTGGCAGTAACTCTGCTTTTTCAAGGCAAGAAAAATACCTGTAAGTGGCAGTTCCAATACTTTTCTGACTTGCTGTCCCCACGGCACAGAGCTGCTGAAAATTAAGATCTTAGTGATATCCTGACCAGAGCAAAAGAGACATTACAGGCCGTTTTCACTTCTCTCCCTCATCCCAGGGAATGAGGGAATGAGCTGCTGCTACCTTGTGTGAGACACTGGAAGCTTAACAGTTGGTGTTTGCTTGAGTTCATCTATCCAAAAGCTTTGCTTAAGTGGAATAATCACTTTCAAATTGTAGCGATAGCCTAGGCACGGCTAACAGTTCAAAGAGTAACGTGTCTACCTTGGGTAGATGTTGTTAATAAGGTAAATCGGTGTGGATTCACACTTGCACTTAAATAAATGTCACTCTTGCTGCTACCAAAAGCTGTGGTCTTGACCTCTTCCTGTATGATCCCTACTAATACCTATCAATTGCTGAGTCACAGTACAAACCAATTCAGCTCTATTTCTGGAGAACTTCCATTCATAACTTAAAACACATTTTTAAAAATAATTATAATTTTCTAATCTAAAAAAAACCAAAAAACAACCACTGCCACCAAAAAAACCTCAAGATTTTACACTTTCTGCTTGCTTGTCTCCTTCCATCTACCCCTAATTAACAAGTGTCAGACTGGCCAGCTGCAACCACTACCGAACAGGTACAAGTTAACAACTGCCATGCAAAAATCTCAATCAAAGGCAAACAAATGAATAAAACTCAATTCTGCATGTCAGGTCAGATCAGCCTTGAGATATCTGTGTGCACACATACACAAACAAATTGAAGGTGAAAGGTGGCATATGCAAGGCAGTATGGATTACTTATGACTTGTGATCTCATCTCCAATTGTACTTCTTGGCTAATCCAACAGCAACCTAAAACAGAACTAGGAGTACAGTAACACTGTTGCTTCATACCTAACATCAATATTTAAATCAACATTAGCATTTTTTCCCCTAAGCTTGGGCCAAGCAAGAATTATCTTCTACAGCAAAAATGAAATGGTTAGAATTACACTGAAAGGTCGACTACAGAAATACAAGCTGTTTAAGAAACAATCATGAAACAGCAATTAAAGTGACAGAGAAATGAATGATGATTGCTGATTATTGAAGTAAATGCCATTGTACCACAGGAGTCCACTGCTTTGCTTTTCCTGTACACTTTTTCACGACACACAAGCCATCCTACCTTACTCGGTATGGGGTGTGTATTTGATCTTCCATCAGATGATTTTGACGTGGAACATAAGCCATCACTTAGAACTGGGGCAACCTAAAATGTTCCACATTAATACTTATTAGAAATACATCAAATCATGTCATAACATCACCCAACAGAAACAAGACTACTGTTCCTGCTCACACTGTATGCAAGCTGTGACACTATGCTGCTGACTTAGGAAGACTATGACAACCACTTCTGAATTGCTTGATGGACCAACTGTTTCTTGTTGGTACAAAGGATTTTCTCCCAAACCACAATCACAACAGACACTAATAAAACTGGTTGGATTTCATTAATTAAATTAGCAACTACTATATACTCCATTAAAATAGCATTCTCAATGCCTTAATATATTTCAGTGCTTTCGGATATATAGGTTTTTAAAATATTCATTTTAAGAACAGCTATAAAGCTTTAAAAAAGCCAATTCTAATTTTATTAAGACCTGAAAAATGTATTAGTACAAAGATACAATAGACAATCATTAAAGGTGTTAACTAATCACAGTAGAAATCAGAAAAAAAAAAGGAAGAATGTCGTGTGTCATTTTTTTGGGTTCACCCTATGCTTGTACACTGTGGCAGGATAGAATTTAAAGGGGTAGCATGAACAGTAACTTTCAGCATTGTTTACTTCTTTATGTTGATTATAATTATAATTATGTTGAAAAATTTTCCCATTATACTAGCTTGAAAGGCTTGAAACAATTTAAGTGTTTTTCAGTTCATTTGTCATCACTGAAATAAAAATAAAGGATTACGAAGAAAGAAATTACATTAACTGGACTTACTTCTTCATTGCCTGGTATCTTCTTCTGCTGACATTTCCTAACAACCTCCAATAATAGGGGACCACCCGCAGTGCCTTCTTCTGTAATTCCCAAATCTCGAGCTAAGGTTTCTCGATCATCCAGGCCATTTAGCTGTGAGGAAAATAAATAATAAATCAAAAAAGAAATAACAACACAGAAGAAACAATCAGGAAACAGTATATACTTTGTACAAAATCCTAAAGTTTATTGGTTGTATTTAATAGAGCAATAATCTGAGTAACCAGTGATTACTGAAGACTTCCTATTGCATGTGGAATAAAGACCTAGCAGTTATGACATCATTTACTTTTGATCTGCACATGAATTTCGTCACTGATCACCTGAAGTTGCTTTAAATACAACAACACCAGCCAAGCACACCAAAACAAGGAGGATAAAAAGACACTGCTCAGAGAGGGACTAGTACAGGAAAACAGAGTAAAATCTTTCAGCACGATACACAGCACAGCAGTCTCAGTCAACTTTTGAAACTTTGTCCAAGTTGCACATGTGTAATTCAGCATGATTAAGTCATAGTATCATAGTATCATAGTATTGTGCGAGTTGGAAGGGACCTTAGAGATCATCGAGTCCAACTCCCGGGATTCGAGCCCTCTGTGTAGCAGAGCGGCACTTCTACCCCCTGCTCCACAGGGCGGGGATTCGAACCCGGGCCCCCTGGTGTTGCAAACGGGAATTCTACCGCTGCGCCACCGGAGGCACACAAAAATGTCCCTAAAAAGAAACATGAAGTTCTGAGAAACAGTGAGAGACCATTTGTACAGTCTCAGTTTTGAGCTGTACTAATCTATGCTCAAAGCATTTATCTGGTCATTTTTGCCAAATCAATAAAATCAATATCTAATCCAAGTGAAGAAAAAGAAAAGTACTATTTAAATAAGAATAGTTTTTTTTTTTTTTTTAATTAAAAAAATACAAAGAGATACTAATAATAAAAATGAATACAAAATAAAAAGAGAAAATAATCATTAAATGGAACAGTTTCAATCCCAAAATTTATTATGAAAATGTTTATATCACAAAGAGACAGAGAAACTGGTCTGACAAAAAAGCTACCTCAGTTTCAAAAACCTAAAAGCAATTACTTAGGTGACCAAGTCCTTTGTTTCTCTGAAATTTCTCTCAGACCGCACATCTACTTGATTTTAATTTTCACATGCAAATACATTAACTCACATTATGTCATGGTAAGATGATAGAAACAGTCTCTCATGTGTAGTCTCCCATGGTTTTCCAAGAATTATTAATTGCTTAATTTAATTGCTTAATTATTAATTGCTTAATTTAAATTTAACACACCAAACACTGACTTTTGAAAGGCAATAATCATAATTATTGAAAGGCACGTTTAAATCTGTCTTTATGGCAGAGCTTATCTTTTACATGCTAAATATTAAAAAAAACCATAAAAATAAAAATAAGAACAAACACAAGCAAATGTCATGCACTCCAAAGGATCAGCATAACACAGAAATAAAAACTAGTTTATCTTACTGTGCTCGATTCAGGCTGAAAAACAGCCAGCGTAAAATCAAGATTGAAAAATCGTAGAAATTCTGCAACAAGACCTGCCACCAAACGACCTAGAAGACAAATAAAAAATGTTAAAGATGTAAAAATTAAGTAGAAATATACCAGACAAACGATTCTTATTTCAATGTTATAATACACGCATTGATTCAAGATGAACAACTACACTGAATCAACGCTTCTACAAACATCATTTAGACATTCAAACTATCATCACACAGTTGACTAGCTGCAAGTTCACATCATATCCAGCTCAGAATTTGTATACCAGTTCTCAGCCATTTTAACTTATTTAAAGTCAGAAACAGCACAGGGAAAAAAAGGAATTGTGTCCAAAATTCAAGTTTAAAGATTGAGGTTTCTCTCTGTTTTGGCTTTGCTTTCATCTGTTCTGATCTTTTAAAAACATGACTTTGGCATTTTTCTTATGTGTGGTAGCTACTGTATCTCTACAATCTGTTTTCACCATTAACTGCCTAGAGTGACTTTAATCATCATGAAATATTAACTTAAACATACTAGTCACCTCAGTTAAAAGTAAGACTTCAGAGACATTAACTTAAAAGTTCTAGATCATACTCTATTCCAAAGACAATTGTAAGAACTGCTTTTATTGGACAGGAATAAAAGCATACTTTATGTCATGGAAGATTCAATCCATTATTTGTTGTTCTTTTTAATTTTGAGACGTGGTAAGCAGAACTTACCATCTTTTGTACTCAAAAATTTCTTCAAGCTTTCATTTACCAGGGGTGCTTTGTTCTGTCAAAAAGCAAAAAGCAAATGTTAATCAACAACATCCTTGAGCTATTAAAAAGTTAAAAACAAAATAGTAAAAAAATCAATAAATCACAACAGTTTGGGGTTTTGGTGTACGCTCATACATTCAGCACATGGTACATGTCATTCACTTCTATGAATTCTACTTCTGTATTGATTCCTCTTATCTGCAAAAGCCGTAAAGCCATTGTCTCAGTGTTTCTTTATAAATGCTAAAGAGCAGGAAGAACTACCTTGACATTGTAAGTAGTATTCTGACTTTTATTTACTTGATAACTAAAAAGGTATGTCAATCAATTAACTTCCCAAGCTGCTTCTTTAATATAAAGTCAGATTTAAAGAAGTTAGGTCATTCTTAAAAAATATTTATTCACAAATCATCAAAACCAAGGATGTTGGTTAGCATTTCAGAAATCAGTGTTATTTATTATTATTATTAACTAAAGGACCATTCAACACATTATGAAAATGCTCTTTTCCATTAATAGATGCCGAGATAAATCAATTTGCTGAGTTTAGATAAGGTAAAATTGTTCAGGAATTTTTCAAATGAAATTCCAAACATCATTCTTAATATATGAAAACACCCTGGATAGGAAACTAACTAAATTTAAGGAAAGGATCTGTTAGAGGCAGCACTTGATAGCACAGTGATAGTTAACATACATATGAAAGCCCCTCACCAGTATTTAAAAGAACCAAACCAAAACAACTTTCCTAGTATTTAGGAATTCGGAATAGAGATAAACATTAATATACTTTCAGTGTCTGGAACGTAACATTAAAAAGTCATGATAATTTTAAAGGTTTTTGAAAAGGAGTGAGCTGAGATGAATAGCAAGTCTCTCTCTTCAACCCTACTGCCCTTCATATAGTTTGGGAAAGTTTGTCTCTTTAGGGGTACTCCACATTATGCTTAAACTTGCCACAAGAAATGGCGCTACATCACTCTTCCATTATTTCTTCCTCAGCAATCTTATGTTACCTTTCTGACTTATGGAGTCTCATGCCATAGAATAACTACTCATGCTTCCCATCATTACCACTGTCACAATAACATTTATTGCAGTTGTGCGTTCTTCCGGAAAGAGCACAACCAACAAAACAGCAGAGGAAAGGGGCAGCTATCCATTCTTCATTTTCAAAATGGAGAGCCTGGACATACAGCATCTGTACCCCCTCCTCTCTAGGTGTAAAGAATAAGCAGACACAGGAAAAAAGGCAATGCTGGCAGAAAAAGGGGTCATAAAACTTCTCAAAATCGACCACTATAATACCTTACATTTCAAACGACTTTTTCTGATTGGATAAAATTTCCAGCTGTCTATCGGACATTTTTTAAAGTAGTATTTGGCAAGAAAAGATATTTAATTATTCTAGTCAAATGGAGCCGAGCAACATAAAAGCAGCAGTGATAAACAGTTTCCTGGTAGCAGTTTTACAGTAAAGGCTATGTGAGACTTTGAATTTCTAAATACTGGAAAGATGACCTTTGTGAGCTCTTTTTTTAAGCTCTTACGCAGTGATAGTAATTTTCTCTTGTTACACTTCACAAATATAAAGAATTAAAGTAATTATTTTTAACTATCCAAGAAGAACCATCAGAAAGTCAAAACTGAAACAGTTAAAATTATCTTACCTCTACTTTCTCTTGTTCTTCTAATGCCAAAAAAACAGCTGCTCGTAACTCTGCCTGCCAAATAATAAAAAAATGAAATGGCATTTCTACAAGTGCTGCTTTACCTATGCAAATAGAATGCTAAGAGCCAGAATGTATCTTAACATCTACTTGCTGCTCCTCGAGCAACTTGGCATCAATTGTAAACAACATCGGCACAATTAAGACATTGAGGAATACAAGCAACGTGACTTGAGGGTGAGAAAGCTTTCAGAGAAGCAGTGGGGCAGGAGGGATTTGATACAAGACTTCCCAAATTCTTCATCCTCAAGAAGATTCTAAAACACAGAACCTCCCACTTGTTTTCCTTGAAAGTCAGAAATCCATCTTTTTGGGGAAGCTTTGAAACACCTACCCCTAATTTACAATTCTTTCATGAAACACAGACATATAGCTTATGATTCTACTTTCTTCAAAGCTAGTGCTAAATTATACAAATTCCTATGACCTGTCAGATCACACAAAGCAACAGCAATTCTCAAGGAAAAGAAAGCCTGGCTCCAGTCATTTGAACACCCTAAATGAACAACATGCATTACATTTAACAAAGTAGTCTGATTAAGAGTTAATGACAGTAGAAAACATTTTGAAGTGGCCAGTAGATAAACTGTGTGACCACAAAAGACACTGCTACTCTGCATGTCATTTTCCTCAAGACCAAAGGAGAAAAAGGTTTTCAGAGACCAATTTGTATACCTAAAATTAAAAACAATTTGAAGAATGGTTGGATTTCCTCATGTACATTAGCAAAGCAAAAAAACAACAACAACAAAAAACAACAACAAAAAAAAAAACAGGTTAAAAGTAACCCTCTTTGGCTAGCTTTCTGAAAGAAAATAAGTCATGCAAAAAATGTAAGAAGAGTTCTCATAAGAAAAATTATAGGCTGTCTACCAGTTGTATGCAGTGCTCACTTAGACTGCTATCCTGTTTCTCCAGGGTGTTTTCCATTGTTGCCCAAGAAACATTTTATTCACAGTAGCAGTACTTCCTCACCCTTACCCTTCGATAAAACAGTGTTATGCTGTAAGATGTACCAGGATTATGGTCTGTAAGTCAGGTCTTGACAGCTACACTGACTTCACATCTATCATTCTGGAATCCACTAAAGCCACAGGCTTCTTTTCCATCCTGCATGCACCAAGTCTCAGTAGACATCTCTACAAACTTTTAGAAGACATGAGCTCATATTAATTAAATGGCAATGAACTTAGCTAAAGTAATGATACTTTAAGCAAGGCTGATACTGTACATGACAACTGCTGCCTGTAAATAGTCAGGAGATACATGGGTCATTGTTTCAAAATCAAAATTAATTTTCCCTTTTCCTACCATGAACAACACAACAGACGTTACCTCTTAATGATTGCTGTTGCAATGTAAGAGCAGTGTCCCAGTGAAACATCTTTCCTGTACCGGACTGTACTCCTCTTCAGAGTCTAGCTAAGTTAACCTTGTTCCAAGCAGCAAATCCTACACATCCATCTGAAGGATCATACGGGAAAACATCTCTCAGGGTCTGCAGTTCCCTGACAGAAAACAGTTCTTACTACCTCAAGAGCTCCCCAAATAAACTAATACATTTTTAGGTGACTTGTCTAAAACGTTCATCTGATTTGGGAGTACTCTCTGAAAAACAGCAAGGTAACAAACACCTATCTCAACAATAATCTGAACCAGTGCACTCGTAAAAGGCACCCGCTACAACTTATGCACCAAATACTGGATGAAAAAGCTGCAGTACGTTGTCCAAGATTGAGAAATGCCACCGGTCTCCCTTGCATCTCAGACTGTCAACAGCCATTTGAAACTTGTAAATATCTCCCACTTGTAGATCCCAACGTGTAGGTATGTAGCATGTCTCTAGAGTATTTTACTATATGAAATAGAAACACATAAGCGTAGAGTGATCAAGTCATTTTGCTTATAAGCAAGCAAACAGCATCAAGCTGTCTAACCACTAGTGATTACTCCAGACTTACAAACTATAAGCACCTGTATCTAAAGCTTGTACCAAGCTGGAGACTGCAGCTTCATTACCTCTGTCCTGTCACTCCCCAGCTGCAAGGCTACTATCCCTAAGAAGAAACAGTAATTTTTACCCTCATTCCTCATCCATTTAAGCAGAAAAAACTTTACCATGGCAGCCTTCAATGTCTAAGTCATTAAACTTGCTAGCAGTGTAATTAAAAGGATGAAGAATTATTTTTTTTTTTTAAATAGTATTTTTACTTTCTCTCACAACACATTATCAGCCAGCACCACAGCTATGCAGGGTTGAAATCAAATTAGCAAGAACAGCATCAGCTGACCAAGGCATTAACAGTCATATGACATTCATAATGCTTTTATTCCTCAGATGTGTAGAAACAGCAAGTTCCAAGGATGCTGTAAAATTTCAGGCAGCATAAACTTTTTTCCCCCAGAAGGAAAGATATAGATCAAACAAAACAACAAAGCAATGCTGTGAAAGCACAGTGGCTCTTTTTCCTTATATGACAACCCAATGAAAGATGTCCACACTCATGGCTGGGGTGTTGGACTAGATTATCTACAGTAAGATTTCTGGCCTCATCCATCTTGAAAAATGCCAGTTCTCATTTACAAATACAAAAGAAACAACCATTTGATAACAATACAGAGTGCAACTATGCTTACCTTAGTTTTAACAAAAAGACAGTGGTTTTGGTATTGTCACTTTTATTGTTATCATTTAATGCAAGGTATAACCTAAACTAAGAGCTAACCACTTAAGGACATTCATCATGAGTTCTTCTGGAAGGCTGTTTGTCACATACAACTTTTATAAGTCATTAACATTATCAGTCAACTCATAGCTAACAACACAGTATATCAATTAAGGCTAACAACCAAGAAAAACAAAATAATAATGTACCAGACTGAGCAGCACTAATCATAAGCACACCAATTATTAAACAGTGAGGTATTAAACAGTGACTCCCAATATAAAAAGTTCCCATTTCTGTAAGTGCTTTGCTACTTTAAGGATAACATACACCACATTAGATACTGCACACTTTTACTATTATCCAAACATGAGGACTACAATAAAAAAATGACATGAAACTCAAAATTGTTCATAGCAGTTCAAAAGCTTTCATACTACACAAGGCAGGAATTAGGCCATAGGAAGCAGGTGAACTTCAGTGTTCTAATGTGCTCATGCTTTTATTCCTCTTTAAGTGACTGTGATTTTACTATCACTATACTTCTATTGATTGACACTACAGAGGAAGTTAACAGGTGGACCAGAAGGCCTACTCAGACACCTTGCTAGAAGAAAGTAACCCTACTCAAAACACAGTTGTGTGCGCTCAAACCCTTCACCTCTTTATGGAATTTAAATAGGGATTATGCATTTGAAATGCAAGAGCAACATATTAGTAATAATGGTGTTTTGTTGAACAGTATCGCAGGTAGCCAATACTCAATGGGCTTCTAAGTACAGACACAAGGATGTGCTCACTTCCATCAACTATTTCAGCTGTTCATATATTCCTGGTTTACCAATAATGATTGTCCACTCATTGAAGCGCTTCAAGTAGAATTCTGTGGACAAATGCCACCATTCTTAATTTGAAATCCAAGCTTCTTTTCTCCTCAATCTTACAAGGAGATTCAACAGTTCTCATCTTTGATATCTGTATGGCTCTTTGTTGTATGTAACGGTTATTGCTGAAAGCTTTGAGTGTGAATCCACCGAATCCAATTCTGTACCCTTGCTGACACAAGTCCAGGCTAAAGGCTTGGAAACTGACTACACTCCATTCAATGCTTTTTAATATGGCATTAGTAGGCAGACATACCCTTCTGAGGCTCAGCCAATTTCCAAGACACAGCTTCACCACCCTACGCACCTATGTTTAAACAGCGAGCCTTGAGGACTCCAGCTTAGGATAATCGATAGCATCTTTTCGCGTGGAAGAGAAAGGAAATTCTGCGCGCTCCGTGCAGCACGGCTCAGCGGGTTGGACAGCAGCAGGAAAGCAGCACGGTGGCTTCGGCAGCCACACTGCACTCGCTGCACGAGAGGGCACAGCCGCCGGGCCGCTCTCCGCCTCCCCGCCGAGCAGCCCATAGGCCAGGCCCGCAGCGAGCGCGCACCAGCTCTACTGCGAGACGCGGTCGCCGGACACGGCTCCTCGCCAAGCCCCAGCTCGAGCGGGCGGTGGGCAGTGCCGGGAAGGCGGGCGCCGCCGCCAGGCCGTGACAGCCGGCGTGGGCCTGTACCGGCATGAGGGGACGCAGCACCCTCACGCCCCGAAGCGTAGCAGCAGCCGCCGGCACCAACAGCGCAACCCACACGCCACCGCGAGAGCGCTGCGCGCCGAGGAGAGGCCTTCCCCTCGCACCTTGATTTTATTGAGCACCCCGCTGCTCTCCAGCGTCTGCACCAGCAGGTCCCGCAGCTCCGTATCCTCCTCCGCCGCTGCCGCCGCCATCTTGTTTCTCCCTGACAACCGCCCAAACCGCGCTAGCGGCGGGACGGGCCCGGCAGATTCGCCGCCGCCGCAGGAGGCACTCACCCAGCGGCTGGTCCGAGGGCACGGGGCGCAGCGGGACAGAGGCTGCCTCCGAAAGCGGGCCCGGCGAGACGCAGCAATGCCCCGTCCGCTCGGCTCTCCCGCAGCCGCAGCACCGTGGAAACTGCGGCGGCGAAAGCGCAACGCGATCGCCAAAGGGAGCGGGGCGCGGGAAGTTCAAAGCGGCAGCGGCCGTTCAGCTCCGCGGGAGGGCCGCAACCGTACGCAGCCCTCAGCCCCCACGGAGCGCAGAGGGCGGGCGCTGAGGGAGCAGCTGCTGCCCGGCCGTGCCTCCAGCTCGGTGCGTAGGGCGGCGGGGGAGCGTCTAGCACCACGGTAACGTCCTTGTAAGATGTGATGTATAGTAAACAGCCGCAAGAGTTGACTTTGGGATTCATCTGTTTATTCCAGGCCGAACTTCTTAATAGTTTCACTTTAAAAGATCTCAACATTTTAATTAAGAACTTCGGAAGTTACGGCTATCCAGGGAATGTACGAAAGCCCCGCGGATGAAATGAAGCGTTGTGGGAAGCCGATCCGATTCCGGAGGATGTGCAGCAGGTGGCAGTAATTCTGCGGCCATCCCTTAAGACATACTGAGCTCCGCCAGGGAGGACAGGTGTGCTGCTAGGAGTCCTGCAGGTTGGACACACTGACCGTCTTTCACCTCAGCACAAAGCTGGATTCTAGTAAATCCCACAGCACTGCATTTTTATTATTATTTAAAGCAGGTGGTAGTGCAGTTCCAGCTTCTCAGAGCCCCCATCAGAAGCAAGACAAGGCAGAAACATACTACCTGCTATTACATATACCATTTCATTCCTCTGATACAACTCAAGACCTAATAGAAAGATCTAAAAGGTGCTCGGGATCATTCTGTTTGCAAAAGAGATTATTAAAAAAAAGACGAAACTCAAAATATTCATCTGATTGTACCACGTGCTTCGTGATAGCACAACATAAATTAACTGGAGAAATATGAGGAGTGCTCCGAAAGTAATGCCTCCTATTTCATTATGATCGCCCATGATGTCATTCAGTAGAGACTGAACATTCCCACCAGCGTTCCATTACATTTTGTTGCCACGCAACAGGTGGTAGCAGTGGAGCAGGCTGACAAAATGGTGTCTGACATGGAAATAAATATGAAGCAAAAATGTGGAATCGAATTCCTTCATAGTATCATAGTATCGTGCGAGTTGGAAGGGACCTTAGAGATCATCGAGTCCAACTCCCAGGTTTCGAGCCCCCTGTGTAGCGAAGCGGCACTTCTACCCCCTGCTCCACATGCAGAAGAAAAAAAAAGGAAGACATCATTGATGATTCCTGGGTATTTATGGAGACCAAAAAGCGGATGTGAGAACAGTGAGGTGATGAGCAACCACAACATGAAAGACAAGCTACATTTTGGATGGCTAGGCACAGCTGTCACACCACTAAATGAAGGGCATCTTGACCAGTTCATTACACAGATTAGCTAATTATGGTGAGTATATTGAAGAAACAGTGTTTTATAGCTGAGAATTTGCTTTATCTAATAGTGTTATTGTGCTCTTCTTATCTGTTACAGTTTCCATGTAAATGAATGAGGCATTACTTTTGGAGTGACCCATGAACACTTGTTTTTCCAATTACTGAGTTTTTCCTGGTGTAGGTGTTACTGACTCTTACTGCAAAATACAGGATTTAAAAATATTGCTTTGATGTAAGACAGGAAAGATTTTAGAACAAAACTAATAATCACCCTCCATCCCTTCTGGCCACCCCTTTCCTGATGGAAGATGAATGATCTAAAGACATAAAAGCAGAGCTTCATTGTCCAAGTTATTTATGAGCCTACATAATCTTAGATGAACATTGAATGCCTCTTTAAATCCACTGTAATGGGAAACTCGCCTTTGGGCTAAGTTTTACAGAGTGCAAAGAGCTGATTTGGCAGCCTCAGAGAGTAAATTTCTATAGTACCTCAAAAATATGCTGGAGCACAGCATTTTGCATGCTGTGCCATACAGCAGTAAAGACTGCTCTCTCCAACCCTACTCGGCAAACATAGCATTTGAGAAGGAGAGAATAACTACGCACCCATCCCTGCTGACTCCTCATGAGCAGCAGTAAAGATTCCCGTGCCAGATGGAGGGGTGATACCCTCAGCAACAACAGGGGACTCAGTGACAAACACAAGGCTCTGGAGAACTGCAATATTTAAGTTTCAACAAAACTCCTGAAGCTTTCCATACATTGGGCTGCTGTTTCTGAGAACAGCAGCAGATGGATCACTCGTTCCATTTGGCGTGACATTCTTTCTATTGCCACAGAAAGGGCAGAGGTTAATTTTGCCTCATCCTCCTTCTCACTGTGCAAATGTGTAAACATGACTACAATGTGTTAACAGTGAGTAATAATATGACTTTGAACAAGATTTTAATGGACAAAGGTGTAATGAGTATGTCTGTGGAAGTAGATCTGCCCACATATTTCTCACGTGCATTAACGCTGGATGCTTGCAGTATCTCCCCCATAGTTCAGAAGCACACAATAGTAATTAATAACACCACTTGGCATTTGTGATTCACATACCAGCAGACAGGCAGGTGTCACAATTAGTTTTGTGGTTTGTCACGGTGCTGAGAAAACACAAGAGCCAAATGCAGTCTGAGAAACTCATCATTGGCTCCTTTGCATTCTCTGTTCTTCAGGAGCTGCCTGTTGTTTCCAAACAAGAACGCTATCGTTTCAATCTTCCCCCGTTATTTTGAGGAAGCACACACAAACCCATGTGTCAGCGCTCCCTCACTGTATTCGCTCCACTCGACAGCTCGCTGAACGCGCAGACCAAGCAAAACACAGGGAGGCCTCAGCGGGCTCCCGAAGGCCCCGCCCCGCTGTACAGCCCAGCGCTCAGCTGTGCCGGAGGGCGGAAGTGCGGGCCGCTGCGAGGAGGTGGGCGCAGCGCTGTGCCCCTGTTACTTGCCCCAACCTCCTGCGGGCCGCGGTCTACAGGCCGCGCTGCGGAGAGGCTTAGGCGGCCCCGGCGGAGCGGCAGGTAAGGGGGGCGGCGGCGCCTGCCTGCTCGGCGTGTCGAGAAGGGCCGGCGCGAGGTATCCAGAGTGGGCTTTTTTCCTCTCCCCTTCCCTGGCTGACTGGCTTGCAAGGAACCAGGCAGGCGTGCAGGACTGGAGTCAGTGAGGGCGCAGTTTAGGCTAAATCTCGCGTTTTATGCTTTCGGTTCCCTATGGAGCTTGTTAAAGGACTGCCAAAAAGAAATAATAACATTGCCCAGAGTTGGAAAACTGTAGGTAGCACATAGGCATCAATTACGGTATCCTTCTATCACCTTCAGGCATCCCCGTGAGGTCTCTGCAGCGCTAGTTTTCTACGAAACGCATCTGTAATAAAGCCTGATGGATGTTGCTCAGGAGCAGCCAGGAAATCAAATTGTTCAGCACGGCACTAAAAGTGGATCAGCGCGTTGGTTAGTGCATGAGGAAGGCACGGAGCTGTCTTGCTTAGGACTTCCCCAGGAAGTTGGTTGGTGGAAAGCAAAGCTACCCCTAAAAGCACCACGCACCAGGGCTGCCTTGGGCTGGGTTATGGCAAGAAGAGGGGGGAGAGACCTGCTGAAGGGCTGCTATGATAGTGGAGGAATGGTTAGCCAGGAGAATGCTGGGACATACACTCTGCTCGAGCCAGGAGCGTTGCTTGAAATGAAATTAATGCTTGTGACTCCCAGCTTAGTAACAGGGCTGTCTGACTTGTTGCAGCAGGGTAATGCTTATTCCCTTGTTTGAAATTGTATTGAGCTCCTTTTGGTGCTTCTGGGTTCCAGGCAGGTGCCCTGTTTCCCAGCTGTTGCTGCCCGTACCAAACTGGTTGTAAGTCCTGTTGTTAATAACGTAAGTCTGCCAACAAATAACTTAATTATTTCTGCAGCTTCTTCTCTGAGTCTACATGTCTGACAAAAAGTAAACCAGGAAGCTTTTATGTAAGCTTTGTTAGACAAGCTAATTGTTAGAGACCAAAAAATAAAGTAAAAGACAAAAATAAAGGTAACTAGCAGCTAGTGCCTGAAAGAAGCATGCCTGGTATTTGCAAGACACTGTATTAAAACTTAACAATAAATGTGATGAAGTTTATCATAATAGAAAGAACAACAGTAACAACAGAATAGTAAAGTCCCAGTCTGTAGCAAGTAAGGATTAATTCAAATACAACATCTATAAACACAAAAATAAGGGAAAGAAGCTTCTTACCTTCAAAAGGTTTTAGGTATGCAAGGGGTGTTTCTCCCAAAAGATCTTTGCTCTTCCCTACCAGCCCTTAAATGGGGTCTGGGAAGGGGTGTATCCTGGCTCCACCCCTCCTGGTCACTCAGGTACATTGTGTGCACCTGAGCTCCCTGGGTTGGCTCTACTTTCCTATGAGGTGCTCAATCAGTTTCAAGCCCTAACTTAGCATTTCCACTACAGTTATAAAGCCAAATTCTTCCCAGTCATTGATAACTATGTGCAGGTAATTTTGTAATTAGTGTTGGACAGTGTTAATATAACTGGAAGTGGGCTTATCCTGACCTGATTGCTAACATGCGCTCTGTGTTTGTATCCAGATGTAGTAAACCAGGAATCATTCTGAAGCTATTTTTATTACTTGCAGTTTTATCCTGTAGGAAAAATGATTCAATAGACTGGAGTTTCAAATAGTGACTTTATGCATGTGAGCACATTTCATTTTAAAGTTGTAGGTTACCTTAACTACAGTCTTTTGGAATATTATGAATTTTTATATTTAACTTTTATAATACAAAATCTCTGTTCCTTCTGTAAAAATTACATTTCTTTGTGCCGATCCTCTTAAGTCATACCAGTTTGCAAAAGAGATGCCACAGTGCTTGCTAGTTTATTTCTTTTACAATTTACTTAGGATAGTCTTTTCCACCGCGTTGCCTTTCTGATGACAGCATGCGACATCATTGTCTCAGCACTTTCTGTTGGCTGACAAACGCTGTTGCTGAAGGCAAAGCTGAGTGTTATGTGAAGAAATCTTGTACAAAGAGCGTCTTCTTTTCATGCAACTTGAAGGGCTGTGAAAATGAAGAAGTTGGAAAGGATGTACAATAAAGTGTTAATAATTGCATGCAAATACATATCTGTGCTTCTATTTTTGGTATCTACGAAGCGTCTGTGTAGGAGGCATTTGAATTTTTTGACCTGTGCCATTTGAAAGTCACCTGTTGGTGAAATTTGGGTTATTTATTTTTTCCCCCTGATTGTTAGGCTTTACAGGGCAGTAAGTAAACCAGGCAGGTGCTTTTTTTTTTAGAGGCTCTTGCAGTTTTATAACATGAACAGGCACCAATTTGTTTTTAAGCAACAATTTTCTTAAACTTCAGTTTAGTAGCAGTGGTGGAAATGCTAAGTTACGGCCTGAAGCAGTGATTGAGCACCTGGTAAGAAGGTAAGGCCAACCCAGGGCAGCTCAGAGGCATGCAGTGTACTTGAGTGACCAGAAGGGGTGGAGGCAGGATGCACCCCTTCCCAGACCTCATTTAAGGGTTGGCAGTGGAGGCAAGGGTGTCTTTTGCTGGAGAACCCTCCCTACTTGAGGTCTTCTGAAGGTAAGCAGCTCTTTTCCTTCGTTTCTGTATCTGCTGTGTTTGGGCTTGTTCTTGTTTGCTGTATCTGAAGGCTTTGCTACCCTGCTGTTATTGTCTCATTATAGCTTTACAGTAGCCTGTCTTTGTTTACAGGCAGTTGCATTCTTAGGCATTGTACTTCACTTCCTGTGGCTTTCTAATGTCAGTCTTAGTTAATCCAACATGAATGTTTGATGTTAGCTTCAGAGTTTCTTTAATGAATTACTCTATGTGAGTTGATTATATGCTGGTATATAGACCATAAGCATCCCTGTTAATTGGAGAATGGCTCTGTTTGGACTATGTACAAGCTAAAAAAGAAAAACATTAGTATGGGGCAATTGTCATATTAGCTGGGAAATCTAGCGTGTCCTTGAAAGGCATCCTAATCTTACTTGTGGTTGTAAGTCTGTAGTGTAGGCTTCATGTTTTGTACTGTTCCTGAAGTACTTGTGTTTTTCTGTTTCTGCACTTGCAATGCTGAACATTAGAAAAGTAACAAATTTCTTCTTTTAACACTTTTTTATTTTTTGACAGCTACTTGATTAGCAAGATGAAGCCTGTTAAGCTGCACTTTTGGATTTTGGGTTGTTTTTCTATGGCATCATGTTGCTGGTGTACTTCAGATAAATTTCCTCAAAGGTAAGTTGTCATTTAAAACATGTGACTTTCACAGTTACTTCTTAAATAACCTAAATCGTTGTTCTTAACTGTCATTAGCCAAGAAGTGTTCTATGAGAACTATTGCTATGTTTCATCTCAGAAGTTCAGTTATTTCAAATACAGGCAAAAGATGATGTTTATTTTTCTAAGCAAGGATTTATTTATTTTTACTTTGCGCAAGGAAACTAAATGCTCTACATTGCTAGGGAATTGTTTTATTCAGGTTTCCTCAGAAGTAGTAAAGACCAGCTAGAAGTGTTAATAGCTTTCATTGTGGCACGTCTGAATTGTTCCAGAGCTATTTGGATAAATTATGTAGAACCAGACATGCATGTGAGTGCATAAGAGAATACATGGCTGCTATGAACTAGGAAAACCAGAGAAAAAACTGGTAAGTGATGTAATATGAGAATATCTCTACTTCAAGCTGAGAAATAGCTTTCTCATAGAAATTTTTCTATAGCACCCTTAGCATACGTAAGCAAAGGAGATATGAATGTTAGCTTCCAGAGAGTAACAAGTTATTTTGACAGTTCTGTGTGTAAAATGCTCTCAGTTTGAACAAATTGCAATTTTGTACCTTTTTTTTCTTTCACTTGAGATTTTTATCATGTAGTGTAGTGGCCTTACAGGTTTTCATGTCTTGTAATGTCTGAAGCAAGAGGTGTTTATCCAGAATGTCTATTCAGCTCTACTGGAAAACAAAGAATCTTCTGTAGAAGTGTCTAAAGCATGAGTTACCCTTCCATCACTTTTTTAAACGAAACTTGTAAACTTTTCTCCACGTAGGATTAAGACAGTACTTGAGTATCACTGAATTATATATCTCTTTATCAAGAAGCTTTGAAATACAAGTGCTTTTTTGTGAAAGATGAGGTTTTCCTTCTCTAGATCTTCCCTAAAATATGACAGTGTCACAACTTGTTAACTTTTAAAATGTTTTGAAATTATATAAGTAAGCATTTAAAAGCGTAGTGCTTGTGTGTAAAATGATAAACCCCAGAAATGCTTACTCTGTTACTTTTCATAGTTCTTACTTTTCGGAATTCTTAGTTTTATGTTGTCTGAGAGTATGGTGGTACTTGGATGAAATTACGTCTCTTGCAGCATCAACTGCATTGTTTGTAGTTATCTGTAGTTTGTTTTTCAGAGGAGCACTTACAGATCCAGGAAGGTTGTACGCCTTCTTTTCAGTTAATACACTCATCAATCAGAATTACAAGATTGATAATGTCCTAAGCGTGTATCTTATTTGGTGGTGTTGTAAAAGCTTGCTAGTAGATACATTCTGCTTTACATTTAGGAAAGTGTCCTCCATATCATAATAAATGGGAAGCATATGGAGCTAGTATGCAGATATGTTTAACAGTGAGGTTTCTAAGTATGATGTTTCTATGTAATTTGTTACTGTTTGATCCTACAGTGCTTGGTGTTCTTAAATATTACAGTAGAAGCTATAAATAGCAACTAGCACCAAAGTCAGCATGTTAACCTCTGTACATTGCTGGCATTGTGCTGCTAGCTGGAGGTGGTGTTCTTAATACTTGAGAAACATAGTTTTGTTCTTCCTTTCTACAGTGATGGCCATCTTCACACCTGGAAAAAGCTGTATCTTGCTCACCATTGGCCAGTGACTGTATGCAAGGTGAGATTTGTTTCATTCCCATTTATCTGGACAGAGGGAACCTTTGACAATAAATGCTTGAAAAGAGAATTAATAAAGCCTATTGAGTATTTAGTCTTGCTTGCATGCTTGCATTATAAAGATGCAACTTTTGCAGCTTTCCCTGTACTTCAGGGATGGGATTGTGATGTGTGCATATCAAATGTAATAGTTAACATGGGAGATGCTATACACTAAGCCTAAATTGCTTGTCACATGTTTTGTCATGTTTTGTTAGTCCTCAGCTTAACCCACCCTGAACTTTACCAAACTATGTAAGAAGACTTGCATGCTTTGTCTGCCTGACGAAACCAGATTAGTATTTGAACTGTCTCTTGCATGTTGAGGTATAACTTTAAAATGTTGGCTCCAAAGGTTTTTGTGATAACTCATCAAATACAGATTCTGTCTGGAAAAGGAGGGTACTGTATAAAGCTGTCATGGCAGATGTCTTTGAGCATTTCTGTACAAAAAAAAATGAACCCTGCCCTGCTTTAGAGGCCTCTATTGCTTGTTCTCATTTCCTGTAGCTGAAGACCTTGCCACCCAGCTATTATCATCCTATTATAGCATTATACCTGCCTTCCAATATATGCCTTTCAGGAATGTAGAAATGTGATATTTATGCACCTTTTTCTATTAAAGACCTGTTACCACCTTGTAAGTAAAACATTTTTCTTCTGTAGGCCTTTTCTGATATAGCTGAGTTAAACAGTATGCTGTTGTGATCAAATGTACTGATTGCGTACCCAGAGGATGATGCAGAAGCCTCAGTCTTGGGGACATGTCTCTGGAGCCAAAAAGACTCTACATCTGGGACACTTATTTATATTTTGAGGATTTTTTTGTGCTCAACATACTTCCTTATTTCTCACTTCTATTCCTGGAGCTACGCATAAAAGCAGTAACAGCAAAACTTGCTGTCAAAAACTTATGTGGAGAACTGGATATACTTAATGATAAATGTCAGGGGGAGATACCAACATGGAAACTTGGATGTATTTAGCTGAGACCAAGGAATGGCCAGTGGGTTGTTTGTTTGCTCGTTTTTGGGGGGATCAGAAAACTGAAGTTAAAATCATATGAAACAACATTTTGTGCAGTTTCATCTCCCTGAGTCACAGCAAAAAGGGAGATTCCAACTCTATTCCTATGAATGCTTTCTTTTTGTTCAGATTGCATGTTAACTTGAGTGGCTCCTAAATTCAATTTTGGATATATATACAAGATTATTCTGCATCTTCAGTGTATTTAGATGTGATTGCTGTGTTAGTTTAAAACTGTTTACATGATGAACATAAGGAAAAATGGTAGCTGGGTGAAGCAAACTGCAAGCATGTTGTATTGTTTAACTTAAACTCCTTTGATATGTTGTGCAAGCACTTATGAGTTGATGCATCTTGTGTAGAGGAACTTGATTATAGGCTGAGGACTTGGTTGCATAATGTGTTCTTGATAGGTGTGCTGTTGAGCTGCATCTTAATTCCTACCTATTTTGTATATATGTGTGTGGAAGAAATTGTTTCAGGTATTTGGATTCCTGAAAGGTCTCTTTGAAAATGTAGTGGATGTGGTTCATCATACCAGAAATTTGTGAATGTACCTCTCAGTTCATCCTATGCTTTAATTTGTATGTAATTCTGCTCAGCTCTTCAGTTTTAATACTGAGTGTGTTCTGCATAATTAAGCTGGAAAGTACTGTTTTAGAAAAGAGCTGTGGTATGGTTCAACTTAGATTTCTGCTCAGGAATTGGTGTGCATTCTGTTAGATGGAAATAGGAGCTGCAGAAGAGCAAATGAATGTGCTTGCCCTCCATTTTTGTGGAGATGGGCAGATCTTTAAATTCAAGAACTTACGAAGATAAATGTTATGATTGCAGCTTCTGCATCTTGGAGACTTAAAAAGAGACTAACTTTTGTGGGTCTTTCTCTTGTGAAATAGAGGAAATCTGATGCAAGTGTGTGAAGTTTGGTTCCTGCTCCAGATAAAATGGGAAGAATTGTAAAGAAGTGGGCACTAAACCCTGCTGTAATCTTTTTCACTATACATGTGCTGGTATTTTTCCATTGTACAATATTGATTTGAAAGGAAATTGGAAAACTACCATGGTTAGAACTAGAGAGGA
Organism: Excalfactoria chinensis; assembly: GCF_039878825.1. Lineage (NCBI taxonomy): Eukaryota > Metazoa > Chordata > Aves > Galliformes > Phasianidae > Excalfactoria > Excalfactoria chinensis. Next base: position 65,148,215 of record NC_092827.1, on the reverse strand, counting down.
GGGTGAATGAAGCTGTTGAAAGACCACAGTGTGTGACCTAATGTGATACAGATGGCATTGGGCGCACTGTGCTGCTGGCCTGCAGTGCAACACCAACATGGGGAACATGTAGAAGAAACTGCTAGCTGGGTTAGCTAGTTAACTCCTGGTGTTTCACAGACTTAAAGGTAAAATGATAATCTTTATTCACCTCTTCAGTCCACTGTGTTTCAGTGCTGGGCAGCTTGAGGCTTTTACTTGCTGGAAACAAGCTGTTGACTTTCAGTGCTCTGTTCTGAGTTACTTGGGGTACCCTGTCTGGTTTTGGGAGAGACTTAAAGATGTTGACTGTCTGACCACAATTAGGCTCTTTAGCTTTTCTTCTGGCAACAGAACGTTGTTTCAGACTGGAAACAGCATGAATGCTGATTCTGAATCTTAAGCCCTGACTGTGTCATCTATCTTGAAAAATGCGGTGGTGTTTCTTTTGTTTGGGAACGGTGGTTTGAAAATTGGGTAAGGAGTGCAACTGTTGTTCTTGTGCCTACCCCAGTTGAGGAAGCTTGTTATCTGTCAGCCTGCTTCTCAGGGGATGGTTAGTCACTAGCCCTTAACTTGCTGTATTCTGGGCTCAATAGCTGAGCTCTTTCAACTCCACAAAGCTTGTTTTTACAGGAGCAGTACCATTTATGTTTCCAGTGTGTGTTTGTAAGAAAGTTCTGCACAGCCTACAGTTTGGCTGCTACTGGCTTGTGGCATGTGGAAGGCAATTAGTGAGATTACAGGTCTCTAGCTGCATTTCTCTGTGCTCCACTCTTGCTCCTGCAACTCATAAAAGGCATTTGTGGCATAATTAAGGCAGGATGGGCAACACAGAACTGAAAAGGAAATATGATATTCTGGGGAAAGAAGGTCTGAGGAGGTTGTTATTAAATAAAGAAAATTGTTTTGGGACTTAATTACTAAGCAGGGTAATCAGGGAAAATACAGTCATGTTGTTCTGTGATGTATGAATGTAGAAATTTTGGTGTGCTCAGGAATATGTATTCTGCTCTAAACAATAGTTAATATGTAGGCTGTTCCACCTGGATTAGCAGAAATCTTGAGTGAAAACCTTAGTAGGAATGTATGTTGTCTTTGCTCTTCACTATTCCCTTGACTCAAAATAGTTTAAGAATACATTCTAATTTTTTTTACTTGAAATAAGTACTTAATTCTTCTGGCTACTCTTTGCATTTTCCTTTTTGATATACTAACAAGGCTACTCCTGGACTTCTAAAGATGGTTGTGTGCTTGTCCAGTATTACAGCTTATATTTATATTTTTTTATTCTGATGACTTTACCTCATGGAAGGATCTGGTGATGAGAAAAATAATGAAAACTGCCACCTACAATATAGGGTAAATGTAGAGCTAACTCCATTCATTTAGCATGGATCAGGCTACTTCCTATTAGCTCAGGATCTGTCCTTTGTCTTCTGTTCATACTGCCTGTTTGGGATGCTCCTGGTGTTTCTTTGATTGGTTTTAAAACTTTAGCTGTGGTCAACAGACATCAAGCAACACAATCTATGACAGCTTCAAGTACCTGGAATCAGTGATTTCAGCAAGCAGAAGCTCGTCTCTTCGAGAGAGCAATCTCTGATTGCTTCAGGCCACCAGCAAATGTGCTTTGTTTTTTTCTCTAAGCCATTCTCTCTGGACATGTATAACGAATACTTTGTATTTTTGTTTTCTACAGATGAGTGCTAATGATTGTCAAGACCCTCCAGACTACTGGACAATTCATGGACTGTGGTATGGTTGTAGGTTGTTTTAATTTCAGTCTGAAAAGAAAAAAAATCATACTAAGATGTTTAGGGCTTTTTTTCAGTGCTCATTCTGTTTTGATTGCTTCAAAAAAAAGCCTTTCTTTTATTGGAATCTGTTCTAATATAAAACTGATGTGAATTCCTGTATATCCTGTGAGTCACAGAGCTACAGAAATCTTTTCACTTGAGCATTTTGTTTATGTATGTCTTTATAAAATCACCAATATTCTCTAAGAGAAAGGGGAAGCTATTACTTCCCTCTTTTTTTTCCCCCAAGTACACAGATTTTGTTAATGACTCGTGACAGTATGTAAATATCTTAACTAAGCACAAATATTGTGAAAGTCCCAGAAAAACTGATTTGCTTCAAAGAAATCAACTACATGGCATTGATGTCCATGGCAGCAATTAAAAGGTTTTCATTACAAATACACGGAAAAATTCTCTATGGAAAGTTGGTGAACTGTGTGTCCTGGAAGGATGAACAGTATTATATGTAGATTTCCAATAAGTGTCTGATAATACTTGCTGAACTGTCACTTGGGGAACTCAGTGTTATCAGTGGCATGATGTGCACAATTCTAACAAGACGATTCCAATATCAGTGCTTCCTCTGTACGTTTATTACAGTGCGATGAACTGTAGGGCTTAATTGAGACTCTCTACATGGGAAATGTTTTAGCTATAATTAGTGTATTGCATTTTTTCTTACAAAACATCAGAAATGCTGATGAATGATTTGTATTTTAAAATCAAATTTATAGCTATAATCATAGCCTCAATTTTACATATGTTATCTCCCATCTTTAGTAATGGCAAATATATCTTTTTTTTTCTACTTTGATTTTGCTTCTCTAGGCCTGACAAAGGTGAAGAATGTAATAGGACGTGGCATTTCAACGTCACAGAGATTAAGGTATTTATTTTAAAACAAGAAACAAAACGTCATCCAAACAGCTCAGTGCCATTGCTTTTGTGCTTCCTATGTGCAAAATGCATAGCTCAAAATGCATCTCTGTGATTGTAGTTTGCTGACTACAACAGCTACTACAATCTTTCTTTTTAAAGACTCCAAAAGTTGATTAAGTGCTTCTGGTACTACTTGAAGTCACAGTGCCTGTGATCAGTAGCAGCTGTTCGTACTTGGTTTTGCGGATGTGTGGTTGAACTTGTTAAGCCACTTCCCCTGTAGCAAGAAAACATTAGGGAACATAGTCACTGAATCTCCAGTGGTAACCAGAATATGTGAAAAAGAGGTTACAGTCAGGTCATGGTTTTTTTGTTGTTGTTGTGCGGGGTTTTTTTACGTGTTAATTTATTAAAAATATCCATATCTGAATTACAGAACAGGTTAGATGGGATCTCCAGAGAGCGTGAGGTCCAACCCCACTTTGCTCAAGCAGAGACACCTAGTGCAGGTTGCCTGTGTCTAGGCAGCCTTGGTATACCTTCAAGGAGGAAGACTCTACAGCCTCCTAAGTAGCCTCTTCCATGTGTTTTTAAAGTGAGAATGGGAAATTTGATCCTACAGTGGTGAAAAGCTCTGTGATTGATCAATTTCTGCAGGGACAGGGGAAAGAAAATCTTGCTAGTCTGCGCTAATGCATTCAGATATTTGGGTATTTGCATCTGCCTGTTACCACCTCCAACAACATTTCCAGGATAACTGGGAGAAAGGACCTCTTTTTCTGCTGATGTTTCTCAGTGCTGCTGAAAGATAAGGCTTCAGTTTTAGAAAAAATACCAATTTATGTAGATTTTGTTAGAAGTAGCTTTTAAGCTAACAGGTCAGCTTATTAATAAAGTTGTGTTGTTTTGTAGGATCTTATGTCAGACATGAGACGCTATTGGCCTGATGTGATTCATTCATCTCTCAATCGCACTCGCTTCTGGTGAGTACAAACAAAACTCAAAAACAACTTTGGATATTATTTTTACCAAAAAGAAGTCAATGTGAGTTCTTTTTGGGGAGGTGTTATGTGTGAAAAGCAGCATCCAGAAAGCCACTGAAAGTGGTACATCTTAGTACATTGGGTTTTTTATTTTTTATTTTTCCTCCTCAGTTTTCTTAATATAGCATCTTCAGAACACAGTTTCTGAAGAGGGAGCTAAGGCAAAGGTTTTGAAGCAAACGTTTGCAAAAGTGAGTGTGAGAAAGTCTTTGTTCCCTTTTTCTTCAGGGAAGAGATGCATCTGCAGCTGATGTATTTAAATCTTGCACAGTGCATGTGCTATATGGATGTCAGAACTTAGCCACAAGAGCAGCTTGCAGATTGTTTCCTTGCTAGCTTCTCTGTGTTTCAGCCTGTGGGAGACCTTTCCTTTTGGGATTTCTCAACAAAAGGTGGAAAGGGAAAAATAGGATGCATTGGATGGTCCTAGTCATTTCTCTACAGACTTGTATTTCTTACTTTTCTAGCAGCCTAAAATCAGATCAACCAGGAATTTGTTTGGAGATCAACCTACTTGGCATATGGGAAGGGAGAAGGGGACTTCAGTCTCTCCTGACAATGTTACTACATATTTTTTTCCTTCTTTTCCTGTTCTTCTTTGCTTCTGTATCACCAGGTGCTTGGACAGAAGACCAATATGGATGTTTGAGGCTGCACAAGCTTCAGTTTGAGTGCATTATTAAACTAAAATCACTGGAAATTCCATGTGATTTGTTTTTGCTGGATCTACTGTGAAAATAATAACATTAGATAAAATATAGTAGCACTTAAAGCTACATGCTCTGCCTCCAGCTTTTTCAACTGTAATTACCTCTGGGACTTTCCTTTGGACTACTTCCTCCCTTTGTCACTAGGGCAGATTTTTGAAGGGAATGGATGTCTTTTAATATCCTTGCTCTACAGAAGGTCTTTGTCCTCCAAGTCTTAAAATGGTCTTAGAAGTATCTTACAGCAGTCTGAACATCAAAACTGTGTTCCCCCCCCCCCCGAAAAGTGTTCTTGCTTCTCTGTACTCTTGTCTCTGTGCTGGGAGAGTATGACTGTGTGTTTCAGTGGCATCGCAAGTTTATGCCAAGTTAAACTGTTAAGGGAATAAGAAAAATGTGTCCTAAATGTAGTCGTTCCCCCCATCCCCCCCAATGCCCTGAATGCTTACCTGTTCTGAAAGCATGTGCATAATAGTCCTTGTTTTACTAATACAGGTGCTTTGGTAGGCAGCAGATATGAGCAGATACAAAGATCTTTTGTTTCTGTTCAAGGTTAGTGAACTGTACTTATTTAATTACCTGGAAACATCCCTAGTATAAAAGTAAGCTAAAAGTTAGGCTAGAACACTGTAACTAGTATTTTGATTGACAGAGTAATTCACTCCCTCTCAGTAAGGTAACAAGCATGCTTTAATCGGCAATTCTAATTGCAGATTTTGTAAATGCAAGTGTTAAGCTGGTTGGAAGCCAGTAAGATCTCATACGCCTTAGTTCAGTTAAAATAGGGTATTTACTTCAATTTTTAAAAAGTATCTAGTATAAAAGACAGAAATGAGAATCTGAAAGTAAAATGGAGATTTTCATTGTAGAGTGTGGGCACCTTAATTCTGTAAAGAAAAGAAACAGTGACAAGCAAAATGATTATTGAGTATCTTAGTATGTCACATCAGGGTTTTTCCAAGACTGCCCTAATTGCTTACTGTGCTTCTGCTTGTGTTTACCTCTTACTTTTTTCTGGCTTAAAGAAGGAGATAAAGATTTTTCAAGGGGATTAAAGAATGGCTCTTTATGCCTCTGTAAGGATAACTGTGCATCTCTGTTCACCTTGTTTTCTTGTGAACTGTGGCATTTGTTACCCAATAGTTTGAACAGGATAGAATGCCTTATAACAGGATGTGTGCTTTGCATCTCAAAACTTACTATCTGAAAACACTCTTTTAGGGGAATTTTTGTTGTGTTCATATAATTCTATGTCTAAAAATTTCTAGGCCAAGAGAATCCCCTTCAGGATCAGTTTATACATTTGATACAGCAGAGGGAATCTGTGCTTACCCAGGACAGCTGGGTATCCCTCATCTTAAACACTCTGTGGGCAGCTCTTGCAGGTGTGGGTTCTTACAGCACTGAACCAGTTTTCAAGCTGGGTGACTTCTGCAGTTATTGGACCCACCTGACATGTGTCCAGCATTGTGGGCTACATCTCTCAGATGCTGAGCTTGGGGAACTCTGTCCCTGTTACATTTAACAAGACCCAAAATCTTGTCGTTGTTGTTTTTGTTTTTTTTTTTTTTATCACATAGTTAAGTTTTATCAGTTTCATTCCTTTGCATTTCTTTTGTCACTTACAGCTCCACTTGTAGAACTTAGCTGTTAGATATACTGGTGTACTATTTGTATCTTAAGATCACCATCAGGAAAATGGAGAAGGACAAATTGTATTGTGGAACCCAATCTAATGCTGTAAGCCCCACTACTGTGTGCCGGTGGAAGTACTTGTGTTCCACAATGCAAACAAGGTCAGAAAGTTGTTGACAGCTAACACGTTGTCTGTGCTACTGCCTAGCTTATGAGTATGAAGAGGTATAGAAGGGAGGATGACCTTCACAAACACAGGTGGCAATGTTCTGTGCATCTGTGTGCTACCCAGCTGAGGCTCAAGCACAAGGGCATTGTCTAATTGTGGCTTATGTGAAGGATAAGTCTCAGTGGATAGCATGTTCTTTCAATTTCTAAACAACTCTGTTTATCAATCCTTTTTTTCCTGCACCTTGTTTAGCTGCGTCAACTTGTGTTTAAGTGGAAGAGATGAAGGTGAAATTTCATACGCCTGTGCTGGATGGTCAGAATTAGCTGTATCTCTATCACATTGTTTTTTCATGTGGCTGTGCTGCAAAAATGAAATTATATGAAAAGAAGCATAATCTTAAAGTTGCTGTAATAGTTTTGTAGTGACTCTAAACTCACTCTCAACTCTAGAATATTCTCAAGACTGGAGCAAAACATTGAGTTCTGTGTGTCCTTGTCTTGCTGCAGCTGATGGAGCTTGGAGAGAGTCTGTGGGTAGCTCTGTGCCTTTTCATTTAGCATCTCACTTTGTGTGCAATTATACAATTGTGCAGTTATACAATTATACAGTTGATGATTAAACAGATCTTTTGTATGAAAGATTATCATAATGGAAAGATAATCTGTGATAAATGGAAAATGCTCACTGATGTTGAAGGTTTGCAGTAAACTCCACACAGGAGTGATCTCCAGAGAAAGAGATCCTGCCTTAGTGGTAGTCATCCCTTAAAAGAGATCTGGGAGAGGTGGAGCCAAGCTCTACCCCTTCTGGTAGCACAGCTGAATTACCTTCACCTGTGCTCCCACAGCTGACTCACTGCTTGCATGCTTGGTGGTTAATCAGAGTTTCAGGCTGTGATCAACAGTTTCTCATACTCTTTGCAACATTCAAACCTAGAAAGATAGTGCTGAATTTAGGGGAAAAAATAAAAATGTTTAGTGGGATAACAGGTAGAGACCAGAACCGTTACAAAGTGACTTTAAGACAAACTCTTATATGAAATGTATAGCACAACACAATACTAATCTGCAGTGTCCCACGTTCATGCTGTTATTGGAGCCACCATACAATCTTTTCATTTTTCTTCTTCAACTCTTACCCTTGTTTGCAAAGTTTTTCTCTTGCAGCTGCCAGTATTACGGGCAGCTTATTTACACATTTGTAATGTGGCTTACTGCCCAGGGGAATTTTTCCTTAGCCTGATGCTACAAACCACAATGAGGGACTTTAGCTTTTTCTCTCACTATCCTTACAGGTTCAAAAGCTCTTGGAAAATGCTTCTAATAAGAGAAATAAATGATGCTGTAAATAATGTTTTATAAAACTTGAATTTTCATTTCTTCCTATAGGAAACATGAGTGGGAGAAGCATGGCACTTGTGCAGCCACGCTTCCAATCCTTGATTCTCAGAAGAAATACTTCAGTAAAACCTTGGAACTCTACCAGCATGTTGACCTTAATGGGTATGTTAATGAACTCTATGATCTGCTCTTACTTCAGACAGTTTCTATAAATTTATAATCTGATTTAAGAAAAAAGTCTAAAAATCTCATTGCATAAAAAAATTTATATATAATATATTCTCTCTATGTATGTGTATATATATTCTATATATAGTATAGAAGAGGTTTTCTGCTTTGAGAAACGTGTCTATGGTTGCTTCAGTCTGGTAAGGCAACATGCTTCGTAGTCGCCTTTTAATGCAAGCTGTTAAACTTTGAGAAGCTGTATCAGCTGTATTTTACCAACAAAAACTGTGGCAATTGTAAACCTCTAAATCAAGTGTCAAAAGCTTCAGGTCTCAGTTGTACTGATACCTAAACAATCTGCTGTGTTTAGAAAATGTTTTTGTGCTCAGAGGAAAGGGCAAGCTGCAGGCAAACTTGTGTAGAACATCCTGGGAAGATGTTGAGAGCTAACAGTAAGGAAGATTGTCCAGAAGTGCAGTGTTCAGTTGGTGTGTACAGCTCTTAGTTTTCCTTTCAGAAGTAACCACCGTCTGACATTCTTGCTTTGTCCTAAGAACTGATTTCTCCTAATGGTTCCAAAGCACTGGCAATTGCAGATACAGTACCTTGATAGAAGTGTTGGAACTTGTCCAAGTATTGTATGAACATATCGTGGCTACAAATGAATATCGAAAGTCCAGAGTCCTTCCCTGGTCAATGTTTATTATGGATGGGAAAGCATTTGATTTGGGCTTCTTGTCCATGAAACATCCTCTTGTGTAGAAAGACTTAATCTGAGAGATGAGAAAAATTCTCCTTTTGTATTTAGAAACATATATATATTGTAAAAACAATCTGGCTCATATTTTGTGAGTGTCTTGTCCAAGCAATCTATTAAATAGTCTTACTTTATGTACACAAAGGAATTATCTTTTTTTCTATCCCACTCATGTTTTTGCAGGTGTCTTCTAAAACTTAATCATGTTTTTCTAGACACAGTGCATGTTGTATATTGTGTTAAAATTAGCAATATCTGATAAGCCAACTGACAAAGTAGCTGTGTGACTAGAACATCTTACAGATGGCACAGTGACTGATTGTGTGGCTCTAAATCAGCATGTGTAGTGGAAAAGAATTGAAACTGAAAGATCTTGATGTTAATTGCTCATAGATTACTCTTCACTGAGGGAGGGAATGAAGCACCCATGTAATTTAATCTTTGCTGAAAAATGATTGCTAATGTTCTCACTACTTCATTTATACTTTTTTGAGCAAAAAGTAGTGCTAAAATGATTACAAGTTTCCTAAAAGATCTTAATATTGAGGGCGTTGTACAGGCACCTGTAAAATGATAATAGAGCATTGTTTCCATTAGCAAGTAGACTATTATACAGTTGGGTTAGATCTCCCCGGTGCAGAATTTGACCTTGAAAGGGCTGAACATTATTAGCTCTCATCCTGAGAGATGTTGAACATTCCTATGTACTGCTGAAGAAGCAAAGAAGCTGTTATTCTAAGGCTCCTGTTAGGTCCTGAGATTTGTTAGCAGCTGGAAGCATGAACTTCCCTCAGGGCTGCATCTAAAGGGAAGGGTGTATAAGCAAGATGTTGTTGAGAACTACTTTGTTGCTCTTATGTGAGCAGCTGTACTATTAAAAACCGTACATAGAAAGTGATTTTTAGAAATGTTTCTAACTGACATCAGTGTTAACTCAGATCCTGTGTCCTCGTTGTGTCCAGAACACAGGAATATGGCTTTATGCAATGTAAGGGTGCTCTATTGGCTCTCAGCAGTGCAATTCAAAGAACCAGCAAATGACAGCAGCATAGTCCTCTACTTGTTTCTGAAGACTTGTCCCTCTCCTGGTATCCTCAGAGTAAGGTATAACAGTGGGTTCTTGCTGACCCTGCAGAGTTAGTGGGAGGTTTCTTTTAAGAAAAGAATGAAAGACAAGTTTCCCTTTCTCAACCTAATTTTAAGTTATCACTAACATTATTAATTTACCTAATGCCTGTAAAGTTATATTTCTTTACAAGAACCATGAAAATGTTTTGTCTTTCATTCAGTTTTCTCCTGAAAGCTGGGATAAAGCCAGGCAGTACATACTACCAGGTAAGAAATGACCTTCTATAAAAGCAGCATTGCATGTGTATACTTCTTTCAGCAGAAGTTATGTTATTTCTAGAGAGTAAGTGATCCTTTTTTGTGTGTTTTAATTAAAAAGTTGTACTTTATCATAAACCTTTTGTATACTTTGAAATGTCAGGTCTGTTGGAAAATGTGGTAGTGACTTATTCATTTTTATGGGCTTTTTAATTTTTCAGATGGCTGCTATAAAGGAAGTGCTTACGAAATTTTATGGTATTACACCAAAGATCCAATGTCTTCCTCCAGAAGAGGTAACAAAATAGATAAAACCAAACACACACACACAAGCCCACAAAATAATCACTTTCAAACAAACACATTTTATCAAAGGTTTTAAAAAAGCAAAAATAGTGAAAAATATGCAGCAGAATAAAGCACAGAGTGTTCCTTGTGTGCATCTCCTTAGAAATCAGGTGTTGCTCAGCTCTTAGAATTGAGTTCACAAAAATGTTACTTGCATTCTGGCACCACTGAGTTCAGTTTATGTTACTGTTGATATAGCTGTTTCTTAACACAGAAATATTGTTAATGGATAGAAGTGTCCATTCTTTATGCCATGGCTTTGTTTTTAGTGTAGGTATCCAGACAGTGGGAGTTCGGGGATTTTAAGCCCTATTTGCCCTAAACTGTGAACAGGCATCTCCTACAGACTGCTATACTCATTGGGCTAGAGGTAAACGGTATCTGAGTACTTTCTGCTGCTGCTGCTAAAGCTTAATTGCCATATAGCAAATTCCCAGACCCAGTAAGAATGAGCTGAAAGGAGCCAGTTAATGTATTGCCCTTGACACGGGTACTGTCCATGAAATGCAGTCTTTCTTTGCTGTGAATGGCTTATGTTTTGCTTGAAGTTATTTGCTGTATAGAGCCATTCAGAAATAAAGCAGTTTAAAGGTTTGTTTCTGAGCTTGTTCTCAAAAGTCCCTATCTGAAGAGGTATGAAGTTGTTTTGATGGTCACTGGTTCGGTTTTACCTTTTGAGCCATTGTGGTCTAATGTTTCCATGTCTTTGTGTCTTTCCTTGCCAAGGATTGTACTGTGAATCACAGTACAGTGAAGAATGTAGTACATAAGGCTTTGTTATAGCATAAAGTACTCGTTCTCATTATCTGAACTAAGAATGCTTTTGAAGGAGCAAAATAATATTCTGAACAATGTGTGGGTAGGCTGCATAGTTATCACTTTGTTTCCTCAGAGGTGATTCTACTTTAAAAAAACCCACAAACATGCACAAAAAAAAGCCACAAAAAGCAGCAACAACAGCAAAAAAAACTCCTACAAGATAGCTCTCCCTCTTCTGTAGATTTCTTATTTCAGCTCAATAAAAGCAGTTTACCAGAGTTATGGCCCATACACAGACAGCAGTTTTATGAAAACTTCCCGAGATACAGTTGCTGATGAAGTTTAATAGCTCTTATGTTGTCAGCTCATCTGCTTTAGTAGTACCCTGAGGTTCTTATACCTCAGAAGTTGTTTCATGTGAAAAGGAATTTGAGATTAAAATCATTTCCAAATGTATTTTTATGTTACTCAAACGAAAGAATAGGAGTTGAATGCAGCAATTCAGAAGGACGCAGTCACTTTTGTTCATTCTCAAGGGTTTCAAAACAGGTCTTTTTTTCCACGTACACTTTGTTATGTGCGTGTTCTTTGCAGTGTTACCAGTCTCCATTCCTACATGAAAGAATTCTTTATTTGTGCCCAGCGTGTTTTTTGTTTTGTTTTTTCAGCCTGTTCTGCAGTCCAAAAGTGATGTTTCCACTAATTCTGGCAGCCTACTTCTGTATTCCTTTCAGTAGAAACCAGTATAAAACCCAGTTTGTTTGTTTTTCTTGTTTGGAGATCTTTCTTTGCTTCTGTTCCTGTCCTATAACAGAGTTTGTGGAAAGTGCCTTTCAGGTCAGGCATATCCTTTAATGTTCTCAGAGTTCATCACAGCTCATCACAAAGGTGAAGAGCTTCTGTGTATTGGGCTAGTTTCTAAATTTTCCATGATATTTCTTAATAAAGCTTACTAGTTAAGCACATTCATGGAATCACAGAATCACAGAATTGTATTCCCCAAACTGTTAGTGAATTCAAGCACTGGAATGTGTTTGTCTACTTGTTCCTTTTAGACAAATGTTTTATATACTGTTTGGAGTTGATGCTTCTAGTACGTGTTTCTTCACGATTTTCCAAAGGCAGTTGTACAAGCAGGCACTGCTGTATTTGATAGGCAAGACAATATGCTTGACAAAATGGTTCATTTTCTTCCTGTAGCATGCTGATCTCATTCCTTATGTTTCTAGGGTGAAAAAGCACAAACACTTGGTCAGATTGAGTTCTGCTTCACCAAAGAACTGAAGCCAAGGAACTGCACAGAGCCGAAGGGTGAATCCAGCCGAATGCACACCAACTTGCAGCCTGTAACTGAGGAGTTATCTGTCTGCAACGACACTCTTCCAGTCTATTATCCTCCTTCAACAAAACAAGTTAACAGCAATCCCTTAAAGTCATACCTTGGAAAGTAATTTTGACTTTGTAATATTACAAAACCTTGCCTGTATCAGGTATACTGAGAGTGTTTTTGCTGGGGGATGGGGAAAAATAACCACCGAAAACTGCCTTGGCCATTAAAAGAATAGTTTGCATTGTAATACTAGCTATGTAGGCCTAAGTCTTGAATTTCTGGTCTGATACAGATGAAATCAGAATCTGATTTACAGCTTTGTCTGTACTTCTTGGCTTATTTTTTAATTGAATCAGTGTTCAAATGAGCTGTAACTTTGCAGTTCAATCTGCCACATCAGCCACATGTTTTTGGTAGTAACTCAGGGAAGTTAAGTCATTCTTTGTTTTAAAAAGATGCTTATCAACTTGAGATGACAATGTATTGTAAAATGGAAGAATTTGAGACCTATCTGGAGCTTTGTGTAAATATGTTCTCCAGAAGCACTGAATAAAGGTCACATTTCGTAGCATTAAACATTTCCTCATTCAGATCACAGGTGCCCAAAAATGACAGCCTTTTAACAGCAGCTACCTCTTATTGGCATCTCTGTCAATGGAACCCCAAGACTGTATATGCGGCCTCACCTGTTTGTTAATTTGGTACAGTGTCATACACCATTGTGAAGAGTGACTGATTTTAAATTGTCTGTGATTACAGGAGAATAATATTAGGTTCTAGAAGCAAATTCTTAATTTTTAACAAAATTGGACATTTAGCACTTCCACAGAAGTTGGGAAAAAATGCCTAAGCTTCTGTTTAAAAATAAGGTTATCATGTAATCACTTGGTTCTAAGAAACAGCTTTTTATAGGTAAGTAGTAAAGACTGCAGGAATTTCAGTGAAAAGTACAAATGTACAATGGTGTTTTTTTTATATCATAACAATAACAAGCCACAGAGTTGCATGCTTCCAAATAAGACCGATTTAGATGCAATCCTTTACACAGTGTTATGGTGATGCAAGTGTCTCAAATTGTCATAGAAAGACAATTACGACTCAAAGAACCATCTGTTAGAAGAGTGTATTACTGCAAAAATAGTAGAAGCAGCACTAAGGACAAATTTATGATATCTTCTAGGTTTAGAAACCATTCATGTTTATTTTACTTGTCCCGGTACCTCTCCTTTGAGGCTGTTACCTTCCCATTCCAGAGTACTGTGGTTTGTTGTATTTTTTTGGGGGGGTGGGGAGGGGTTCAGGTCCTCTCTAGAGATCTGAATTTTTTGTTATTGTTTTTAATACATGAGAATGGGTTTGATCTGCATTTTAGTTGTCTGCATTGCAGTAAACTGAGGGTTTTTCTTTCAAACTTTGTTCCTGAGTTGAGGACTGTACTGGAGTAACAGATCTGAAGTACTCTATACAGCATTTAAAATCAACGCAAAAGAAGTTATTCTTTTATTCTTTCTCCCTATGCCATTATTGTCTTAATGGAAATACTTGAAATTGACATAAAAAATATGTCAAATTCTGAAGGGAAAAGGCAGAAGATGCAACATGTGGTACTTGTTGTAAAGAGGTATAAATTCACTGCTGTTTGAAATATGTTAGTGTTTATGGGTGAACTAGTTTCAAGGGGCATACGATATTGAGGTAGGTGGGTTGTTTTTTTTCTTTTCAGTGTCTTTTGGTTGGCTGAAATTCACGCTTACATCTTTATTGAAGTATGGAACAGGATGAATCTTGCTTTTGACTGTGTCCACAGGGTTTCTACCAAATTCAGTGAGAATTTGCATGCGTTTCTGAGCAGAAGGTGATTCAAAGACCAGACGTTTATCTATTGTGCATTGGTATTTTTGGCTGTGTTTCAGGGAGTGCTGTGATGATCCCGTACTTTCTCCGGGGTTGACTTTAATAACTGTGTAATATTCTGATAAACAGCAGATGGCACTTTATAGAATTTCTATACGCATTTATGTTTGTATACGCATTGTATATAACGTGTATTTGCAACTAAGAACACCAATTCATCATTGCTTTATTCAGGAACTGGGTAAGAAATTGTTACTAGTTCAAAAGCTAATAAACACTGCATAATCACAAGCAGTTCAGGTAAACAAAATTCTTCCGTGTCTGTTTCAGCAATACCAGGTTTCCCACTGTTCCATCTATGGTACTGTGCAGAGCTTTACTCTTGTGTTGTTGATACTACCATCCATTGTGGTAGTCATCTAACGCATGAAGGTACAGAACAAGGTTAGGATACTACTGTGGTGTAAACCATAGAAAGTTGGGATTGCTCTGCTTAGTTCCTGTTTCTGAAGCTGGTAGCCAGCTATCAGTGTGTTCTACTGAGTGCAGTCAGCAATGAATAACATTATCAGGTGATATTCGTAGTACAATTTTAAATATCCATGGTAACAAATGGTACCTGAATTATTGCATGTGAGTACTGTGTCTATCTGGTCTTCCTACTGAATTCCAAGAAACACCACTTGGTTCAGTATAGAATCATAGAATCTCTAGGGTTAGAAAAGTCCTACCAGATCATCCAGTCCAATGTCCATCTGTCACCAGTAGTTCTCTCTAAACCATGTCCCTCAACACAGCATCTAAACATTGCTTGAACACCTGCAATGTCAATGACTCAACTAAGAAAATGGCACTGAAGCTTTAAGGGATATGGCTTAGCAGCAAGACTTGGTAGGACAGGCTGATGGTTGGGTTTCATGATCTTGAAGATCTCTTCCAGTCTAAATGATTCTATACTTCTTTGACCAGCCTTGTTCTCCAGCTTGTACTGTACGACTCCAATCTGTTGTTCACCACAACAGTCCCTTTGCTGGAGTTATGGTGGTTACCCTTGCAAAATCATTCTGTGCAGCAATGGAAAAGGAGAAAGCGGGGCTATGTTATTCTGTCTCACCTCTCCAGCAGGGCCACCTGGACTAGTTTTGGCTAGAAGCATGTCCATTGTGAAGGGAGGGCGTGCTGCAGAGATGCTGTCCTTGACCACTTTTGCAGTAGGAGCTGCATGCAGGATGGTCACAGACATACCCTTTAGATTCTGTAGATTCTTGCCACTTCTCTGCATGAAAGTCAGCCAGTTGCTTAAAAAATCTTTTGTATGTTCATGCACCTTAGGTGGAAACTCTCAAAACCAAGTAGCGGTAACAAGATGTAATGCCTTCATACCAGGAACACACAAGAAGATGTATCACAGTTCTTTGTCCCTCTGTTTCTGCCATCTTATACTCAAGAAAAAGCAAGAAGACAAGTGCTTAAAGACTAGAATGCACTTGGTTTGCATGGAATCTTTTGGACATCACTAGTATTTTTCTTTCTGTTTGCAAAAACTATCTTTGCCTAAAGAAGATCAATACTTCTTGTGAAAATGGATTTGCTTGTGAAGGATCAGCCCGAGGCTTCTACACTTCTAAAATCTTCTTTTGGTTCTTTTAAATAACACTTAAACGGTGCATGGGTTTTGGGTGGGCTACATCAAATGAAAACCAAATGGAATGAATGTTAACTTATAATTCCTATCAAAAGCTTTTGAAAGAAACGGGACTCAGTTTTTACTCAAAATCAGGGTTTTTTTTCTTTCTCATTTATTTTTGAATGGTCATTATTATTTTACGTGGGGGGATCCTTTGGTGAAGTCACGTGTTCTCATTTTCCTTTCAAAGCTCACAGCAGGGATGTGCCACCGTTCTCTTATTAAGCTGATTATTAGCAAGGGAAGTAAAGGTTATCATCAGACCATCTTGCTCAATGGTTTTCAGTCCGTGGTTTGATTCTGAACATAGTTCTCAATTAGAACGACCGTCTTCTCAAAATCTCTAGATGTTTTCATCTTGGGAGTAAGGGCAACGTGAGAAAAAAAGGCATAAAATCCATACTGGTACACTGTGCTGTCAGATGTGTGATTGCTGGGTTTGCTGCTTGTTTTAATCCCTTGTTCCTCTCCACAGCTGCAAGGAAAGCTCAAATAGAGGCAATGGTAGCATTGCTGGTTCTTGTACTAGCTTAATAGAAGCTTTAATCAATAGCCTGATTTTTTATTATTGTTTTAATTGCAGTATAAATAGAGTTTTATATCTCCAAATAATGCCCAGGGAGACAAAATATATCATGTATCAAATCTCCACAGTTCAAATGTAACGCATTAGCTTAAGCAAAGCCAACAGCTGCAAATACCAGCTTCAGACACAACCTTCACAGTGTGATGCCGCACATTAAAGCTGCTTCTAGCAAAACTGTCAGCAGATTGAGACAAATCAAATCTATCGACCTCTGCAGCAGAGCAGGCAGTGCAGCTTCCATGTACTTTTCAGCCTTCGGTTCAAATGCAAGCAATGTGAGGGAGCTGCCAAGTTCTAGAACTTAGAGGAGAAACTGTATCATCTGAAATAGGAGAGGGAGAAAGGGAGGCTGCAAAGCCAGCGGCACACTGAACAGAATCCTGCTACTGAGTGAGAAAATGATTGATGAAGGCTAAGTCAAGGTGAGCTCAAAATCAATCATAGGCTGAATCTCAACATGGCTGAGGCTGGAATGGACCCTTGGGTTCATCTGGTCCAACCTCTGTCCAGCAGGGACACCCAGTGCAGGGCTCCCAGGCCTTTGTCCAATGTGTTTAGTATTTCAGCTTGCTAATTATCATTATTATATTAGCAATATATTCAACTACCGTGACTTGATATTTATAATCCCACCTGCATAACTTCTAGGAAGATGCAAAGGCTTTTGAAAAACAAGTGTCTGACTATGCAGAGAAGTGCTGTGGCACCATGAAACTCTGGAGATATGTACAAGGGATTCTCTAAGGACACCCAAAGGAGCAGATGAATGAATGGCAGCACCAGTTCAGGCCAAAGATTTTGTCTAGCCCTTTATGCTATCCCTAGCAATGACTCACAGCCAATTACCAACCTTGGCAATCATCAGGATGTATATAGTTTTGAGAGTTTTATTAATGCAATTTAAATACGAGAGGTAAACAAAAGTATATTGGGAACCTCAGGAATTGCTTTCTGTTCTGAAAAGTGTTTACTTCCTTCAGCAAAACAGAATCTGTCAGCCTTGAAAACTGAGCACATTGTGGGGAAGATGAGACTTTTATTGTTTTCTGCATCATTAAGTAAATTAACTAAATCTCAACAGGGAAGTTGTTTGTGCAGTCTCAGTGCTTTAAAACACTAGCCAGCTCCACAAAGGGATTTAACTTGTTTGTACCATTTGTCCATCTGCTCTTATGCACAGTGTGTAACTATTCGTTGGTGTGTAGGTCAGAGCACAGGCTGTCCCCTTCCCAAGGATAGCTCTCTCTATTACTCCAGCGCCGACTCCTGCCACAGCTGGCCCTTTGCTGCCTGTCAGAAGAGACGAGGCAGGGCCCCCATCACACCACAGCAGTAGGGCTGCAGGGCCTACAAATGTGGACAACACAAATGTCTACAGCAGCAAAGCAGTTGCTGGCTTTGGCGGTAGAGACAGGAGCTTTTCAGAGGGACGTCCTTTTGTATCTCAGCTCCGGTGTGGATGTGCTTCAGGCGGTTGTGCTCTGTTTGGATCTGGCTCTGATTACCATTAAGCAAAGGCCGCAGAAGGTTAGCAGCACCGCTAACATTGTTACTGCTGCCTGATGATGGCACTGATGATGCAGAGCAAAATGTCATGACTTTGATAGTCATTTGCTTGGTAATGGAGCAATCAGTGATAAGGAACAGTATATTTATCCCGAATTTGGACTGCCTTGCTACTCAGGCAGCTTCCTTGACAAGGCTCATCTCATACCTTCCCTCCCTGCAGGTGAAGATTCCTTGCTACACATGCCACCCAGACTTGATATACATAAATAATGTTTTTCTGAAGGGGTTTTGTTTACTTGTGCTTTGGATATGACAAGTTCTGGTGTACAGGCTCAGTGAGGCCTGATGCAGGAGAAGGACGGATTATTCACCACAGGATCTTCTGTAACTCACACAGTTGTGTTCATTAGAAACCCATGCTCTACATGCAAATCAGAGAAGAGAAGCCCAAACAAAATTAGCAAGAGCTACAGGCACAGTGGTTACCATGTAATAATTACCACCTTCATAAACAGGCCTGAAGCATCCCAGTGGGTACCCACCATTAGATTCCTTCTGCACAGAGTTGCAGACAAAAACTTGCCATTGTCAGTGCTGGGGAGAGGCCTCCTCCCCTCCAGGTCCCTGATGCAGGTAAGGGAACCATGCATGCTCCATCAGAGGCACAGTGCTGCCTGGGTTAGGAAGAGCTGGTCCATCCATCACCAGTGCTTTCCTCCCACCCAATAGACCTTCCGACAGGTCCACCTCCCTTGCTGCGTGGGACCATGAAGCTATGACCATGAAGATGTCTGTCCAGACTTGTGCTGTCAGTTCTCAGTGCCAGCAACAGGTTCATGTTCAAAACAATGCAGTGATTCTCAGGTATTTACCAAGTTCCTGAGGCATGTATTTTTGAAGGAGGCTGATGAACTGACAAGTGAAACAGGAACACTTGTCTCCCAGGCACACAGATGTTCAGGCTGGCAGTGCAGGTGGCCTGCAGGGAGGGTACAGCTGGCCCTGCCCCAACTATACTTCAGACCCTGCATATTGTAAGAGATTCATTTGCACAATTTGCAGGGCCTTCAGAGAGCAGCCTGTAACCAGCACTTCTGAGGTCTAGTGCACGATTGCCATAGCAAAATAGCTCCAGGACACAAACAGCCCTCTAATCTCCAGAGCCTCATTTTGTTTTCTCTTAGATTCCCTTCATTATTTCCAGGGAAGGGCCAGCCATGTTCTTTAATCTCACAGAACAGCCAAATCGTTCATGAAGACACAGACACTGCAGCAGAGAAAATGTCAACTCTCGTGGACAAAATGCATGCAAAATATTTTCCTTCTCTCCCTCTCTTTCCCTTTCCTTCTCTTCCTTTGCCCTTTGTTTTGTGAGATTCTGGCTTCAGCAATCACTGAGGGACCTGAGGAAGGTAGGCAGACTGATGGATAACTTTTAATCCGTTATTCATTATAAAGAATTGGGGATTGACACTAGATGATGAACACAAACCGTTCTGTGGCTCCACACCTATCCCTCTGGCACCTGTTATTTGACATTTTTGTTTGATTAACAGGTTTTCTGTCACTCAAAACCAAGAGCGGCATGTAAGAAAAAGATAATTAATTTAAAAGATGGCAAAAATGTTAACTGCAGTTAACAGCCTGGGATATCTGCAATTATTTAAACAGAAATATGGCACAGTCGGTGTGGTCTGCCTGGGCAGATGGGAGGAAATCGTAGTATCTGTTTTCTTACTCAGCTCTGTTGCTGATCCTGTGTAAGCAGAGTGAGGCTTGAAATCTGGTTGCAGTTTTAAGTCCCACGGAAATGAAGGCAGACTTCTATGCATTCATTGCATGCAGAAGGGCATTTCATCACCTACAGATCTGGACATATCATTAAAGTCTGCATTTTAAAAATACTTTGACTTGTGGAGGGAATCAGAGCATCCGGTTTCTGCAGTGTCATTGAAGCCCTGGTACAATTAACAGAGACCCAGACCTAAACCTGGCTCCTTCCAGGTGTGACTGGGGACATGCCAAACTGCTTTGGGCAGTGGAGTTGCAGAAGCCTCTCCCTTCCTAAGCCTAATCAGGTGACCCAGAGTTTCCCAAGATCAGACCTGATGCTTTACATGCCTGAATTTCCCTACATCTCCCTCATCATGTGGGTTTTGCAGACACCTCTTAGAATTTGATAAGCAGCATTTTTGAGCATTTTGTGTCTCCAACTAAATTCTGCTAGAGGCCACCAGTGGTCAGTACTGCAAACTTTAATGAGGCAGCTTGCTTTATAAACTGCAGAGAGCCAGATAGAGCCAATTCTGTAATCCTGAAATATAAATTATGTATTATGTAATACAGATTCTGAAGTCCCTGCAGGACTACAGATCAGCCACTTAATAGCTTTTTGCTTTAAACGAACTGAGCTCTGTAATAACTTGATGTCATTCTGAACACAGTGATTAAGTATTCAGTTTACAAGACAAACGGAGACTCATTAGAGTCAATCAGAGAAGAATAACATGAACAAGAACTGGGGGTATTTATCACAGTTTCTCAAAAGAATATTTTACCAGATATTTAGCAAAAAAAAAAGAAAAAGGAAAAAGAAAAAAAAGCTGCTGCTTTGTTATCCTGTGAAAGTACTGCCTTCTTCATAAAGAACTTGTAATGAGATCTCTTCCAGTCCCAACGTTTTATGGCAATGACTGTACGACGCCATTCATACGTCAGTGTGAAATTAAGTGGCGAGTGTGGCAGTGTATCTCCTGTTGACTATTTCTTCGCAATCTATTTTAAGCTTTTGCTATTGTAATAACCAGAATGAAAGAAAGCTTTACTTTACGTAATGCAATAGGAACTGAATCAGCAGCCAGTGACTTCTAGTACACTGGCCAGGAAATAAAAAAGCAGCAAGAGAAAAGAATATCTGATGTGCTTAGTTGGTCACATTTGCTTAATGTGGAAAATGTTGGGAATTTTCCAGTGATTTCAAGATCAGTGACATGAGGAACACAAGATACATTTAGTTAGATGCACACATTCCAGTTTTTATGATCCCAATTTCTTGTTGTTTCGAATCCATCCATCTCTGTAAGCTTTTTACTGTATTTATCCTACCTCTTTTTTTAATGAGGTTGCATAAGCTGTGATAAGGCTTCCAAAAGCCAACTACAAATATCAGAGTAACGCTAATACATCATAGCCAAGGAATTGGAATAATATTATTTCCACTTAGCCAAGGATTTCAGCCTGAATTATGAAGCAGCGTTGTGAGTAGGTTTAGTGACAGGAAGCCATAGATGGATGCTGCTTTTCAGAAAATTGCTGAGCATTTATTTCCCTGAAATTCTCTGCAGCACAGCAGCAGCTGTGGGCTCCAGACACAGCATTCAGGGTTCCTATTGATTAAAGATTATTATTGTTTAAAAGAATCACAGTCGGGCCCTACTAATTAATAAATAACCTATGCATTCTAAATGACTTGCAGTAAAGCTCCTGTTTTAACTCCCTGTTTGCAGTAACAGCATGCTTCTCTTCCAGGTTATGTGACATTATTTGTACTTATGCTAAGGCTGTGTTTTGCACGTATGTTTTGTGAAGATAAAGTTGGCATGGCCTTCTCCTAGAATTTCACAGTCAGTTTTGTATTCGTTAAGAGATCACAGAATCACAGAATAACTAGACTTGGAAAAGACCTCCAAATCATCTAGTCCAACTATCCACCTACCACCAATATTTCCCACTAACCCATGCCCTTAGTACCATGTCTAAACATGAACTCCTCCAGAGGCAGTGACTCCACCTGCCTTCCTGGGCAGCCTGTTCCAGAGCCTGACCACTCAGAAAATAATTTTTTTCCCTAATAACCAGCCTCAGTTTCCCCTGGCGCAACTTAAGGCTGGTCCCTCTAGTCTCATCATTAGTTACATGGGAGAACAGGCCGACCCCCACCTCACCACAACCTCATTTCAGGTAGTTGCAGAGTATGATAAGGTCTCCACGGAGATTCCTCTTCTCTAGGCTAAACAATCTCAGTTCCCTTAGCCGTTCCTCATATGGCCAATGCTCCATACCCCTCACAGCTTCATTGCCCTTCTCTGAACATGCTCCAGGGCCTCAGCATCTTTCTTGTAGTGAGGGTCCAAAACTGGACACAGTACTGGAGATGTTGCTATTCCAAGATCACAGGAATTTGTATTTAAGTAAGAAAGCAGAAAGTTTTGCAGAGAAAATATATTGAGTAGTTTTGCCTTAGAAAAGTACCTATGTTTTCACAGGAAGAAGGGAGAGGTTTTACCTTTATTTTCTTATTCCACGTGTTGAATTGGACCTAATGACTCTGAGAGGGAGAGCATGCCTTGATGCAGCCTGCTTGGACTTTGTGTATTTACTGGAATTAACTACCACTTGAACTGCTCTCAGGAGTATCTCAAGGTAGATTAAAACAGAAAAACTGTATTGGTCCAATACTTATGGCAATAAGCAACATTTGTTTTTATAGATTTTTAATTTTGTTTTGCATTCTTGGCATTTCAGATTCTGCTAGCTGTGCTTGTTTGGAAGCATTTCATTTCAGTTTTGGGAAGTGTTATTCAGTTTGTGGATAAAAGGTGGTCATAACAAGGGATGTTTAACCTAGCCTAGCCCAGGTTGGACAAAGAGCCAATTTGTACCCAAACTCATCCTGATTATGTTTGAGTCTCATGTTGTGGTCATTGTTTACATTTTCATTTCTGTCTTGGAAGAGCGACTTCCCAGGCCAACCATTTTCTACAAGCTAGAATTTTATTTCCCAATGAACCCTTCCTAGAAGCTAAACTCCCAGACTTCAGCATCCATTAGGATGCAGCAAAGATACTTAGAAGAGCATTGCAATGTGGTGGGCCATGTTTATTCTGTAGATGAACCAAAGCATCACCTAAATAAGAATTCAGCTCTGAAATCCTTGGGACTACTTGTGCATCTGATCTGAACTTTTGCTGAGTTGGTGTTTGCCTTCTTACTTTGGTTTGTATGGAAGAGGGGAAGAAACTGAAGGACTAAAGCAACTTGTTGCAACTCATACTGAGAAGTGAAAACAGCTGTGACCTGATCGTGTGGTGCTGTATGTATTAGGCAAAACTACACTGCAGCCTTAATTACTCTTTTCTCTTGTAAGCTATCATAAGAGATTTGACAGAAGGTTTGTTTGTGTAATAGAGAAATCAATTTAAAATAATAATATTTTGTTCCTACAGGTGCTGCTTTACAAATAAAATGACTACAGGAGCAAATAAGAGTTTGAAAGCAAAATGTCCTGTGTCTGAGTTCAAAATGTACTAATTGCACTAATGCAAGTTAACACTGATTTTAAAAATCTTCTGAGACAAGTTTCATTTCACCCAGGTAACGTGTTGCCTACACAGAGATGAATTTTTGCTGTCCTTGAAAATTACATAGACTGGAGCTGCTGGAAGTCTGCACTATGCAGTCAGCCCAACAAGTGGGTTCCAACAGTATAACCATCAGCTGAGAGCATGGGTCCTAAGAGAGCTTTTCTGAATGTCACAATGTGTGCTGCTCTGTGGAAGATACCACTGCAAATTTAGTGTGGTTGGATCTGGAACATCCTGGGGTAGAAATCTTGCCTTCTTTGCAAGCAGAATAAGGTCTTGTGTCAGAATCACCCAAAACCCGAGATCCTACCTAGAGGCTGCAGCCTCTAGGTCTTCCTGTTGGATATTTCACTTTTAAGTCTTTTAAGTGTCAGAGGTTTGAAAATGGGTAGCAGATGAACAAGGACTTATTTGATCTATCGAGTTCAGAAAAAAAGTAAGGGAATGGAAGAACTTTGTAATAGCAATGTGTTTATTTTGTGAATTTAACTCCAGCCTGACCAGTAGGCTCAGCCCAACCTAAATTAGCTTCTCTGCTCCACTGCCCATCTGTATCCACCTCCACAACTAAGACAATACATCTTTTGTTTTTGGTTTTATTTTTTTTTTAACTCAGCAGGCTGTTGTGAGGCTTTATTGTTGCTTATGGCAAAACTGGTGATGTTTTAGTACAAACCGCATCAGTTATTGCTCAAGTCAGAACATCCTGACATGAGAAATAAATATTTTCCAAACCCCAATTAAGTAAGCTGAGTGAAAATTCAAAGAAAGGACTTATTACTGGTGTTCTGTAGAAGCAATAGGTGTACAATTATTTCTAGAACATTTTAGTCAGCAGTTATTTCAGATGCTTAGGCAGTGGAAAGATTTTCAGTAGAATAATTGATAAAGAGCAAGTTGTAATATAAGGCTAAGATTTAAGGACAATTTAAAAGCTGAAATTATGCACATTGACAATTGAAGTACCTGAAGCAAATATAACCCTCTTCCCAACACATGACACAGGGGTCAGCAATTGTTATGGTCCTAAAATTGGATGACAACAAATTAGAGATATTTGATAACCATGTGTATCTTCTTTGCTGAACAATGTGCCTAAGAACATATATTTCAATATTAATCATAGTAGGATTGTTGTGGAAACCACTGCAAAATAACATTTACATATGACTGTCAATTGTCAAAAAAAACAACCATAAATGAAAGAGTGGGAGGGGAAGAGACAGAAAAATATCCAGTGCGAAGTAGCTTCCAGATATCTAGTGAATGTAAGTAGCACTGCATTCCTTTTACTTCCCATTCCTTGCCAGATTTGCTTCCCTCCATGCCCCAAGCAACCACCTCCACTCATTAAAGATAGAGAAATGGAACATCAAGTGGAATATTTTTTCAGGAGTTTTGGGGAAATGTGAGAACATTAATTTATGAAATGTTGGTTATGCCCTTGTCCGGTAAAGGGCTGGATCTCACCTTTTGTTATATCAATGCAATTATAGCAGAACAAAACCTTCTTAGTATAATAGGGTTTATGCCAAAGTAATTCTCACTCCTCTGATATTGTTTGCTCCTATGTTAATGGACTAGAGATACACTGTACAAACTAACACTGTAATACCATAGTTGCTTTAATGGAAGTACATGAGCTGTTGATATGGGGTCAAAAGTTATTAACTGAATCAGTTGTGTTCAACTGCAAAGCTGACATTCTTTGCTGACTACACAAATCCAGCTTGCTAGAGCTTTGTTTTCCTTCTCCACTCCCGAATGTGGGAGGTGAAACTCACTCAGATTGTTGAGTCCGTACAGGTGACCCCTGAGCCCACTTGTATTCATCACAAGGCCATCACACTTAGGAGGTTATCCACAAGAGTTAGTGATTATCTTTGCAAGCACAAAAAGCTTCCCACCTTTTCAACAGCTGATGCAGAACACTGGTACAACAGGAAGGAAGTAAAGCATGAGATTCTCATTGTGCTAAATAATAATTCTTTTAAAGCCAAAACTTAATTACCAGAAAAGATCTTCATAACAATATGAGTTTGTAGTTAGAGGCTACATTTTCTCTTGAGCAGACTAATAATACTCTTACATGCATA
Source organism: Excalfactoria chinensis (assembly GCF_039878825.1). Classification (NCBI taxonomy): domain Eukaryota; kingdom Metazoa; phylum Chordata; class Aves; order Galliformes; family Phasianidae; genus Excalfactoria; species Excalfactoria chinensis. Next base: position 65,122,836 of record NC_092827.1, on the reverse strand, counting down.
TACCGATGGTTGAGTGGTCATTAAATTTCAATTTTTTTGAGGATCTCTAAGCATCATTTTCCTTCACAGCACCTTTGTGCTAAGAAAGATTGCATTAATGCAAAACTTGCCCAAGACTTCAGAACACTGACACTTATGTCATGGCAAACTCACCTGTTTGAGGCTGAACGGTGAACTTAGAGTTCCTTCTTTACGTGACTGGAATTCTTTCTTATTGTCTCTGCACTTGATGTGGATTTATAACTTTTTAGTTACAATATGCTCTGATCCTATGGTCTTATGGGGTTTTAAAGCTTGTTTGCAAGGCTGGCATAGATAGGATCTAACGTATATATGTTGAGTGATACTGATGCCTGAAGGCTATTTGGGAAAGTTAAACACTAAAATCAGGACAGATTTGGTTTGTCACAGTCTACAGATCTATGAGACAGAGTGATAACTGTTATGCATTAAAGTAGGAAAATACTTCAATTAATGAATAAAAGCTTAAGATGACTTGGTGTATGGGAGCTCCTCAATCACAGCCTGAACCACTGATTGAGCACCTGGGGAAAAGACCCTGTCAACCCTGGTAGCACAGGTGAAGGCAATTCATCTGTGCAACAAGAAGGAGCCAGGTTCCACCCCACTTAGACCTCATTTAAGGGCTGACTGCCACTGGCAGAGAATCTCTTTCTGGAGATCCTTCCTTGGTGAAGCTTCCCCTCTGCAATCCCAGAATCTTCTGAAGTAGGGGAGCAATCTTCTTCCCTTCCTTTATAGCACCTTACTATCGTGCCAGTCCTGTCATCAACCTTTCTTGTACTGCCTTTCCCATTATATTCATCTGTTCAATTGCTGTGCTTGAAGAAATTAAAAATATTTTGTAAAGGTGGTTGTAAAGATGCAATATGTTTTGTTTTGTTTTTAAAAGCCACATAAATACTAGAGTTTCCATACGTTATGACATTCTGTTTTAGTTCAGGAGCTGAAATACTTAGGGATTAGGAGTCTTTCCTTTAGCTCCCTTTTTGGCTCAAGGGTAACTGGTGTGTGTTAAAGTATGTCTGGAGCAAGGAACTGGCAGCAGGTCTGTGGTTCTGAAGTCTTGCAATGCACCTCTTTTTGTTTGCATTCTAGAAGATATAAAAGAATTAAGTATGAATAAAAAAGTGCTAGGAGTAAGCACTGTGCATGCAACAGTAGGTAATCCAGAGGCTCTCAGTATTTCAGAATTATTTTATCATAGGCTAAAGTTATATCTTCTGTATTCTAGTGCTTTTTTACTTTTTAAGTAGTCTTATAGGGGATTGAAATTGTTTAGAACCAAGTTCCCCTTCCCTGATCTTGACATCTCCCCTGGGAAACCTAGAAAATCCTTCCTGTTTGGAAGGATGACAGAAATTGGACACATCTCATAGGGAAACATTTCACAGCAATGGTCTCCACAGTTTTAGGAAGGTCAGCTTGTTGTTGACAACTCATACCTGAAAGCCACCTGGAAGCCAGAAGGTGAAAGCTGGTTCTTTTGGTGTCCCTTAAAATGCTAGTTCAACCTTGTGAGCCTAGAGAGGTGTAAAGTAGGAGCTTGCTCAGGTCAAGGACTGTGAGCACAGGGGTCAGCTCTGCTGGGGCAAAACAGAAGTCAGTTAAACATGGATTTCTTTTTGTGATATTCACAGAACTCCTGTCAGTCCTATAAAAGCAGAAGTCTGTACCAATGGCCCTCTTATAAGCAGTCCAGGTTAGCTGGATGGTTGGATGTATAGGGCCAGTTCCCAACTTAACCTCGAAAATCAATTGAAGACAATCACTTGGTGTAGGAGTTAGTTAAAGCCTGATGATCAGTCTGAGGGCAGTGAAGCTTACAAGGGGAAAATGCTAAAGCTGGCAGAGAAGGAATGTGAGTGTAGATGTGTTAAATAAAACTGGAGAAAGTTGTTTATCTGCTTGTAGAAGATAAATTAAAAGAAGAAGTCTGTGAAAGGCTTTTACTAATTGTTTGAGATTTGAATTGATCAAGAGTTTGTGCAAGCCAGCTAAATGTGAACCTTTTGTTCTTATTCCTTCTGCAGTTACCTTGGTCTATGCAGTATTACTTATCCTTGACAAGTAAATTGCAGCTCTGGTGGATAAGACTAGCTCTAAGTCTGTAACACTCTCTAGGTATCTGTTTCAGCAACTCTAATGAGGACAAGGGAGCTTTGTTTTGAAACCTGCAAGCAAGACTGCTCATGCAGAATTTCACTTCTGGCAAGGGAAATTGTCTGTCATTTGTGCTGTCAGAGATTAGACCTTTGGTTTGTCTCTGATTGTTGTAGCCTCGTGTTCCCTTGATTTTTATACTGCTCTGGAATTGCTACAGGCAGTCTTAAATCCCCAGTGATCTCATTCTTGTCTCGTTTGGCTAAGCTTTTGGCTAAATAGTGATCAGGTTCATCTGGTTGCCTGTGTAGGAACCCTTGAAGTTTTCTGGAAGTTTGCTTTAAAAGTTATATGTGATAATTACTTGCAGAACAACTATGTTTATTTTCTAACACGAGTAAGCTTTTACTTATTGGTATTCTGATACTGCTCGTCTTCGGCAGGCTTTGCTTTTCATGAGTAGCTTAAGAAACTATGCTTTGAAATTTGTGAGAAATGCAAAAGCGAGCTATAACATAATAATTCATGAAGCAGAACACAGAAATCATAACGTAGAAGGGGACATCAAACATAAGCCAAATAGAAATTTCCTTTATAGACTTAATTTTACTGAGAGTTAAGAAACCAGATAAACGTTGGAACAAACTTCTCAATTCTACTGGAACTTTTCAACCTCTTCAGATAACAAGATGGCAGACAATAGAAAAACATAGGAAATCAATAACTCGGGTTTTCAGGTTGTTTTGCTAGCTGGGTTTTTTTTCTACTACGTCGTTTTTTTTGTCTCAGTAATTACAACTAGTAACAGAACTAACACCACTGTAAGTTTCTGGTTCTAAAATATTATGCTCATATGTAAGTCTGGAGATGGGCTTGTGTGGCATGACTTTTTTTTGTGCCACTGTCCTGACAAGTGGAGGGACTTAGAGTTTGGGTGTATAACTTTTCTTGTTAGTTTTGCCCTTGGGAGTACTTGTGTGATCTCTAATGTTTATTTTAAAAGAAGCCAGCTATATTGCAGTGGATATCTCTTGTTAATGGGAAGTGCAAGTAACAAATGGTTTCATCCCTTGAGCAGCGTGGTTCTGACTTGTCCATCATGCTGTTTGGTAGGTCTTCTTTCCTTTTCCTAGAAAACCAAAGTATGAATGATGTGAAGATGATGCCCAGCTGTGCCACCTTGTCTGGTTTCCCTTTTACTGTCACAGGGTGACAGGATGAAGGTCCCACCTACAGCTTGCTGTCCCCAGCATCTTACTCCTGCATCACTTTTGTATTACTGTATTGCTCGGGGTGATCATGAAATTGTGTAGGTGACAAATACACGTAGGACTACAGTCTTTAAATCTGTCAGTTATCACCCATAATGTATTTAATTTCTCTAGTTTAGATATTCAAGCCATACCTCAGACATCTTATGCTTTCTCTGGAAAAATAACTGTGGTTTTCACTAGGAAATGTAATCAAAATATGCAGCGTGACACAATTTAAAAGAAAAAAGAAATGCCACTTATCTTTTGCATATTTAAACTTCAAAATGCTGAAGAAATTTGCTTAAAAATAGCAGTTCTGAGTAGCTGGTGTTTTTTTTTTCCCCCCTTCCCAGAATCAGATGCTTATCACCTGCAGTGTTCATGAAAATTAATAGAAGAGACTGCAAGAGGTTGTGAAAACTCCATTAGATACTTTCTTATTTTCCAGCTAAGATCATTATTGAAAACACAGAAGTGTAAACTGGTGGAAGGGGCTGAAATCACACTGTGTGTTCTTTTTGGAGCCAGGAGCTCTTGACTTCCTATTTTATTTGTATGTTTTCTGTATTCCTCATTGCTTCCATTTGACTGCGAGGCAGTGGTTTCCTTCCAAACTAATGATAGTTGATATGGTAAAAGCACTGTGATGGCAGTGGCCTGGTGCTGTTTTCTTTGGACATACTGTCAGAATTCTGCCCATAGATGGATTCCCTCAGACAGGAACCTGTGCAGCCGAACCAGCCACAGTGGCTCCCATCAGTGCTACATTTATTCTTTTGTGTGGGAGAGCTCATGATTTGCCACTTGAGAGCAGAGCAGCTTACATGAGTTGGAAGCAACTCAGGAGCAAACCTTTCCAATGCTCTGCTCTTCACCTCTGTGGGGTGCTACATCCTGAGTCAAATGCAAACAGGCTCTGTACAAATAGTTTGGCTGTTTTCTTTTCACTACTTTGCAGCTGCTGAAAAGCTTATGCTTCTGTTAAATATTGAAAGAGTTTCTTTGTCTGCTTGGACAGGCATACTGATGGGGAAATAGGCAGCTGGTGAATTTAGAGTACTCTATTTAATGTCACTTGGCAACATGTGGACACCCTTTGCCTGATGCTTTGCTGCTTTCCCTCGTGTTAATTGAAATTGAATATTCTTTTAGGAGCACCTTAACCTATGGTTACCATTTTATCTTGATGCAGTTTCAGTGGTGTGCATTGATTTTGCTGTCTTTCAGCAGATTCTAAGTGCAAATGTGACCAAAAGTGAGCTGAGACTCTTGTCCTCATGCACCTAAAATGCTTGTGTTGCAGTCACTGGGTAAATCACTGTTTGGATTTCTGTTGCTTGGTGTGTAATGTTCTGCTTCATAAACATTACCCTTGCTGACTTTTACACTGGAGAAGTGCTGCTTGCACTCTGCAGATACTTCACTATGTGTATATCTAGGCATCCTTACCTTCTTTGATCTCACAGTATCTCCTGTGCTACTTAGTCTTCTTTCTGTAGTGCAAGCCTTGAGATGCTGATTCCAGGAAGATTTGGGAGAGGGGGTTGTGTGTTTCTTTATTTTTCTTGGAATGCAGAAAGTTTGTATGGGAAACATTCATTCCAAAGCATTTTGTCCTCAGAACAATGTTACTCTCTATGGCTCTGTATCTGAAATGGGCATAGTGTCAATATATAACTGAGCAGAAGAGAAGCATCTTGATTTGCTTCAGGAGTACAACTTCTGAATGAAGTGATGGATACTAACAGTGAGTTGTGTGAGAGCAGCCTGCTCTGCCAGTGAAGGGTTGGGCAGTGCAGCGCCTGAGGCATGGACTCGGATGTGAATGATCCCAATTATTACAGGTTCTAACATCCCTTATATATATTCACAAGTTTTCTCTTTTAACTTTCCCACCTGCCTTTACATGTCAACAAAATATTCCACAAGTGCTCCTTAACTATGCCTGCAGGCACTTATCCAATTGGAGTCATGAGTCATTTCCAGCCATGCTCTCTTCCTCCAGTCAAGGTCATAATCACCCATCTTATCTGACCTTGCTTTTCTCCTGGAGATGTCCTTGGTTCTCAGCATTGCTTTCTCATGCTGTTTATCTTGCTCCACAGCTGCTGTTCTCAATAGTCTTATTTGTATTCCCACAAACCAAGACTTGAATTTACCTCTTGGGCTTGACTCCCTCCACATGCACTGAAGCTGGGCAGGTGCTCATACCCTAGGTTTAGTACCTCTGATCTTCAATACAGTAATGGGATGCAGACTTGTTTCCTTACAATTAAGTTTGTATTTCTGCTTCCTCTCTGTGTCACCTGACTGGTGTAGCAAAGCTGCTCCTGCTACTTCCAGTAGAATTCAGCAGGTAAAGGCAGGCAGGTTCCTAAGGGGGACTCCAAACCAGTTCACTGACCTCAGGCTGAGGGCAGTATTATTCTCCTCTTCCCTTTTCATCTTTTTATGTTGACTGCAGCAATAGTTTAAGCTGCTGAAGTTGCTAAGAAAGCATGCTCCAGCCTGGCTTGATCTGCTGCTGTCAGCTGCCCTACGCCTGCCAAAAGCAGGAGACCCTTTGCTCAACCAAATACTGCACACAGCAGCATGTCTGTTGAGTCTCTGCCCTGCAGTGCTTTGAGCTGCTCCTCAAGGAGTTGTGCAATATGTTTGGAGTGAAATTGTCTCCTCTGTGCTTGCAACCTGAAAACATGAAGTCACAGAACTTACTGTAGCCTTTTACAGCAGGAAAATGTTTGCTACACTTAATTTGTATTGAACTCAGGCTAAACGAGCTGAGGCTCTTCATCCTGGAGAAGGCTTTGGGGAGACCTGATAGTATCTAAAGAGGGGCTGTAGGAAAGGAGACAGGCTTTTTATTTATTGATTGATTTTAGCAGGGTCTATTGTGACAGAAAAAGGGGAAATGATCTCAAACTGAAGGAGGGGAAATTTAGGTTGGATGCAAGGAAAAAGTTTTTTACAATGTTGATGGTGAGGCACTGGCACAAGTTGCCCAGGGAGGCACTGGATGCCCTGTCCTTGAAGATGTTCAAGGTCAGGCTGGATGGGCCTCTGAACAACCTGATGTAGCTGTAGGTGTCCCTGTTCATTACAGGGGAGCTGGACTAGATGACCTTCAAGAGTCTCTTCCAACTCTGAGGATTCTGTGAACTTGTTGAACTAGTGTTTTTCCTTGTGTGTACAATTTCAGTGGGTGTATCGCAGAAGCTTGTGTGAGAGCTTTGTGTTTGAGAGATTAATGGACTCCCGTGGCAAAGATGCTGACTTTTGGAAGCTTTCAGTTAAGTAATTTCATATTAAATGTGGATGGTAGCAGATAAGTGTCCTGTGGTTGGCAGCTCAGCTCTCTGAGGTGACAGTGCAAGAGAAGATGGTGCAGCTGAAAGTGGCCCTGGCTGGCCTCATGTCATGACGCTTTACAGCTTCTACATTTCCATTCTGCTTGGGGATGGAGTTTGATTACCACTGTTGCTCCCTCAGCATTGATCTTGCTGTCCAGTTTAAACCTTCTCATTAAGTACAGATGGGCAAGCCAGAGCATTGCAAAGGTCAGCAATTAGGTAAAGCTGCTCTCTAGCATTCAGCATTTCATTTTTCAGGAGACACAGCGAACATGATTTTAATTTGCAAATGTTCAGCTATGAGATTTGCAGGCAGCAGATGCACACTGCTTTGATGCTGAATGCCCCATTTTTATCTGCCTCCAGTCATTTTTGTGCTTCTTGGGAATGGCTGGGCATCTAATTCACAAATAGTACATTACTTTATTAGCACTAGGGGCAACCCTTATGTTGGTGTAAGCAACATTTCCCCTGTGCTTGTTTAGCATGCTTAAGCATTGTTTCATGCTTCCCTCAGTGTTCTGCTCAAATGATGGTGAACATCCACCAACACTGTGCATGAAGTAGTTAATGCTGAAGCATGAACAGAGACAGCTTTTGCTGAGGAAATGTAGTCATCTTGTTTTAGTAATGAGCTTAAAGCATTTTAACATCTGCTCTCGGGGAAAAAACAGTAGCGTGGGGGATCTTGTTTGTTTGCCTGCTTTCAGTCAGCATGACTGGATTTTGATGACTTTGGCATAAAAACAAAAAAGGCACAGGCAGCTGAGACTTTGCTCCACCATGGTGTTGCATGGCTCCTGTGCAGTTCTTAATCTGCACCATATTCGCTAACTTCTAGCATTTTGGCACTGAGAATTCTTTGTCCAATACAGACTAAGTCGGATGTGAGCAGTGGTGAGTTGCATAGATTATAAGGAACTGATTGTGCACAGTCTTTTTTCCATTTACCATTAATAGCTTAATGACAAACTGTGGTTAGATATTATGATTTTTTTATTTTATTATTATTATTATTATTATTTATTTTTTATTTTTTCCCTCAAAAGAATGGTCAGTCACTGGCACAGGCTGCCCAGGGAAGTGGTGGAGTCACTGTCCCTGCAGGTGTTAAAGAAACATGAAGAAGAGGCACTGACGGATGAAGCTAGCGGGGATGGGTTGGTGGTTGTACTCTAAGATGTTAGCAGAGTCTTAGTAATTCTATGAAACCGAGTCTAATACAAGGCTGTGGTCTTCTTTTACACTTGTGCTGTGGTGAACTAGAGAGGCTGTTCATGTATGCACTCATGGTGGGCACTGGGTAGTGCTAGCTTACTGCAGTGACTTGGATATGCTTGGATGTCTGCACTTGCTGTTATGGTTCTTCTTGTCTGTGATCTGTGTCCACATTCACTTCTATGCTGTAGGGGGGCTGCAGTGTGACCTATGATTTTCTCCCTCAGTTCTCTGTTCCTCCAGTTCATACCAAGTGATTACTGTCAACTGATGTATTCCAAAATGTTGTTCAAGTGTGCCTTGGTTTTTCTGTGCAGCACCCAAATCTGTGCCTGTGTGTTAAGCTGCTGATGTGAAGTATGTAGGTTGACTTTAAAGTAATGCTTTCAGATTAGTTCCATAGGAAGTACAACAGAGCAAATTCTCAGCTACAGATCACTATTTGTCAACGTAGTCACCCCCATTATCTATACATTTTCACCAGCAATGAGCAAGAGTGCCTGCTATGCTCATGTAAGAAAGTAATCAAAAAATTCTGCATGAGTGAAAGTGACCTACTGTCTCAGGAAGGTTCAATCTCTGCTGCTGTACCAGCAACATCCACCTGTGGCTTAATGGACCAACATAATGAAATAGAAGGCATTACTTTCAGAGCAGCCCCTGTAGTATTTCTTTGCTTCTCAAATGGGAAATAGCACTTGCCATTTTCACGAAGCACTGGAGGTGTGAAGTACTTGTGTCCAGTATGTTGATATAGCTTATAGATAATGGTGTTTAGAAATAATCTTCTGCATCTTTGTCCCTTCTGCTATTGCAGAAGTCACTGTAACACCATGGAATATCCCCTACACTGCAGCTAGCAGCAGCCACGAGCCAGTACTCAGGAGATGATTAAGAACAGATTAAAAACTGCCATCTAAGTAGTTCAGTGCTTTGTTACACAGCAGATCAAATGCTTTCGCATTCTTGAAATAAGTTAAACTAATCTTTGTGTGATTCTTGACCTACTTATCATATTTTCAATTACTACTTCTGCTGCTAAACTGTGTCTGCAGTTAACTAACACTTCCTTGGGGAGAAAAATACTTCAAAAACCCGTAACTCTTGCTTGTTGTGACTTCTTGCTCTGATTAGGTTTGGGTATCCTTAGAGATAAACTGTACGTCAATTTGCTTGCTTGTATGTCTTCTGTCCCCATGATATTCCCCATATGCCATCCACTTATTGATCCCATCCATAGCGTGATATTTTTGGAAGGTGAAAATACCCAATTCTGTGGAACTCAGTCCCTTTTTTCTATTCAATATCTCTGTATGTGGATCACAGGAACCTGGGGAGGGAAGCATGGATTTTTTTCTCCTTTTGCTGCTCTATTCATGCAAAATAACTTCTGTCTTGGCTGTCAGTTAAATGCCACTCATCATTCTGCGGTGACATGATTACTTTAGCATGCCACGATTA